>NC_080379.1:72354150-72713885 GCF_014773155.1 Arachis stenosperma
GGGTTTTGGGGGTGTAGGGTGAGTTGTGATTGGTTGGCTTGGAGGTGGATTAAAATAATATTAAAATATCTCAGGTGTATAACTACTAAAACTAGGTGTATCGGAACACTTGCAAAAACATCTCTAAAAATTATTTTCTGAGCTACTAGCATAAATGACACTAGTAACATATTTATTATAAGAATAAAACATGTATGATGAGCCCTGAGCATTGCTAAAGTCATCAGAGAGTGCTGGTGCTAAGCTGCACCAGTAAACCGTAAACCTGGTTAAACCGATTTCATGTTTTTAACTAAAACAGACTAGGTAACCTTATAATATCTTTCAGGCAACTTCTAATACTAATATAATGATAATATTATACTATTATCTTTCTTCTCTCATGAATCGAGTCCGGTTCGTCAAACTGAGCCTATTTACGAAAACTAGAATCAAAACTCCTAACCGATACGGTTCAAAAACTAGGTTCTCCGTGACCGCGTTATCGAGCTTGCCTCAAAAGAGGTTTTGGATTAAAGATATCATAATGAAAATTAGGATTGATATTCTTGATGATATATCAAAGGTTTTCCCTTTACTGATCTTCCGGAGAAATTCGTGCTTTCAGAAAAGGTCTCGCGTACTCAAAAATTGGGGTTGTTACATGTGACATAGAGGATTCCTCTTCCTTTTCTTTTTCTCTTCTCTTTCATATGAGCAGGAACAAGGAAAAAGGCACTCTTGTTAAAGCTGATCCTGAACCTGAAAGGACTCTGAAGAGGAAACTAAGAGAAGCTAAATTACAACAATCCAGAGGCAACCTTTCTGAAATTTTTGAACAAGAGAAGGAGATGGCAGCTGAACCCAACAACAATAATGCAAGGAGGATTCTTGGTGATTTTACTAAACCCACATCAAATTTGTTGGAAGAAGCATCTCAATTCCTGCCATTGGAGCAAACAATTTTGAGCTGAAATCTCAATTAGTTGCTTTAATGCAACAGAACTGCAAGTTTCATGGACTTCCATCTGAAGATCCTTATCAGTTTTTAAATGAGTTCTTGCAGATTTGTAAGACTGTTAAGACGAATGGAGTAGATCCTAAAGTCTACAGGCTCATGCTTTTCCCTTTTGCTGTAAGAGACAAAGCTAGAACATGGTTGGACTCACAACCTAAAGATATCCTAGACTCCTGGGATAAGCTGGACACGGCCTTCTTGGATAAATTCTTTCCTCCTCAAAAGCTGAGCAAGCTTAGAGTGGATGTTCAGACCTTCAACCAAAAAGATGGTGAATCCCTTTATGAAGCTTGGAAAAGATACAAGCAGATGACCAAAAAGTGTCCTTCTGACATGTTTTCAGAATGGACCATATTAGATATATTCTATTATGGTCTATCTGAGTTTTCCAAGATGTCATTGGACCATTCTGCAGGTGGATCCATTCACCTAAAGAAAACGCCTGCAGAAGTACAAGAACTTATTGACATGGTTGCAAATAACCAATTCATGTACACTTCTGAGAGGAATTCCGTGAATAATGGGACGCCTCAGAGGAAGGGAGTTCTTGAAATTGATGCTCTGAATGCCATATTAGCTCAGAACAAAGTGTTGACCCAGCAAGTCAACATGATCTCTCAAATTCTGAATGGATGGCAAAATGCATCCAACAGTACTAAAGAGACAGCTACTGAAGAAGCTTATGATCCTGAGAACCCTGCAATGGCAGAGGTTAATTACATGAGTGAACCTTATGGAAACACCTATAATTCATCATGGAGAAATCATCCAAATTTCTCATGGAAGGATCAACAAAAGCCTCAACTAGGCTTTAATAATGGTGGAAGAAACGGGCTCAACAATAACAAGCCTTTTCCATCATCTTCTCAGCAACAGACAGAGAATTCTGAGCAGAGCCCCTCTAATTTAGCAAACATAATCTCTGATCTGTCAAAGGCTACTTTAAGTTTCATGAGTGAGACAAGATCCTCCATTAGAAATTTGGAGGAACAAGTGGGCCAGCTGAGTAAGAAAGTAACTAAAACTCCTCCTAGTACTCTCCTAAGCAATACTGAAAAAAATCCAAAGAAAGAGTGCAAGGCCATTGACATAGTCAATATGGCTGAATGCAAGGAGGAGGAGGAGGACGCGAATCCCAATGTGAAAGATCTCATAGGACGTCTCTCAAGCAGAAAGGAGTCCCTTATTGAGGACCTAAAAGAATCTGAGGCTCACATAGAGACCATAGAGATTCCATTAAATCTCCTTCTGCCATTCATGAGCTCTGAAGATTATTCGTCCTCTGAAGAGGATGAAGATGTAACTGGAGAGCAAGTTGCTCAATATCTAGGAGCCATCATGAAGCTGAATGCCAAGTTATTTAGTAATGAGACTTGGGAAGGGGAACCTCCCTTGCTCATTAGTGAACTTGATACATGGGTTTAGCAAACTTTACCTCAAAAGAAACAAGATCCTGGGAAATTCTTAATACCCTGTACCATAGGCACCATGACCTTTGAGAAAGCTCTATGTGACCTAGGGTCAGGCATAAATCTTATGCCACTCTCTGTAATGGAAAAGCTGGGGATCATTGAGGTACAACCTGCCTTATTCTCATTACAATTGGTAGACAAGTCAGTAAGACAAGCTTATAGATTAGTAGAGGATGTGTTGGTAAAGGTTAAAGGCCTTTACATTCCTGCTGATTTTATAATCTTAGACACTAGGAAGGAGGAGGATAAATGCATCATCCTTTGAAGACCTTTCCTAGCCATAGCAGAAGCTGTGATAGATGTTAACAGAGGAGAATTAGTCCTTCAATTGAATGGGGACTACTTTGTGTTTAAGGCACACGGCTATCCTTCTATAACAAGGGAGAGTAAGCATGCAGAGCCTCTCTCAGTACAGAGTCAAATAGAGCCCCTACAATCAAACTCTAAGTTTGGTATTGGGAGGCCACAACCAAACTCTAAGTTTGGTGTTGAATCCCCACAACCAAACTCTAAGTTTGGTATTGGGACTATACAACATTGACCTGATCACCTGTGTGGCTCTATGAGAGCCCACTGTCAAGCTATTGACATTAAAGAAGCGCTTGTTGGAAGGCAACCCAATTTTTATTTATCTAATTTTATTTTATTTTCATTATTCTTTTATGTTTTATTAGGTTCATGATCATGTGGAGTCACGACAAAAATATTAAAATTAAAAACAGAATCAAAAATAGTAGAAGAAAAATCACACCCTAGAGGAAGGACTTACTGGCATTTAAACGCCAGTAAGGAGCATCTGGCTGGCGTTTAACGCCAGAATAGAGCATGGATCTGGCTGGCGTTCAACGCCAGAAACATGTTGCACATGGGCGTTGAACGCCCAGAACATGCATCACTTCGGTGTTTAAACGCCAGAATTGCATGGAAAGGCATTTTACATGCCTAATTGGTGCAGGGATGTAAATCCTTGACACCTCAGGATCTGTGGACCCCACAGGATCCACACCTACCTCACCCTCTCTCTCTCCATTCATGGTCATCCCTTCTGTTTTTTATTCACCACTCACATCTATCCACTCTTCCCCATAAACCCCACCTACCTTCAAAATTCAAATTCTCTTTCCCACCCAATCCCACCCATATAGCCGAATACACACAGCCCTCCATCTCCTCCATATCTTCTTCTTATTCTTCATCTTTTCCTTCTTCTCTTGCTTGAGGGCGAGCAATTTTCTAAGTTTGGTGTGGTAAAAGCATAGCTTTTTTTTTTCATAACCATTGATGGCACCTAAGGCCAGAGAAACCTCAAAAAAAAAAAGAGAAAAGGGAAGACAAAAGTTTCCACCTCCGAGTCATAGGAGATGGAGAGATTCAGCTAAATGGTCTATAGCTCAGTGGTAGAACATTTGACTGCAAATCAAGAGATCCCTGAGATACCTCAGGGGATAAATTTTCCTCCACACAATTATTGGGAGCAACTAAGGATAGGAGCACCAAAATCACTAGGGATCATGCAATAGAAGCAAGGAAGAAACATAGAAGAGCTCAAAGAGCACCATTGGTCCTTCAAGAAGGCGCCATCCTTACTAAGGTGGACTCATTCCTTGTTCTTATTTTCTCTGGTTTTCGGTTTTTATGTTATATATTTATCTATGTTTTGTGTCTCTACTTCATGATCATTAGTAGTGTTCCGGGGGTTACCTGAAACGTGGAGCTCGGTCGTCTGGCAAGACCCGAGGTGGGGGTTCCGTGACCCGAGCTTGATGCGCTGAGCGGCGGGTGGTTGTACCTGCAATGACACTCCGATGCTTAAGTTAGCATGGGTCCAAGCAGATATGTGTAGAATGTAGAATGTCTCTCATACCTGGGTGCTCCAGTGTATTTATAGTAGTTGGCCGTGATCTTCCCTGGATAAGATATTCTTATCTTATCTTATCTTTTGGGAGTTTTATCTCTATCTTTGTGGAACCGCCTCTTCTAGGCCTTTTCGGCCTTTAGATTTTGGGCTGTGTTCCTTCTGATGGGCCTTCCTTGCATCATCGTCCGAGGTCCGACCTTTAGGCGTGAGCCTTAAGATGAGGTCGGACCTTTCATGATTTTGCCGAGCTGGAGGAGCTCGGTCAGGGTATGAACAGTGCCCCTGCCCGAGTTCGTCCTTTTTTGGGAGGTCGAGCTCGGGTATAGTAGTCTTTTCAAAATTCAAAATGACCGTTCCTGCATTTATTGCATTTTACCGTTTCTCCTCGATTTCCGTTCGGGCTCTGTGACGGTTTATTTATTTGCTCCCTTCCTTTCGTTTATTCTGTTCCCTTCTTTGTTTTTTAAGTTTCGCCATTTCCTTTTCGAGCATCGCTTTTCTCTTTGCTTTTCTTCTCTTTGCTTTTCCGGGGTTTCCTTGCGCCGCCGTTCCGTTCTCCTTTTTTGGAGCTCGTCGTCCTCGCTTCCTTCTTCCAGGGTTTCCTTTTCTTGCGCCGCCTTTTGTGTGGCTCTTTGTTTGTTTCTCTCTTGCTGGGTTTTGTTTGTATGGGGGGGCTCTTTTCTCTGGTATTTCGTTTCGGGTTGCTGCATTTTCTTTCTAAAAGATCATGTTTCTTGTTTTGCTGAATGGGTTTCGCCGTCTGCTTTATGATTTTGCTTGCTGTTTGTATTTTTCTTTGTAGGCAAGGTTTTTATGTCTCAAAAGGTTCTTCAAGCGATGTCGACCAAGATTCCGAGTGGTCTTGGTTGGGTAGATCCTGTTCCTCTAAAAGTCCCTTCTGTGGTAGATTCTGAGTATTTAGCTAGGTTTCGTAGGCAATGTAGCATATGTGAAGATAGAGAGTCTGAGAGGGATTATGAATTAGTAGCCCCGGATTCCGAGGAGAGAGTTTGCTTCCCGCCCTTAGATAGTTCCGAGAAGCTCTTCTTTTACGCTTATGATTGTTTTTTTCTCTAAGCTGAGTGTCCGACTTCCTTTTACCGACCTGGAGTCCGAGGTGTTGTGGTCTTGTAATCTTGCCCCTACGCAGCTCCATCCAAATTCTTGGGCATTTTTAAAGCTGTTTCAACTTTTGTGTCAGTTTCTGGGTGTCTCTCCCTCTATTTCCCTTTTTTCCTATTGTTTGTGTTGACGAAGCCGGGTTCGGGTGGAGGGAAGGTATCTTGGGTCTCCTTTAGGGCCAACCAGGGGAGGAAGTTTTGTACCCTGTATGATGAGTCTTTTCACGATTTTAAGAACTTTTATTTCAAGGTCCGGGCTGCTGGAGACGTCCGACCTTTCTTTCTAGATGAGAGTGGGGAGCCTTCTTTTCCTCTTTGTTGGCAGGAGAATATAGTGTCTGCTAAGTATACCTTTGAGAGTCTAGATGAGGTGGAGCAGGCTTTTGTGGGTGTGGTGAGCAGTTTATGGGGTCGGGCACCTCACTTGGACACGAAGAAAATGTTGGGAGATCCAAGCCTTCTCCGTTCCGAGTTAGGTAGTTCCCGACCTCTTCCGAGATTCATCTTTTTAGTTTTTTGGTTTTGCTTGTTTTTGGTGGAATTTCTGTTGTGGTAATCCTTTTTTTTTCTTTTTTTTTTCTTGCAGAGATGTCTTCTTAGGCGGATTCTATGAAGTTCCTTCGCCGGACGAAGAAGTCTGTGGCTGCTCGGAATATCGAGGCCGGGGAGGCTTCCGCCCGATCTTCTCCGCAGAAGACTACTGTGGGTGTTCAGACTCGGTCGAAGACTATTCCGACTCCCCAATTCCGAGCTATAAGTCAGGATCCTCCGACCTCTGGGCCTGCTACCTCTTCTCCTCCTCCGTTCTCGGGTCCTCCTCCCAAGAAGCAGAGGACCTCTCAAGAGCCTGCCGGTTTCAATGATAAGGATTTTGATGCTCTTGGTTGGGTTGAGCAGCATATTCTCCCTCAGACCTTTATTTCTACTGATGATGTGTCTATGGAGCATCATTTTCAGTATATGGCGCGGAGCTGTGTCCGGATGGCTAGTCTTCATGCCGCTATTGCCCGGGAGTTCAAGAAATCTCCTATTGGTGCGACCAGCTCCCGACTTGAGAAGGCTCAGTCTGAGTTTGAGAGGATTAGTCAACTGAAGGCTGCCAGGATTACTGAGCTGGAGGCGTCTTGGAGAAAGAGAAAGCTAAAGCTACCGCGGCTGTGGCGTCAGCGAAGACATCTGAGGAGATGGCGAAGGCGGCTACAGAGAATTATACTAAGCTGTATGCCGAGCTTGTGGAGACAAAGGAGAAGTTGCAATCTGCTCGGGATGATTTTTACGAGCTGGAAGGTCATGTGGCCAAGGGTATGGATGCTATGTTTGTGAATTTGAGGGATCAGGTCCGGGTTCTTGCTCCCGACCTGGATCTGAGCTTACTCAGTACGGATAACGTTGTTGTGGAGGGAAAGATTGTTCCTGCTCCTACCGAGGATGAGGTTCCGATGTCCGATCCCAGTGTTCCAGTTGAGAACCCGACTTCACCTTTGGTCGGGAATGGATCTGGCGTGGAGGTTTCAAACCGGGATGACGTTGCCGTCGATGCAGTCCCGATATCTATGTTTCCTCCGCAGCCTGCTGTTGATGTGGAGTCCGGAAAGGGCCTTGATCCTCTGTAATCTTTATTTTTGGTGTTTTGCCCGACCTGTGGGCTCTTTTGTTTTTGGATGGTTTCTGTGAACGCTTTGGACACCTTTTTGCTTATTAGCTACTTGTAGTAACTTTTTAGCTTATTTATGCGGTGTTTTGTTCGCGTTTTGGCTTTTTGTTTCGCTTTTATGCTTTTTAGTTGTTTGGATAACAACTTTTTAGCTAGCGCTTGGGAACTTTTGCCTTTGGTTTCGTTCTTTCGCTTTGTACTTTTTAGTTGTTTTTGTAAAGCAACTTTTTAGTAAGCGTTTTCGAAACTTCCTTCGATTTCGTTCTTTCGCTTGTACTTTTTAGTTGTTTTTGTAAAGCAACTTTTAGTAAGCGTTTTCGAAACTTCCTTCGATTTCGTTCTTTCGCTTGTACTTTTTAGTTGTTTTTTGTAAAGCAACTTTTTAGTAAGCGTTTTCGAAACTTCCTTCGATTTCGTTCTTTCGCTTGTACTTTTTAGTTGTTTTTGTAAAGCAACTTTTTAGTAAGCGTTTTCGAAATCCTTGTTTTCGCCGTTTAGGCTTCTTCCTTTTGATCGGGCTTTTTCCTCGGACCTCGGACGTTTCGAGTACCTCCTTTGTTGGGTCCGACCTTGTTGTCGGTCAGCCCTTTAAGTTATTTTTGTAATCTCTTTTTATTTGGCTTTTTGAGCCTTTTCAGAGTTACTTTATAACTTCTCACATTAATTTGAACCTCGTCGCTTTATCTTTGCCGACCTTGTGTGGTCTCTTGGCAAATGATTTTTTGCGTTTTGCCGAGCATAAATTAATGCGCCTTGGCGGGGTACTTTCTAGGATTTTGTTTCCTCATAAGGAAGAAGAAAAGAAAATAGAGAAATTTGATTAGTATTAAAAAAAAAGAAAGAATATTTACAGAGTTTTTACCCTTGACTAGTTCGGGTGTCTTACTTTAACCGGGTGTCTCATTAAAAAACCCTTGTAGGGAAAAAGAGTACACCTAGGGTTAAATTTTTCTAGCTGTAGTACCGTCTTAGGTTACAGGCGTGCCAGGCCCTGGGCAGCTCATTGCCCTCTAGGTCGGATACTTTGTAATAGCCTGTCCCTAAGACTTCTGTTACCTTGTAGGGTCCTTTCCAATTTGCAGCTAGCTTTCCTTCTCCCGACTTTTGTATTCCGATGTCATTTCGGATTAGAATCAGGTCGTGAATGGAGAAGCTTCGCTTTATTACTTTCTGATTGTATCTGAGGGCCGTTCGCCGTTTTAAGGCTTCTTCTCGGATCCGGGCTCTTTCTCGGACCTCGGGGAGGAGGTCGAGTTCTTCCCTTTGTGCCTGCGGTACCTTCTTCGATGTAGAAGATGACTCTGGGTGACCCTTCCTCTATTTCGATAGGAATCATTGCTTCCATCCCGTAAGATAGTCGGAATGGCGATTCTCCCGTTGTAGAGTGTGGAGTTGTCCGATATGCCCATAGCACCTGGGGGAGCTCTTCGGCCCATGCCCCTTTGGCTTCTTGGAGTCTCCGTTTTAACCCGGCCAAGATGACTTATTTGCAGCTTCTGCTTGTCCATTGGCTTGCGGGTGCTCGACTGAGGTGAATTGTTGTTTGATTTTAGTTCGGCCACCAAGTTCTGAAAACTTGTGTCCGTGAACTGTGTTCCATTGTCTGTTGTGATGGAGTAGGGGACTCCGAACCTTGTGACAATGTTTTTGTATAGGAATTTGCGACTTTTCTGAGCCGTAATGGTGGCTAAAGGTTCAGCTTCGATCCACTTTGTGAAGTAGTCGACCCCTACTATGAGGTATTTGACTTGCCCCGGTCCTTGGGGGAACGGGCCGAGTAGATCAAGTCCCCATTTTGCGAAGGGCCATGGTGCGGTGATGCTGATAAGGTCTTCGGGTGGTGCCTTGTGAAAATTGGCGTGTTTTTGGCAGGGGGGCATATTTTCACAAACTCCGTGGCGTCTTTTTGCAAAGTTGGCCAGTAGAACCCGGCTCGGATTACTTTTTTGGATAATGCCCGAGCTCCGAGGTGGTTCCCACACATGCCTCCATGGACTTCTTCGAGGACGCTCTTTGTTTCTGAGGTCGGGACGCACCTAAGGAGGGGGTTTGCGAATCCTCTTCTGTATAATACGTCGTGAATTAGTGTATAATTCTGGGCGTCTTTCGTGAGTCTTTTAGCTTCCTTTCTTTCGGCGGGGAGAGTTCCCGACTTCAGGTAGCTGAGTATGGGGGTCATCCATCCTTGCTGTTGGTCGGATATATTTAGCGTTTCTTCCTCTCTTAGCACGGAGGGAGATCGTAAGGTTTCCTGGAGGAGACTTCTGTTGTTGCCTCCGGGCTTGGTGCTGGCAAGCTTGAGAGGGCGTCTGCCCGGGCATTTTGTTCCCGAGGTATGTGCTGTATTTGTATTTCTGGAAAGTGGCGTAATTGTGCCTGTGTTTGGTCCAGGTATTTTTTCATAGTTGGGTCTTTGGCCTGGTAACCTCCATTTACTTGTGATGTGATGACCTGGGAGTCGCTGAAGATTGTGATTCTCTGGGCTCCGACCTCTTCGGCTAGCTTTAGACCTGCTAGTAGGGCCTCGTATTCGGCTTGGTTGTTCGAAGCCTGGAACTCGAATTTTAGGGATAGTTCTATCCGCGTTCCTTGGTCGCTTTCGAGTATAACACCGGCTCCGCTTCCTGTTTTGTTTGAGGACCCATCGACATACAGGTTCCACGAGAGTGGGGTTCCAGGGGTCTCAGTGTATTCTGCGATGAAGTCGGCTAGATACTGAGATTTTATGGCAGTCCGGGCTTCATAGTGGAGATCGAACTCGGACAGTTCCACCGCCCATTGTAGGATTCGTCCTGCCAGGTCTGTTTTTTGTAGGATGTGTCTCATGGGTTGGTTTGTCCGGACTTTGATGGTGTGGGCTTGAAAGTAGGGACGGAGCCTCCGAGCTGTGAACACTAGGGCGTAGGCGAATTTTTCTATTTTCTGATAGTTTAATTCGGCCCCTTGTAGTGCCTTGCTTACAAAGTATATGGGGTGTTGTCCTTGGTCATTTTCTCGTATTAATGCTGAAGCGATTGCTCGATGTCCGACCGAGAGGTATAGTACGAGCTCTTCCCCTTTTAAAGGTCGGGTTAGGACTGGTGGCTGCCCGAGGAATTCCTTGAATTCTTGAAAGGCTTTTTCGCACTCCGGGGTCCACGAGAAGGGTTTCCCTTTCTTTAGGAGTGAGTAGAGAGGTAGTGATTTTATTGCCGATCCTGCCAAGAATCTTGATAGGGCGGCCAGCCTTCCATTCAGTTGTTGTACTTCTTTGACACACGTCGGGCTCTTCATATTGAGTATTGCTTGGCATTTGTCCGGGTTTGCTTCGATGCCCCTTTGAGTTAGCATGAAGCCTAAGAACTTTCCGGCTTCTGCGGCGAAGGTGCACTTCGTCGGGTTAAGTCTCATGTTGTGTTTTCTGAGGGACACTGGTGAGGTCGGTCAGCAAGTTTCTGTCTTCTTGTGTCTTTACCAGCATGTCGTCGACGTACACCTCCAGTTGTAGTCCGATGTGCTCTGAGAACACTTTGTTCATTAGCCTCTGGTAGGTTGCCCCTGCGTTCTTCAGCCCGAAGGGCATTACTACGTAGCAGTAGTTTGCCCTTGGGGTTATGAACGAGGTCTTTTCTTGGTCAGGTCCATACATCGGGATTTGGTTGTATCCCGAGTATGCGTCCATGAAGGAGAGATATCTATAGCCTGAGGCTGCGTCTACTAAGGCGTCGATGTTTGGTAGCGGATATGGATCTTTGGGGCAGGCTTTGTTGAGATCCGTGTAGTCGACGCACATCCTCCATTTTCCATTGGGCTTTTTTACCAGGACCACGTTTGCGAGCCATAGGGGGTATTTTACTTCCCTAATGAACCCTGCATCTAGTAGTGCTTGTACTTGTTCTTCTATTGCTTGCATGCGTTCGGGCCCGAGCTTCCTGCGTCTTTGTTGGACAGGTCGGGATCCCGGGTACACTGATAGCTTATGGCACATCAAATCGGGGCTTATGCCTGGCATGTCGGAGGCTTTCCAGGCGAAGAGGTCGGAATTCTCCCTTAAGAGGTTTATGAGTTCCTCTTTTAGGCCTGCCTTGAGATTTGCCCCTATGTTTGTTATTTTTTCAGGTGTGTTCCCGATCTGGACTTTTTCGGTTTCTCCCTCTGGTTGTGGTCGAAGATCTTCGCGGGACTGAACTCGTCCGAGTTCTATCGTGTTGACCTCTTTCCCTTTCAGGCTCAGGCTTTCGTTGTAGCATCGCCGCGCTAGTTTTTGGTCGCCTTTTAGAGTAGCGATTCCCTTTGCGGTAGGGAACTTCATACAGAGGTGTGGGGTCGAGACTATAGCTGCCAGTCTGTTTAAGGTTGGTCGCCCAATGAGGGCATTGTATGCTGAAGTGACGTCGACTACAATGTAGTCGATGCTTAATGTTTTAGATTGCTCGCCTCTTCCAAAGGTAGTGTGTAGCGAGATGTATCCTAAGGGATGGATCGGGGTGTCCCCTAGCCCAAATAGGTCGGTGGGATAGGCTTTTAGCTCTTTTTCTTCAAGTCCGAGCTTGTCGAAGGCCGCTTTGAACAGGATATCTGCTGAGCTTCCCTGGTCAATCAGGGTTCGATGTAAGTTGGCGTTTGCTAGAATAACGGTGATCACCATTGGATCGTCGTGCCCGGGTATTATCCCTTGAGCATCTTCTCGGGTAAATGAGATAGTGGGTAACTCGGGCAGGGGACTGTCTTCTCGGACATGATAGACTTCTTTGAGGTGTCTTTTTCGCGAGGATCTGGATGTTCCTCCGCCTGCAAAACCTCCATTTATCATGTGAACGTGTCTTTCAGGGGTTCGCGGGACTTGTTCGGCCCGACCTTCATTGTCTCCCCGTCTTCTCTTCCTGGTCTCTTCTCCTTTCTCTGCTATGTATCTGTCGAGCTTTCCTTCTCTGGCTAGCTTTTCTATAACATTCTTTAGGTCGTGGCAGTCGTTGGTAGAATGACCGTAGAGCTTGTGATATTCACAGTATTCGGACCGATCTCTCCCCGCTCTCTTGTGTTTTAGAGGTCGGGGTGGTGGGATCCTTTCGGTGTGGCATACTTCTCTGTAGATGTCTACCAGGGAGACTCGGAGGGGGGTGTAGTTGTGGTACTTCCGTGGCTTGTCCGAGTTGGTTCTTCTTTCTTCTTCTGTTCCGATCTCGATCTCGGAATGGGTAGGTTGATTCCTTCCTAGAAGAGTCTCTTAGCTGGGAGGTTTCCTCCATATTGATATATTTTTCTGCCCGCTCCTATACCTCGTATAGGGAGGTCGGGTATCGTTTGGATAGGGATTGGCTAAACGGTCCCTCTTTTAGGCGTTTGCTAGTCCCATGATGGCCGCTTCAGTGGGCAAGTGTTGTATGTCCAGGCAGGCTTTGTTGAATCGCTCCATGTATTCTCGGAGAGTTTCTTGGTTACCTTGTTTGATCCCGAGTAGACTGGGGGCATGTTTTGCCTTGTCCTTTTGAATGGAGAACCTTGTTAGGAATTTTTTGGTTAGGTCTTCGAAGCTGGTGATTGATCTTGGTGGCAGTTTGTCGAACCACTTCGTAGCTGACTTGGTGAGAGTGGTGGGGAAGGCTTTGCACCGAATCGCGTCGGAGGCGTCGACTAGGTACATTCTGCTTCTGAAGTTGCTGAGGAGGTGACTTGGATCGGTGGTGCCGTCGTAGAGATCCATATCGGGTGGTTTGAAGTTTCGCGGTACCTTCTCCTTCATGATCTTTTTTGTGAAGGGATCATGATTGCCTTCGGGGGTGGTGTCGCGTTCTGTCCGATCTTTCAGGTTGGCCTCTATTTTCCGCAGTTTTTCTTCTAATTCTCTGCGCTTGCGAGCCTCCCTTCTCAGATCTTGTTCAGTTTCTTTTTGCTTCTTTATGTCCTCTTCGAGTTGTTTCAGTCAGTTTTGTTGTGCCCGGACTGCTTCTAGAATTTCCGAACTCTTTTCTCTTTCGGGATTTTGTGAATCTTTGTTTGGGAGTGATGTCTTTGGGCGATTCTGTTTGTTTCCTCCTGGAGTGCGTGGTGATAGAGGGCTGTCCGGTCGTTCTCCGGTGTCAACTTCCTCCTCTTGTTCTGAAGCAGCGTGGTCATTGTTGAGAGGGTCGTCCGCCATGGTAAAGGGATGACTTCCAGGTCCCCGGCAACGGCGCCAATGTTCCGGGGGTTACCTAAAACGTGGAGCTCGGTCGTCTGGCAAGACCCGAGGTGGGGGTTCCGTGACCCGAGCTTGATGCGCTGAGCGGCGGGTGGTTGTACCTGCAATGACACTCCGATGCTTAAGTTAGCATGGGTCCAAGCAGATATGTGTAGAATGTAGAATGTCTCTCATACCTGGGTGCTCCAGTGTATTTATAGTAGTTGGCCGTGATCTTCCCTGGATAAGATATTCTTATCTTATCTTATCTTTTGGGAGTTTTATCTCTATCTTTGTGGAACCGCCTCTTCTAGGCCTTTTCGGCCTTTAGATTTTGGGCTGTGTTCCTTCTGATGGGCCTTCCTTGCATCATCGTCCGAGGTCCGACCTTTAGGCGTGAGCCTTAAGATGAGGTCGGACCTTTCATGATTTTGCCGAGCTGGAGGAGCTCGGTCAGGGTATGAACAAGTAGTTAGTAACTATGTCTTAAAGCTATGAATAAATTCCATAAATCCTTCACCTCTCTTAAATGAAAAATGTTTTTAATTCAAAAGAACAAGAAGTACATGAATTTTGAAAATTGTCCTTGAATTTAGTTTAATTATATTGATGTGGTGACGATACTTTTTGTTTTCTGAATGAATGCTTGAACAGTGCATATTTTTTATCTTGTTGTTTATGAATGTTAAAATTGTTGGCTCTTGAAAGAATGATGAACAAGGAGAAATGTTATTGACAATCTGAAAAATCATAAAATTGAATCTTGAAGCAAGAAAAAGCAGTGAATAGCAAAAGCTTGCGGAAAAAAAATAGGCGAAAAAAAAAGAAAGAAAAAGAAAAAGCAAGTAGAAAAAGCCAATAACCCTTAAAACCAAAAGGCAAGGGTAAAAAGGATCCAAGGCTTTGAGCATCAATGGATAGGAGGGCCCAAGGAAATAAAATCCAGGCCTAAGCAGCTAAATCAAGCTGTCCCTAACCATGTGCTTGTGGCATGCATGTCCAAGTGAAAAGCTTGAGACTGAGTGGTTAAAGTCATGATCCAAAGCAAAAAGAGTGTGCTTAAGAGCTCTGGACACCTCTAACTGGGGACTCTAGCAAAGCTGAGTCACAATCTGAAAAGGTTCACCCAGTCATGTGTCTGTGGCATTTATGTATCCGGTGGTAATACTGGAAAATAAAATGCTTAGGGCCATGGCCAAGACTCATAAAAGTAGCTGTGTTCAAGAATCAACAAACTTAACTAGGAGAATCAATAACACTATCTGAAATTATAAGTTCCTATAGAAGCCAATCATTCTAAACTTCAAAGGAAAAAGTGAGATGCCAAAACTGTTCAGAAGCAAAAAGCTACAAGTCCCGCTCATCTAATTAGAATTAATATTCATTGATATTTTGGAATTTATAGTATATTCTCTTCTTTTAATCTTAATTGATCTTCAGTTGCTTGGGGACAAGCAACAATTTAAGTTTGGTGTTGTGATGAGCGGATAATTTATAGGCTTTTTGGCATTGTTTTTAGGTAGTTTTTAGTATGATCTAGTTACTTTTAGGGATGTTTTCATTAGTTTTTATGCTAAATTCACATTTCTGGACTTTACTATGAGTTTGTGTGTTTTTCTGTGATTTCATGTATTTTCTGGCTGAAATTGAGGGACCTGATGATACGTAAAAATGAGATTTCACGTACAACCGGCAAGTATACCAGATCGTATCAAGTAATAAGACTCACTAAGAGTGAAGTCGATCCCACGGAGATTGTTAGATTAAGCAACTTTAGTTAAATGGTGAATTTAGTCAAGCAAATATTGTTTTGATTTCATGAGAATTGTGATTTTTGAACATAATTGCAAGAATTTAAATGACAATAAATTTAAAGAACCAGAATATAGAAAGAAAATGAAAGTAAATTACTGAAAATTAAAATGCAAGAAACTTAAATGACATTAAAGATAAATTGCAATAAAGTAAAGATTGCAAAATTTTAAAGAGCATAAGAGTAAATAGCAAGAAAATAGAGAAACAGAATGTAAATGACAAGAATAATAAATTGCAAGAATGTAAAAGGGAATTGGGTAATGGGTATTCAAAAGAAATGAGAATTAATGATAGAGAGAATCATTAGGGATCGGAGATACAAATTCTCATGAATTGATGTTGATCAATTCCTTCTCAATCATGGGTATAGATCCATGGCAAGTTGTGGGTAATTAAATCCCAATCTGTTGGTGATCCAATTTCTCTCAACATAACCAATTGCCACTCTCGTGATCTAATTGTTCATGAGAAGAGATGAAGCTCAATTTCTAATCCAAGCCACACAATTTCCAGAATCTCAACCAAGGAAGGTTACATCTCACATACCAACCAAAGTGTATTGATTAAGGAGATCATGAAAGGATGAACTCTAAACTGAACTATGTGGTTCATTTCTCAAATTCACCACACAATTCATATAGATTAACCCCTCTCTCGATGGTGATTGAATCTTTGAAGAACAAGAGTTTCCTCTTGGATTAACCACTTGAATTGAGAAGGAGAAGAAGATTTATCAATTCATTCAAACAAGCAGAGCTCTTCCCCCTAATGAAAATGGGGTTTAGTGAATCATAGCTCCAATTTTAACAACAATTGCCATAATGAAAATTTAACTAAGTGTGAAGAAGGATGAAGAAGAAGAAGAAAATGCTTAAAACTGAAAATGAAAAGTTGCAAGAAAAGCCAAAATAGCTTTCCAGTATATTCCCCGAAATTCAAGAGAGTTCTCCAAGTACAAGTGCTAGAAAGTAAAAGTTTCTATGAGTCTAAGTGTCCAAAAAAAAGTCTTTTTAAAAGTACACCACTCTTTCCTCTTTATACTACTCCTAAAACTCCTTTAAAGATCTTTGATTGGGCTAGCAATGTGGGCTTCATTCTTTGTTAAATTCTTGGCAATGGAAGAAGTCAATGGAGCAAGTGTTGCTAAACAGAGAAGGAAGAGCTCATTCATAATGCTCCTGGCCCAATGGGGAGTTACTGGCAAACACGCCAGTGTAAAGGCACGTTGGCAACGTGCTTATGAGTTTCCTAGGCTGGGAACTTTGTGCTGGGCGTTGTTAGCCCAAGTTGTTGCTAACAACTTGGCTTTTCTTCTTTTTGGCTCCACTTTCATGCTTAATGTTGCCCAGAATTTGAGTGTCAATCCTCTGCTTCAATATGGACTACCATACATCATTGGAAAGCTCATAGTGTCTTCATTCTAATGCACTTGGAATCATCTTAATTGAAGCTTTGTAGCTCAAGTTATGCTTCCTCAAAGAAGGTAAGGTCAGGCTGCCAAGTTGTTGCTGAACACGCCCCTTTCTTCTCAAGTTGGCAACGTGCCAAGCCTCCCAAGGCTGAAACATGGGGCTGGCGTTGTCCTCAAACACGCCCCCTTGTTGGCACGTTGGCAACGAGCTCGTGCTCCCCTCCAGGGCTGCTTTCTAGCCTTCAACTTTGCTTGTCACGTTGCCTTGGAACACGCCTCTAGAGCTTGGCATTGGCAACGTGCTCGAGTGAGGGAAAGTTGCTCTCCAAACTTGTTTGCTGCGTTGTTGTGGATAACGCCCATGCATTTCAGCGTTAGCAACGTTGGCTTCCTTTCCTGGACAGCCTCCTTGCTTGGCGTTGTCACAAAACACTCCAACTCTTCCTGCAGTTAGCAACGTGCTCGAGCCATCCTCAAGGCTCCATGCTTGTTGCTTGGCGTTGTCATTGAACACGCCTATGTTTCCTAGCGTTGGCAACGTGCTTGAGTTGGAGAAGTGCCATCCAAGTTGCCTTGATTTATTGTCAAACACGCCAATGAAGAGTGGCGTTGGCAACGTGCTCGATGGGTGGAGATCCAAGGCTTGCTGCCTTCCAAGCTTTCCTCCCTGGCGTTGCCTCTAAACACTCCAGTGAAGCAGCACGTTGGCAACGTGCTCGAGCTTCTTCCCTGGGTAGATTCTTCTAGCTCAGCGTTACCTTGAACAACGCCTATACTTCCCACGTTGGTAACGCCCTCGAAGCTCCTTCCTGGCCTAATTTGGCAACGCCCAAATGTGCTCTCCATAGCTGCTTGGCGTTGCCTTCAAACACTCACCCTTTCTCCAAGTTGGCAACGCCCAAATGTGCTCTCCAGGGTTGCCTTGCATTGTTGGGCATTGTTGATGGAAACTCAAGCTGGAATGCAAGTTGGCAACGTGCAACTCTTCTATATTCATTCTCCAGGGCTGCCTGGCGTTGCCTAGAAGCACGCCTTTGTTCCTGGCGTTGGCAACGCCAACAACTCCTCTTCTTCTTACCCACTTTGCTTCTTGGCGTTGTTGCCAAGCATTCCAATGTAGCTCCAAGTTAGCAACGTGCATAGTTCTCACAGGAGACCACTTTCTTGCAAGGTTGTTTGTGATCTTCCTGAAGTAAGGCTTCAATGGCGTTGCCAACTTGAATCCCAAGTTAGCAACGTGCACATTGCTATTCTTGAAAGAGTTGTTAGCCACTTGCTTGCTTCATTCTTGCTTCAATGCTTTCTTATTTCATCACCTATCATTAACAAGGGAAATTGCTTCAAAGTCTTACCAATCCATGCAATCAATTTCATGAGATTCATTCATACTCATTCATTTATGTATTCCTTGAATCATTTGCATGAATTTGGCTACAATCAACATGGTCCTTGGTATTCTCATGCATGAAGACAAAACTCATAAAAATACTTGTTTATTTAGAGAAAATGAGTGAAACTAAGCTAAAACCAACTAAACTCACTAGCTAATATAGCAAATATGCAAATGCATCACAACACCAAACTTAAAGTGTTGCTTGTCCTCAAGCAAAAGATAAAATACTTTGTCTCAAGAATCTAAGATGCAAGACTTGAATGTTTTACCAGAGAAGAATTCTTTCATTGAACATGTCATCCTCATTTGTGTAGCCATCAATTTATTGCAAACGAACACGGCTAATCAATTTTTTCAATTAAAATGCTTGCTTCAATACTAAGTTGGTTAACCTCACTAGACTTCTTTTTCTATACCTTAGCACATGATCCTTGAACCATTCTTTTCTTTGCTTCTCTTTTTTTCATATTTCTTTTATTTCAATTGAGCATGAAATCTTGTCTTAAGGTGGCTCTTTAGCATAAGCTTTCAATCAACAATCCCAAACCAGTTGGTTTAAGTTGTTAAGTGTTGAGACACTCTTAAAGATTTACTAACTCAAGCCTCTCTTCTTAACACATTCAATCACAGGCATATAACATTGAAATTTCATTTGGATAGTGGTGTCCAGCACCTCTTTGGGTTGCTAAATGTTCTGTTATAGAGCTACTCTTGATTGTGAGTTTTCAATCGATAATCCCGAGTTAGTTAACTCAAGTTATCGGGTGATGAAGCACCCCTCGGATTTACTAGCCCAAGTATGTCTCTTAACACCAATCACCACAGACACATATCCAAATTTTGTCATTGATGCCTAGCCTTTCATTCTTTGTTCTTTGTTTTCTTTGTTGTCAAGGTTATTTGTGCTTTTAACTTCTAAAGTCTTGTAACACTTAACCCACTAGTCTTGTATAAGCAAGCTTCCTTTTAAATTTCTTGAGCCCTGATTCGTTCACAATGAATGTATATATACTAGTGCTTTTCTATGGGACAACATGATTCTTTTTAAGCTAGATTTCTCTCTGTTCTTGCTCAAACTACATCTTTTATTCCATTGACAAGTGAAAGTACTTAAGACAAGCAACCATTCCAAACCTGTGAGTGGTGATGCATGGAATAGGAAATATAAAAGACAATGCATACAAGAGAACGACCTAGAAGGTATACCATATTTCAGACATACATCTTCTTTATTTAATAAAGCATAAAGAAAAAAAAAAGGAATTTCACCACCTTTAGTCTTCATGTCCCCTTTCCTTTGCTCGATTCTCCTTGCTTTCCTTTGCCTTTTGGATCTTCTTTCTTTTTCTTTCTCAGTTCTCCTTGTTGTTTTGTTGTTGAGTCCCCCTCTTCTCTTTGCCATACTCCTGAGCTTATCATTGTTTCCTTTAGCCTCTGAGCATTGAATCTCACTCTTGCAAGTTCCTGCTCTTCAAATATCTTGCGAGCTTCATTAAAACTTTTGATTTGTGGGTTGAGTAATGGGGGTGCTCCACAAAGGTAACTGAGCTTTTCTTGGGTGCATATATCATAGTCGAGTCTGTCCTTATGCCTGGCCTCCTTGAATAGTCTACTTTCATTGAATTCTCTGTGAAATGTATCATGTCTAGCATCCAACCTATGGAGAAGCTCCCTTTGCTGAGCTTGCTCTTTCCTTAGTTGAGCTTATTCTTGTAATACCTTCTCCATGGTTTTTTCATATTCAGCAGTTGAATTGTTGATGGCTTCATGTATCTTGGCATGTTGTTCTTGTTGTAGTTCCATCATGTGTTTTTGGTATTCATTTGTTGGCTCATTCATTGAACTTGAACCCCTCTTTGTTGATCCATCAACTGCCAAAGGTCCCTTTGTTGCTGAGCTTGTTCCTCTTGGCTTCTTTGAATTTGTGAATATTGCCCAGAGATTCCTTCCAAAGCGGCTTGGAGTTGATTCATGTTTAAGGTATGGGGTTCTTCCATTTCTTGAGGCTCCTCCTCCTGTCTTGCTTCTTTCCTTTTCTTTCTTCTTGCTAAAGGTTGCCTTTCCAATTGGGTTGTGGTGACAAATTCCAACCTTTCCCTAGTGAGAGATTTTCCAATAGAGACCATGTCAGTTTCTTCAAATTCTTCCAGAGGTACTCTAGCTTCTTCACATAAGCGCAGAATAGTACTAGGATATCCTAGCCAGCTGTCCTGTTTGACCTTTTGAGCTATGTCAATGATGTTCTTGGCTATAATTTCTCCAACATTGATCTCCCCTCCTTTCATTATGCAGTGGATCATTATTGCTCTATTCACTGTCACTTCGGAATTATTTGAAGTAGAGATCAATGATCTCCTCACTATGTCATGCCATCCTTTTGCTTGAGGTATGAGATCACCTCTCCTAAGTTTGAGTGGTTGTCCATGTGAATCCAACACCCAATCCGTGCCTACTCTGCATAAGTCACTTAACACATCCATATATCTTGGATCATTTTCAACCCTTTCCTCATAGCTAGCTTGTTTGAACCGTTTTGGTTTGACCTTTAGCACCCTGTTGATGGCGTTTGGACTAAAGTCAACAGTCACCCCTCTTACATAGCTCATGTATGGCTCTTCATCCTCAAATTCTCTTATCACATTAGTGTAGAACTCATGGATGAGAAGCATGCTCACTTCTTGAGGTTGGTTACAGAGAAGCTCCCATCCCATCTTCCTGATTATTTTTTGTATCTCAGAATATTCCTCCTTTCTTAGCTTGAAAGGTAACTCCGGAACAACATCTTTGCCTAACATCCAACTAAAGATGCGCTCATTGTGTTTGGATTTGAATCTTTTTCGATCAAAGGTGTTTTGTCCTTCATCTTCTATGGGTTGCTTGTCCCTCCTAGATCTTGATGATGAAGCCATTGAGATTCAATTGCAAGGGTCGAATCTCCCACACCAAACTTAGATGAATGCTTGTCCTCAAGCATAAAGAAAATGTTTATGAAGGGGGTGTAGAGAGATATGATGACAAGGTAAATATACAAGCTAGAAGGTGATGGTGAGAGGGAAGGGGGTGGTTCGGGTAGGCTGGGAGAAGTAGTGCATCATGAGTTTTGTTGAGCAAAACATAGGTCCAAAGCTAAAATCTGTAAAGCAAGAATGATTTAGAAGTTGAGTGTGAATTCGGCTGGGGTGAATTGATGAAATGGGGTGATGGTATATATAAGAGTGAGGACAAAGTGAGTTTTGATAGTTATTGTTGGAGTGGTCTAATGTCATGTTTGTGGTGGGTGCATGGTTTTGGTGGTTCGGTCATAGCATGGGGAGCATGCTTCTTCATGCCCAATGCATGTTGAGTTGCTTTTTTCCAATGCACAAAGTTCAAGACTCATGTGACTTCCTCTTCCTTGTGTATCCGTGACTTCTCTTCTAAGATTCTCCATTACTTCTTTCTTTCACTTCCCTGCAACAAAATTCCAAAATCTTGAGATTCTTAAAGTGACCTTACTAGCGCTAGCAACTTATGATGATATTCTTATGTAAAGTTGACTAGGCAAAAATTAAAATTTATGAATTGATTCCCTATTCTACACCAACGACTACACTCTCTTACTTTTTTCTAGCATTATTTATGTATGTGAAGACACCAAACTTAGTTTATGACTAAGTGTTCTATGGAGTTAATATTTTCCATTTACTCCAAAGATGGCCACACCAAACTTAGTGTCTTACTTACATTGTATGCTATTTCAATCCCTTTTTCTCTTTTTCCTTTTTTTTAAAGTATATAATGAAATCTCTTATTATTGACTACTAAAGCATGAAAATAAAAGAGAACTCCTGTGCATGGGTTGCCTCCCATGAAGCGCTTGTTTATTGTCCTTAGCTTGACAATGCAGCTTCCTTGCTCATGTTAGCAGTTGCACACTCTCTTCCTTGCTCCAGGGGCCACCAAGATAATGTTTCACCCTATGTCCATTGGCTGTGAAGGTCTGTTTTGAGGCTTCATCAAGTAATTCTACATAGCCATGAGGGGATACTTTGGTGATGGTGTATGGACCAGTCCATCTAGACCTCAGTTTTCCAGGAAAAATCTTCAATCTTGAGTTGAATAGCAACACCTTTTGGCCTGGTTCGAATGTTCTTTGGGAGATCCTCTTGTCATGCCACTTTTTTGCTCTTTCTTTGTATATTTTGGCGTTTTCATATGCCTCCAATCTGAACTCCTCCAATTCATTGAGTTGTAGCAACCTCTTTTCTCCTGCTGCTTGAGCATCTAAATTCAAAAGTTTGGTGGCCCAGAAGGCCTTATGTTCAAGCTCTACAGGGAGGTGGCATGCCTTTCCATACACTAGCTGAAATGGAGATTTTCCTATGGGTGTTTTGAAGGCTGTCCTGTATGCCCAAAGTGCATCATCCAGTTTCCTAACCCAATCCTTTCTTGTTGCTCCCACAGTTTTCTCCAAAATCCTCTTTAGCTCTCTTTTGGCAAGTTCAGCTTGTCCATTGGTTTGTGGGTGATACGGTGTGACCACTTTGTGAGTAACTCCATATTTGTGGAGTAGAGAATTTAGTTGCTTGTTGCAGAAGTGGCTTCTCCCATCACTTATAAGTCCTTTGGGCACTCCAAATCTAGTGAAGATGTTCTTCTTTAGGAATTGCAAGACCACGTTAGTATCACATGTGGTGGTGGCTATTGCTTCTACCCATTTTGAGACATACTCCACTGCTACCAAAATGTATTTGAATGTGTAGGATGGAGGGAAAGGTCCCATGAAGTCTATTCCCCACAAATCAAAGAGTTCTACTTCCAAAATGAACTTCTGAGGCATCTCATTTTTCTTTGACAAGCCCCCTGTTCTTTGACATTCATTGCAATGGCTCACAAAATCTCTAGCATCCTTGAAGATTGAAGGCCAGTAGAACCCACTTTGAAGTACCTTTGCAGCCGTTCTTTCAGCCCCAAAATGGCCACCATAACTTGAGTTGTGACAATGCCATAGTATGTTCTTCATCTCACCCTCTGACACACATCTTTTTATCATTCCATCTGGGCATCTTTTGAACAGAAATGGTTCATCCCAGAAGAAGAACTTAGCCTCATGCAGCAGCTTCTTGACTTGTTGTTTTGTGTATTCTTGTGGAATGATCCTTCCTGCCTTGTAGTTAGCCATGTCTGCAAACCAAGGGATGTGTTGAATTTGCAAGAGGTGCTCATCTAGAAATTCTTCATTTATTGATTGAAGGTTGTCTTGGCATGCATCTTGTGGTAGCTTTGATAGGTGGTCAGCAACTTGATTTTCATTGCCCTTCCTATCTTTTATCTCAATGTCAAACTCTTGTAGGAGTAGTACCCATCTGATTAGCCTTGGTTTGGCATCCTGTTTTGACATAAGATACTTAAGAGCAGCATGGTCAGTATACACTAAAACTTTAGATCCAATCAAATATTGTCTAAACTTATCAAAAGCATATACCACAGCTAGTAGCTCTTTCTCTGTTGTGATGTAGTTTCTTTGAGCTTCATTCAATACCTTACTTGCATAGTAGATAACATGAAGCTTCTTTTCCTTCCTCTGCCCCAACACAGCACCAATTGCAAGGTCACTTGCATCACACATGAGTTCAAAAGGTAGCCCCTAACTTGGGGGTGTGATAATTGGTGCTGTGGTAAGCTTAGCCTTTAGAGTTTCAAAAGCATGTTTACATTCATCATCAAAGAGAAAAGGATTGTTTACCACCAGTAAATTGCTTAGTGGTTTTGCTATTTTGGAAAAATCTTTGATGAATCTCCTAAGAATCCAGCATGCCCTAAGAAGCTTCTAACGACTTTCACACTAGTTGGCAGAGGAAGTTTTTCTATAATTTCTACTTTTGTCTTATCAACTTCTATACCCTTTCTTGAAATTTTGTGACCAAGAACAATGCCTTCAGGTACCATGAAATGGCATTTCTCCCAATTTAAGACCAGATTGGTTTCTTGGCACCTTTTCAAGACTAGGGTAAGATGGTGCAAGCAAGCATTGAAAGAATCCCCAAAGACAGAGAAATCATCCATAAAGACTTCAATAAATTTTTCTACCATGTCTGAGAAGATTGATAGCATGCATCTTTGAAAGGTAGCTGGGGCATTACACAATCCAAATGGCATTCTCCTGTATGCAAAGACTCCAAAGGGGCAGGTAAAGGAGGTCTTCTCTTAATCCATGGGGTCAACCACTATTTGGTTATACCCAGAATACCCATCAAGAAAACAGTAATAAGCATGGCCAGCCAACCTTTCAAGCATCTGGTCAATGAAAGGGAGAGGAAAGTGATCCTTTCGTGTGGCATCATTCAGCCTCCTATAATCTATGCACATCCTCCACCCTGTCACCGTTCGTGTTGGAATAAGCTCATTCTTCTCATTAACAATGACAGTCATTCCCCCTTTCTTAGGTACTACTTGCACTGGACTGACCCATGGGCTGTCAGATATAGGGTAGATGATCCCAGCTTTACACAACTTCAGGACTTCCTTTTGAACAACCTCCTTCATTGTGGGATTCAATCTTCTTTGAGGTTGTACCAATGGTTTGGAATTCTCCTCCAAGAGTATCTTGTGCATGCATATGGCAGGGCTTATGCCTTTCAAGTCATCAATGGTCCATCCCAACACCTCTTTGTGAGCTTTCAATACTACAAGGAGCTTTTCTTCTTCCTCTGCACTCAATGTAGAATTGATGATCACTGGGAAGCTGTCCTTTTCACCAAGGAATGCATACTTAAGATGAGGGGGTAGTGGTTTCAACTCTTGTTGTGGTGCCTCTTCTTTCTTAGCTTCACTTGGTTCCTCTGATGCTTCCAATTTGTTCTCTTCTTGTCTATGGATGTCCTGGACTTCCTCCTGTTTCACTTGATGGGTTGTTTCAAGTACTTCTTCAACCAAAGAATCCACCACATCAATCCTCATGCAGCACTCTTTCTCAACGGGGTGTTGCATTACCTTGAAGACATTTATAGTCATTTGTTCATCATGTACTCTGAAGATCATTTCTCCCTTTTCCACACCGATGATTGTTCTCGCTGTGGCCAAAAAAGGTCTACCAAGAATGACTGAGTTGTTCCCCTGTTCATCCATATCTAGGACCACAAAATCAGCTGGGAATATAAAGTTTCCCACTTTCACCAAGAGGTTCTCAACTACTCCATTTGGTATTTTGATAGATCTGTCAGCAAGTTGGAGTGACATCCTTGTGGGTTTAAGCTCTTCAATAATCATTTTCTTCATCATGGTAAGGGGCATTAAGTTAATGCTTGTTCCCAGGTCACAAAGTGATTTGTCAATGGCCATGCTCCCAATCGTGCAGGGTATGAGGAAGCTGCCAGGATCTTTGAGCTTTGGTGGTAGCCCTTTTTGAATGATGGCACTGCACTCTTGAGTGAGAATCACTGTTTCTTTTTCTTGCCAACTTCTCTTCTTGGTGATCAATTCCTTAAGAAACTTTGCATATAATGGCATTTGTTCCAGAGCTTCTGCCAATGGGATGTTGATTTCGAGTTTCTTGAAGATTTTTAAGAACCTTGGGAATTGTTGGTCATTTGCTCCTTTATGTATCCTAGTTGGGTATAGAAGCTTGGGTACATAAGCTTTTACTTCTTCATTTTTGTTTTCTTGTTGTAGCTTCACATTCTCCTTGTTATCATGGTTGCTTTCTTGACTGGGTGGTTTGCCTTATGGCTTGACAGCCTCTTTGCTTTTTTGAGATGTTGAAGCCTTTTCTTCATCTTGCCTTTCCACTTGTTTTTCCACTGTGTCTTGCTCTTTGGGTTTTATTGCTTCTTTATTCGAACTTTCTCCAACTACCTTGCCACTCCTCAACTGCAGAGCTTTATATTCCTCTCTCGGGTTGGGTATTGTGTCACTTGGGAGAACATTGGTTGGTCATTCAGCTTGTTTGGCTAATTGTCCCACTTGTCGCTCAATACTCTTCATGGTGGCCTCATGTTCCTTTTGTCCCTTGATTAGGGTTTGAGTGGTTTGAGCAAGTGCTTGTGTGGTTTGAGTAAGTGCTTGCAAGGTTGCTTCAAGATTTGAGATTCTGGTCTCATGATGGTCAATTGGGGATATGATGGGGGTTGATTGTTGTTGTTGGAAGTTATTGGGAGGATTAGTGTGGCAACTTTGTGAGTTGGATGTTGGTGCAGGAAAGTTGTTTTGGTGAGTTTGTGAATTATTATGAGGTGGTTGATATGTGTTTTGTGTTTTTCTATATTGGTTAGTGTTGGTGGCATGGTGATTTTGGTTATTTGTGTTACGGGTGTGGTTGTGGTTGTTGTTCTTTTGCCAATGGTTTTCACCCCACTTTAGATTGGGATGATTTTTCCAGGATGGGTTGTATGTATCACCATGAAATTCATCCTGAGAACTTGAAGTATTCTGCATGTACTGAACTTTTTCTTGTGGCTGTTCAACAGTGGTCCCTTCACCTTGGCCCCATTCAAGTGATGATTGATTTGTTGTGTTCACTGATGCTAGTTGGAGACCATCCATTCTCTTTGTTATCATTTCCATTTATTGCTGGATCTGTTGGTGCATTAACTTATTTTGTGCCAAGATAGCGTCAACACCTTCAAGCTCCATTACGCCTTTCTTTGGGGCTGGGTTATGTTGCCTCTCTGATGAGTAATAGTACTAATTGTTTGCTACAATCTCAATGAGGTCTTGAGCCTCTTCAGCAGTTTTCATTATGTTGAGTGATCCTCCTGATGAGTAGTCTAGTCCCTTCCTTGCTTCTAAGTTTAAGCCTTCATAGAAGTTTTGGAGTTTGACCCAATCACTAAATATGTCAGGTGGACATCTTCTCATTAGTGCCTTATATCTTTCCCAGGCTTCATACAGTGACTCCCCTTCCATTTGCCTGAAAGTTTGAACCTCTGTCTTCAACTTGATGATTCTTTGAGGTGGGTAGAACTTTGCTAGAAATCTGCCCATCAGGTCATTCCAATTGTCGAGGCTTTCCTTGGGGAATGACTCTAACCATTGAGTGGCCTTGTCCCTCAAAAAGAATGGGAATAGTAGCAGTTTGTAGATATCTGGATGCACTCTATTTGTCTTCACTGTATTGCATATCCTCAGAAAAACAGACAAATGTTAATTTGGGTCTTCAAGAGGTCCCCCTCCATAGGAGCAGTTGTTTTGTACGAAAGTGATGAGTTGGGGTTTTAACTCAAAGTTATTGGCCTGAACATTTGGAGTGGCAATACTGCTCCCACAATGTTTTGGATTAGGGATGGTGTAAGAAGATAACACCCTTCTAGGTGGTCCATCATTGTTGTTGACCCCTCCAGGAGGATTGTGCATGTCGTCCTCCATGACTTGGTCTTCTCCCTCTGATTCCTCTTCACCAACTATCCCCTTTCCTCCTTCTGCTATCCTTACCCTTCGGAGGGTTCTCTTGTCCTCAATATTAAGTCTATTAGCTCCTGACATACACAAACAAAACCAAAATCACAAGTGAAACACTCTAGAACTAGAGTGGAATTGGAGTTAGTGAAACAAAGTATCAAACAGTTAGTGGGCTTAACAAAAACAATAATAAAAAAATGCTTAATCTAAACTACCATTCACTTAGTCATTGTCAATCTTTTCCAATCCTCGGCAACGGCGCCAAAAACTTGATACGTAAAAATGAGATTTCACGTACAACCGGCAAGTATACCGGATCGTATCAAGTAATAAGACTCACTAAGAGTGAGGTCGATCCCACGGAGATTGTTAGATTAAGCAACTTTAGTTAAATGGTGAATTTAGTCAAGCAAACATTGTTTTGATTTCATGAGAATTGTGATTTTTGAACATAATTGCAAGAATTTAAATGACAAGAAATTTAAAAAACCAGAATATAGAAAGAAAATGAAAGTAAATTACTGAAACTTAAAATGCAAGAAACTTAAATGACATTAAAGATAAATTGCAATAAAGTAAAGAATGCAAAATTTTAAAGAGCATAAGAGTAAATAGCAAGAAAATAGAGAAACAGAATGTAAATGACAAGAATAATAAATTGCAAGAATGTAAAAGGGAATTGGGTAATGGGTATTCAAAAGAAATGAGAATTAATGATAAAGAGAATCATTAGGGATCGGAGATACAAATTCTCATGAATTGATGTTGATCAATTCCTTCTCAATCATGGGTATAGATCTATGGCAAGTTGTGGGTAATTGAATCCCAATCTCTTGGTGATCCAATTTCTCTCAACTTAACCAATTGTCACTCACGTGATCTAATTGTTCATGAGAAGAGATGAAGCTCAATTTCTAATCCAAGCCACACAATTTCCAGAATCTCAACCAAGGAAGGTTACATCTCACATACCAACCAAAGTGTATTGATTAAGGAGATCATGAAAGGATGAACTCTAAACTGAACTATGTGGTTCATTTCTCAAATTCACCACACAATTCATATAGATTAACCCCTCTCTCGATGGTGATTGAATCTTTGAAGAACAAGAGTTTCCTCTTGGATTAACCACTTGAATTTAGAAGGAGAAGAAGATTTATCAATTCATTCAAACAAGCAGAGCTCTTCCCCCTAATGAAAATGGGGTTTAGTGAATCATAGCTCCAATTTTAACAACAATTGCCATAATGAAAATTTAACTAAGTGTGAAGAAGGATGAAGAAGAAGAAGAAAATGCTTAAAACTGAAAATGAAAAGTTGCAAGAAAAGCCAAAATAGCTTTCCGGTATATTCCCCGATATTCAAGAGAGTTCTCCAAGTACAAGTGCTAGAAAGTAAAAGTTTCTATGAGTCTAAGTGTCCAAAAAAAAAGTCTTTTGAAAAGTACACCACTCTTTCCTCTTTATACTACTCCTAAAACTCCTTTAAAGATCTTTGATTGGGCTAGCAATGTGGGCTTCATTCTTTGTTAAATTCTTGGCAATGGAAGAAGTCAATGGAGCAAGTGTTGCTAAACAGAGAAGGAAGAGCTCATTCATAATGCTCCTGGCCCAATGGGGCGTTACTGGCAAACACGCCAGTGTAAAGGCACGTTGGCAATGTGCTTATGAGTTTCCTGGGCTGGGAACTTTGTGCTGGGCGTTGTTAGCCTAAGTTGTTGCTAACAACTTGGCTTTTCTTCTTTTTGGCTCCACTTTCATGCTTAATGTTGCCCAGAATTTGAGTGTCAATCCTCTGCTTCAATATGGACTATCATACATCATTGGAAAGCTCAGAGTGTCTTCATTCTAATGCACTTGGAATCATCTTAATTGAAGCTTTGTAGCTCAAGTTATGCTTCCTGAAAGAAGGTAAGGTCAGGCTGCCAAGTTGTTGCTGAACACGCCCCTTTCTTCTCAAGTTGGCAACGTGCCAAGCCTCCCAAGGCTGAAACATGGGGCTGGCGTTGTCCTCAAACACGCCCCCTTGTTGGCACGTTGACAACGTGCTCGTGCTCCCCTCCAGGGCTGCTTTCTAGCCTTCAACTTTGCTTGTCACGTTGCCTTGGAACACGCCTCTAGAGCTTGGCGTTGGCAACGTGCTCGAGTGAGGGAAAGTTGCTCTCCAAACTTGTTTGCTGCGTTGTTGTGGATAACGCCCATGCATTTCAGTGTTGGCAACGTTGGCTTCCTTTCCTGGACAGCCTCCTTGCTTGGCGTTGTCACAAAACACTCCAACTCTTCCTGCAGTTAGCAACGTGCTCGAGCCATCCTCAAGGCTCCATACTTGTTGCTTGGCGTTGTCATTGAACACGCCTATGTTTCCTGGCGTTGGCAACGTGCTTGAGTTGGAGATGTGCCATCCAAGTTGCCTTGAGTTATTGTCAAACATGCCAATGAAGAGTGGCGTTGGCAACGTGCTCGATGGGTGGAGATCCAAGGCTTGCTGCCTTCCAAGCTTTCCTCCCTGGCGTTGCCTCTAAACACTCCAGTAAAGCAGCACGTTGGCAACGTGCTCGAGCTTCTTCCCTGGGTAAATTCTTCTAGCTAAGCGTTGCCTTGAACAACGCCTATACTTCCCACGTTGGTAACGCCCTCGAAGCTCCTCCCTGGCCCAATTTGGCAACGCCCAAATGTGCTCTCCATAGCTGCTTGGCGTTGCCTTCAAACACTCACCCTTTCTCCAAGTTGGCAATGCCCAAATGTGCTTTCCAGGGTTGCCTTGCATTGTTGGGCGTTGTTGATGGAAACTCAAGCTAGAATGCAAGTTGGCAACGTGCAACTCTTCTATATTCATTCTCCAGGGCTGCCTGGCGTTGCCTAGAAGCACGCCCTTGTTCCTGGCGTTGGCAACGCCAACAACTCCTCTTCTTCTTGCCCAGTTTGCTTCTTGGCGTTGTTGCCAAGCACTCCAATGTAGCTCTAAGTTAGCAACGTGCATAGTTCTCATAGGAGACCACTTTCTTGCAAGGTTGTTTGTGATCTTCCTGAAGTAAGGCTTCAATGGCGTTGCCAACTTGAATCCCAAGTTAGCAACGTGCACATTGCTATTCTTGAAAGAGTTGTTAGCCACTTGCTTGCTTCATTCTTGCTTCAATGCTTTCTTGTTTCATCACCTATCATTAACAAGGGAAATTGCTTCAAAGTCTTACTAATCCATGCAATCAGTTTCATGAGATTCATTCATACTCATTCATTTATGTATTCCTTGAATCATTTGCATGAATTTGGCTACAATCAACATGGTCCTTGGTATTCTCATGCATGAAGACAAAACTCATAAAAATACTTGTTTATTTAGAGAAAATGAGTGAAACTAAGCTAAAACCAACTAAACTCACTAGCTAATATAGCAAATATGCAAATGCATCACCTGAGCAAAACTCTGATAAGAGGCTGACAAAGGACTGCTGATGTTGTTGGAATCTGACCTCCCTACACTCAAAATGGATTTTCTGGAGCTAAAGAACTCTAAATGGCACGCTCTCAACGGAGTTGGAAAGTAGACATCTATAGCTTTCCAGAAATATATAATAGTCCTTACTTTATTTGTAATTAGATGACGTAAACTGGCGCTCAACGCCAGTTCTATGTTGCATTCTGGAGTCAAACGCCAGAAACACGTCACGAACCAGAGTTGAACGCCCAAAACATGTTACAACTTGGCGTTCAACTCCAGGAGAAGCCTCAGCTCGTGGATAGATCAAGCTCGGCCCAAGCACACACCAAGTGGGCCCCGGAAGTGAATTTATGCATCAATTACTTACTTCTGTAAACCCTAGTAGCTAGTTTAGTATAAATAGAACTTTTTACTAGTTTATTAGATGTCTTTGACCATTCAGTCTTTTGACCACATCTTTGGTCTCATTTTTATATTATTATTCATCTTAGGAGACTATTGATCACGTTTTGGTGGGCTGACCATTCGGCCATGCCTGGACCTTCATCACTTATGTATTTTCAACGGTGAAGTTTTTGCACACCATAGATTAAGGGTGTGGAGCTCTGCTGTACCTCAAGTTTCAATGCAATTACTACTATTTTCTATTCAATTCTACTTATTCCTATTCTAAGATATTCGTAGCACTTCAACTTGATGAATGTGATGATCCGTGACACTCATCATCATTCTCACCTATGAACGCATGACTGACAACCACTTCCGTTCTACCTTAGACCGGGCGCATATCTCTTGGATTCCTTAATCAGAATCTTCGTGGTATAACCTAGAATTGATGGCGGCATTCATGGGAATCCAGAAAGTCTAACCTTGTCTGTGGTATTTCGAGTAGAATTCCGGGATTGAATGACTGTGACGAGCTTCAAACTCGCGATTCCTGGGCGTGATAACAAACGCAAAAGAATCAAGGGATTCTATTCCAATATGATCGAGAACCGACAGATGATTAGCCGTGCTGTGACTGAGCATTTGGACCATTTTCACTAAGAGGATGGGATGTAGCCATTGACAACGGTGATGCCCTACATACCGCTTGCCATAGAAAGGAGTGACAAAGATTGGATAAAGACAGTAGAAAAGCAGAGATTCAGAAGGAACATAGCATCTCCATACACCTATCTAAAATTCCCACCATTGGATTACATGAGTAACTTTATCTTTATTTCCTGTTAATTTATTATTCTTATTCGAAAAACCAATAACCTCTTAATTTAGTTAAATCCGCCTGACTGGGATTTACAAGATGACCATAGCTTGCTTCATACCAACAATCTCTGTGGGATCGACCCTTCCTCATGTAAGGTATTACTTGGACGACCCAGTACACTTGTTGGTTAGTTGTGCGGAGTTGTGACTAAGTGTGATTCACGTTTGAGAGCGCTACCAAGTTTTTGGCGCCATTGTTGATGATCACAATTTCGTCCACCAAGGATCCTGGTAAATTCTTAATTCCCTGTACCATAGGTACCATGACCTTTGAGAAGGCTCTGTGTGACCTGGGGTCAGGCATAAACTTAATGCCACTCTCTGTAATGGAGAAACTGGGAATCTTTGAGGTACAGGCTGCCAAATTCTCATTAGAGATGGCCGACAAATCCATGAAAAAGGCTTATGGACAGGTAGAGGACGTGCTAGTAAAGGTCAAAGGCCTTTACATCCCTGCTGATTTCACAATCCTAGAAACTAGGAAGGATGAGGATGAATCCATCATCCTTGGAAGACTCTACCTAGCCACAGCAAAAGCTGTGATTGATGTGGATAGAGGAGAGTTGATCCTTCAATTGAATGAGGACTACCTTGTGTTTAAAACTCAAGGATCTCCCTCTGTAACCATGGAGAGGAAGCAAGAAAAGCTTCTCTCAATGCAGAGTCAAACAAAGCCCCCACAATCAAACTCTAAGTTTGGTGTTGGGAGGCCACAACCAAACTTTAAGTTTGGTGTTGAACCCCCACATTCAAACTCAAAGTTTAGTGTTGGGAGGTCCCAACAATGCTCTGAACATCTGTGAGGCTCCATAAGGGCCCACTGTCAAGCTATTGACATTAAAGAAGCGCTTATTGGGAGGCAACTGAATTTTATTTATCTATGTTATTTTTTTTTAGGTTGATGATCATGTGGAGTCACAAAAATAACTGCAAAAATTAAAGAAAAATCAAAAACAACATTAAAAACAGCACACCCTGGAGGAGAAACTTACTGGCATTAAACGCCAGTAAGGGTAGCAGAATGGGCATTTAATGCCCAGTCTGGCACCATTATGGGCGTTAAACGCCATAAAGAAGCACTAGACTGGCGTTAAATACCAGATAGAAGCAACAAGCTGGCGTTAAATGCCAGAAACAGGTTGCATCATGGTGTTTAACGCTAGAAAGGAATAAAAGCTGGCATTTAACACCAGAAACAAGCAGCAATCTGGCGTTAAATGCCAGGATTGCACTGTAAGGGCGTTTACACTCCTAATAGGAGCAGGGATGATAAATCCTTGACCCCTCACGATCTGTGGACCCCACGGGATCCCCACCTACCCTCCCACAACACTCTTCCCCAAATACCCCTCACCAATCAACTCATTCACTCATCCCCATCACCTCTTCACCAATCACCTCCATATCTTTTCCCCAAAAATCCCACCTACCTCACCTTTCAAATTCAAAATACTTTTCCCTTCCAAACCCAACCCTAATGACCGAAACCTAACCCTCCCCTCACCCCTATATAAACCTCTCACTACTCCTTCATATTCACACACCACAAACACCTTTCCCCCCTCTTGGCCGAACCACCTATCACCCTCGATCTCCTCTATTTTCTTCTTTTTCCCCTTCTTTCTTTCTTCTTTTGCTCAAGGATGAGCAAACCTTTTAAGTTTAGTGTGGTAAAAGCATTGCTTTTTGTTTTTCCATAATCATTTATGGCACCTAAGGCCGGAGAAACCTCTAGAATGAGGAAAGGGAAGAGAAAAGTTTACACCTCCGAGTAATGGGTGATGGAGAGATTCATCTCAAAGGTCCATCAAGACCACTTCTATGAAATTATGGCCAAGAAAAAGGTGATCCCTGAGGTCCCTTTCATGCTCAAGAAAAATGAGTATCCGGAGATCCGACATGAGATCCAAAGAAGAGGCTGGGAAGTTCTTACCAACCCCATTCAACAAGTTAGAATTTTAATGGTTCAAGAGTTCTATGCTAATGCTTGGATCACTAGGAACCATGAGCAAAGTATGAACGCGAATCCAAAGAATTGGCTTATAATGGTTCAGGGAAAATACTTAGATTTTAGTCCAAAAAATGTAAGGTTGGCATTCCACTTGCCAATGATGCAAGAAAATGCACGCCCCCTACACTATAAGGGTCAACTTTGATCAAATATTGGACCAAGTCCTCATGGACATATGTGTGGAAGGAGCTCAAGAGGCAATCCGGTTCAATTGAGAAGACCGGACTTTAAGCCTGTGGCTAGAGGATAGTTGGAGTTTATCTAACGCTCCATCATTCCTACTAGCAACCGATTTGAAGTGACTGTGGATTGGGCCATCATGATCCATAGTATCATGATTGGGGAGGAAGTGGAAGTTCATGAGATCATACTTCTAGAACTCTACAAGGTGGCTGACAAGTCATCCACTTTGGCAAGTTTAGCCTTTCTTCATCTCATTTGTCACCTATGTAATTTGGCTGGGATTGACATAGACGGAGACATCCTCATTGAAGAGGACAAACCCATCACTAAGAAGAGGATGGAGCAAACAAGAGAGTCCATTCATGGACCTCAACAAGAGCATGAGGAAGATCCTCATCAAGAAATTCCTGAGATGCCTCAAGGGATGCAATTTCCTCCACACAACTATTGGGAACAACTCAACACCTCCTTGAAAGGCTTGAGTTACAACATGGACCAGGGTGGAGCACCAAGAGCACTCCATCATTCTCCATGAGATTAAAGAAGATCAAAGAGCTTTGAGGGAGGAGTAACAAAGGCATGGAAGAGACATAGAGCAGGAGCACCATTAGTTCTTCAAGAGGAAGACGCCACCTTCACTAAGGTGGACTCATTCCTTAATCTCCTTGCCTATTTATTTTTGTGTTTTCGGTTTTGAGCTTTATGTTTAGCTATGTTTTGTGTCTTCACTACATGATCATTAGTGACTAGTGTCTATGTCTTAAAGCTATGAATAACTCCATGAATCCTTCACGTCTCTTAAATGAAAAATGTGCTTAATTACAAAAGAACAGAAGTACTTGGATTTCAAATTTTATCTTGAAATTAGTTTAATTATTTTGATGTGCTGGCAACACTTCTTGTTTTCTGAATGAATGCTTGAACAGAGCATATTTTTTATCTTATTGTTTATGAATGTTAAAATTGTTGGCTCTTGAAAGAATGATGAACAAAGAGAAATGTTATTGATAATCTGAAAAATCATGAAATTGATTCTTGAAGCAAGAAAAAGCAGTGAATAAGAAAGTTTGCGAAAAAAAAAGTGGCGAAAAAAAAAGAGAAAATTAAAAGAAAGAAAAAGAAAAAAAGCCAATATCCCTTTAAACCAAAAGGCAAGGGTAAAAAGGATCCAAGGCTTTGAGCATTAATGGATAGGAGGGCCCAAGGAAATAAAATCCAGGCCTAAGCGGCTAAATCAAGCTGTCCCTAACCATGTGCTTGTGGCATGAAGGTCGAAGTGAAAAGCTTGAGACTGAGTGGTTAAAGTCGTGATCCAAAGCAAAAAGAGTGTGCTTAAGAACTCTGGACACCTCTAACTGGGGACTTTAGCAATGCTTCGTGTCAATCTGAAAAGGTTCACCCAGTTATGTGTCTGTGGCATTTATGTATCCGGTGGTAATACTGGAAAACAAAGTGCTTAGGGCCACGGCCAAGACTCATAAAGTAGCTGTGTTCAAAAATCAACATACTAAACTAGGAGAATCAATAACACTATCTAAAATTCTGAGTTCCTATAGATGCCAATCATTCTGAATTTCAAAGGATAAAGTGAGATGCCAAAACTGTTCAGAAGCAAAAAGCTACAAGTCCCACGCCCTTCTTGTGGCCTTCATCATTGCTCTCTGGGATTCGCTACTGGCGTGCCACACCCTAATGCTGTCGTGCCACGCCCATTCCTTTTTGTGGCGTTTGTTCCAAGTGACACGTCCTCTTCACATACCCAGCTTTTACTTGTTGTTTTCTTCTCTTTTATTGCTCTTTTCACCTGAAATTCAACATAAACTCATTTCAAAGCAATGTACCATAATACTTATCATTTAGTTCATGAAATTGCATTGAAATAATGAATATGTGCTCTTTTTATGGTCCTTTTGCTTAGGTAAAAAGGGTAAATGATGCAAGTCATCACAACACTAAACTTAAGCTTTGCTTGTCCCAAGCAAATCAATGTGAATTGCTCTTAAATGAATTGAGATTTCGACCATGAATAAGTGCATTCATTACCAAGAATAAGGCTAAGTGTTAACACATGCATGATTATTGTTATTTCAATGCCACAATGAACTCCTAGACTCTTAAGGATTTTCCAAGTGTTTGCCTTAGGTGCCTTTTTTATTGATTGTCACCTTGAAGTAGCAAGAGTTGCTTCATTTTCTTTCTTTTCATTTGACCACGACTCTAAGTATTTTGTCTCAAGACGACCCTTTAGATTACGCTTTCAAATAACACTCCCAAACCAGTTAGTTTTGGGTGTTAGGTGTTGAAACACCCCTAAGAATTTACTTGCCCAGGTCTCTCTTCTTGGCACATCTTCACCACAAGCATCTACTAGGATCTTTAATTTTTTTGAGTTAATTGGTGCTTCCTTTTATCCTAGTAGGTGATGCTCAGAGCCTTGGGTCTTTTGTTACTTTAATACTTCTTGGTTCTATAGATATTCAAGGGACATCCTTAGCTTTTACTTGTCACTCCTCTAAGTCTAGTTACTCACCATGACTCATTTTCTTTTTGATTCATTCAAGGTCCTGCACTTAGTTCTTTTATCTCTTGGTTTTGAATACCCTTACTTGGTCTTAATCTCTTTTACTCTTTTTTTTTTCAACAAGTCACCATAGACTCTTATGGATACAAACTACTTCTTTTATTTGATGATTGTAAATCTTAATCAACATTGCATTTTCTTTCTTGAAAACATAAAAGACTCATAAAAGAAACTTCAGGGAATCAAACATGAAACATAAACTATCCTAACATTGCAACTTATTCTTAAACAGAAATTAAAACATAAAGAAAACTAAATAGAGATTTAGAATTTTTGATAAAAAAACAACCATGGGACTTAACAACCTTCAGCAGCTTCAGTTCATTAGCCCTTTTCCCTTGTCCTTCTTCTTGGAGGAGGAGTAGTCATCATCATCTTTATTGGAGGATCCTTCTTGCAGCTTTTTATCCTTGGGCTTCCAAAATCCCAACCTCCTCGTGTACGCCTTTATATTTTCTTTATGCTGGTATGTAATTTCTTCTTGCCTTGCACTGAGTTCCTCCATCTTTTGCATGTATGTTGGGTAGTTGGGGTTTATGTTGGCTACTTCATTACACAAATAGCTCAACTTTGTTTGTGCGTATCCATTATATTGTCCTCTTGCTATGGTTCTGGCTTCATAGAGATGCCTAAACTCAACAAGGTTCACTAGTTGGTTTTGTTGTTGTTCCATGATGATCCCGAGGCTGCCCTGCATTTCACCCCAATTGATCTGTTCTTGCTGCTCCTTCATTGACTCCACACTTCCTTGGAGTTGTTGTATGTTCTCATTCATTTGGTCCCAATGTTGTTGTTGTTGCTTGAGTTAGTTGGCATCCCATCTCAGATGGTGTATGTCTCCTCTCATTTGGTGTAGGTCTCCTTGCAATTGCTCCCAATTGAATTCTTCAAGAAATTGTTGGTATTGTTGGTATTGTAGTGGTTGAAGTGCTAGGTAGTGTGGTTGATCTTCAGCCCCTTCTTCTTATTGTGGTTGCTGGTGGACGAAATTGTGATCACATCAATATAGCATTAATGTATTTATTGTAGAATTGTGGAACTTAGGATTTTTTGGTACGAGTGGGCACAATTCCGTTCAACTAACCAGCAAGTGTACTGGGTCGTCCAAGTAATACCTTACGTGAGTAAGGGTCGAATCCACAGAGATTATTGGTTTGAAGCAATCAATGTTATTTTATTAATCTTAGTTAGGATGTCAACAAGGATTATTTGGATTAAAAGTGAAATTACTAGATTTCATTATAAAAATAAAAGAGGGAACAATGTTACTTTGAATTGCAGTACTGGAGAATATGTTGGAGTTTTGGAGATGCTTTGTCCTTTGAATTTCTACTTTTCCTTGAGATCCTCTTCTCACACGCAAGGTCTATCCATGGCAAGCTCTATGTAGGGTGTCACCGTTGTCAATGGCTACTTCCCATCCTCGCAGTGAAAGCTATGCACGCACTCTGTCACAGTACGGCCAATCACCGGTTGGTTCCCGCTCCTACTGGAATAGAATCCCTCTTTTGCGTCTGTCACTAACGCCCAGCAGGTTAAAGTCTGAAGCACGTCACAGTCATTCAATCCCGGAATCCTACTCGGAATACCACAGACAAGGTTTAGACTTTCCGGATTCTCATGAATGCCGCCATCAATCCGGCTTATACCACGAAGATTCTGATTAGGGAAGCTAAGAGACATTCATTCAATCTAATGTAGAACGGAGGTGGTTGTCAGGCACACGTTCATGGATTGAGGAAGGTGATGAGTGTCACGGATCATCACCTTCTCCACAGTTAGGCGCGAATAAACATCTTAGATAAGAACAAGCGTGTTTGAATGGAAAACAAAGGAATTGTATTAAATCATCGAGACGCTGCAGAGCTCCTCACCCCCAACAATGGAGTTTAGAGACTCATGCCGTCACAAAGTATGTAATTCAGATCTGAAAATAGCATGAGGTACAAGATAAGTCTGTAAAAGTTGTTTAAATAGTAAACTAGTAACCTAGGTTTACAGAATATGAGTAAACTAAGATAATTGGTGCAGAAATCCACTTCTGGGGCCCACTTGGTGTGTGCTGGGGCTGAGACTAAAGCTTTCCACGTGTAAAGGCCTTTCTTGGCGTCAAACTCCAGGTTTTGACGTGTTTTGGGCGTTCAACTCCGGATCATGACGTTTTTCTGGCGTTTAACTCCAGACAGCAGCATGTACTTGGCGTTCAACGCCAAGTTACGTCATCTATCCTTGCGCAAAGTATGGACTATTATATATTGCTGGAAAGCCCTGGATGTCTACTTTCCAACGCCGTTGAGAGCGCGCCAATTGGACTCCTGTAGCTCCAGAAAATCCATTTCGAGTGGAGGGAGGTCAGGATCCAACAGCATCAGCAGTCCTTTTTCAGCCTAAGTCAGATTTTTGCTCAACTCCCTCAATTTCAGCCAGAAAATACCTGAAATCAAAGAGAAATACACACACTCATAGTAAAGTCCAGAAATATGATTTTTGCCTAAAAACTAATATTATTTTACTAAAAACTAACTGAAACATGCTAAAATCTACATGAAATTACCCCCAAAAAGCGTACAAAATATCCGCTCATCACAACACCAAACTTAAACTGTTGCTTGTCCTCAAGCAACTAGATGAATAAAATAGGTTCTAACAGAAATTAAGAAGTAATATATATTTTAGAGTTTTAAATGAAGCTCAGATTCTTATTAGATGAGCGGGGCTTGTAGCTTTTTGTCTCTGAACAGTTTTGGCATCTCCCTGTATCTTTAGAATTTCAGAATAATTGGCATCCTTAGGAACTCAGAATTCAGATAGTATTATTGACTCTCCTAGTATAGTATGTTGATTCTTGAACACAGCTACTTATGAGTCTTGGTCGTGGCCCTAAGCACTTTGTCTTCCAGTATTACCACCGGATACATAAATGCCACAGACACATAACTGGGTGAACCTTTTCAGATTGTGACTCAGCTTTGCTAGAGTCCCCAGTCAGTGGTGTCCAGAGCTCTTAAGCACACTCTTTTGCTTTGGATCACGACTTTAACCACTCAGTCTCAAGCTTTTCACTCGGACCTTCATAACACAAGCACATGGTTAGGGACAGCTTGATTTAGCCGCTTAGGCCTGGATTTTAATTTCCTTAGGCCCTCCTATCCATTGATGCTCAAAGCCTAGGATCCTTTTTACCCTTGCCTTTTGGTTTTAAGGGCTATTGGCTTTTTCTACTGCTCCCTTTTTTTTTTTTTTTTTTTTTCGCCATTTTTTTTTTCGCAAGCTTTTTCACTGCTTTTTCTTGCTTCAAGAATCAATTTCATGATTTTTCAGATCATCCATAATATTTTTCGTGTTCCTCATCCTTTCAGGAGCCAATATTCATCAAATTCAAAGTACAATTTATGCACTGTTTAAGCATTCATTCAGAGAACAACAAGTATTGCCACCACATATAATTAATTATAGTCTTTATTACTAAGAACTCAAAAATATAAATTACTTCTTTATTCTTAAAAAAAATCTACTACTTTATTCATGCCTAATGATGATGAGAAAAATAAATTATAGCTTAATTGAAAATAAAATCAAAATAGATAAACTAATTACTACTAAATATCTCCTAAGGTGAATTTAAAAAAATGCTATCACTAAGTTAAAGCAGGAAAATTAAAGGGAAAGAAAATTGGAACTTAGCAACCTGTTGTTTTGAGGAGTAGGTGCTCCTTTTAAAATATGTGGTGCTTTTTCATGGATTAATCCTTTGGCGCTTTAGCTCCCTTAAGTTCACATCCTTGCTCTTCCTGTTCTCTTAGGTGCCATGATCTTAATGAGTTTTAGCTCAGTGATCATGGCAAATCACACCAAACTTAGAGGGTTGCTTGTCCTCAAGCAAAAGAAAGGAAAGGAGAGGAGAAGAAGGAAAGGCATTTTCACATAAAGATAAGATGAGTTAAAAGATATGAGAAGAAATTAAAAATATTTGAAAAAGAATTGGATTAGAAAAAGATATAATTTAAAAAAAAGAAAAGAAAAGATATGAATCAAAATTTAAAAGATAGAATTGAATTTTAATTTTGAAAAGGATTTTTAAAAGGAGTTAAAGATGTGTTGGAAACAAATTTGAAAAGATGATGGATTGAATTGGAAAGCCATTTGTTCTTTTGGGTTAAGATAAATCAAAAAAAATTTGCAATCATTGGATTTTAGAAATTAGGATAAACTTTTGGAATTGAAAGTGATAATTTAAAATATGTTTATGCAAGAAATCATGAATTGAAACATAAAAATTTTGAAAAATTGCAAAGAAAAACGAAATTGTACCTCCTCCCACCATCCTGGCGTTAAACGCCCACATGGTGCATGGTTTGGGCGTTTAACGCCCACATGTTGCTTCTCCTGGGCGTTCAACGCCCATGTGATGCTTCTTCCTGGCGTTGAACGCCAGGAGGTCCTTCTTTACTGGGCGTTTTTCTAAACGCCCAGAATGCTAGCAGATTGGCGTTAAACGCCCAGAAGGTGCATCTTTCTGGCGTTTAACGCCCAGAAGATGCTTCTTCTTGGCGTTTAACGCCCAGAAGGCTACCCTTACTGGCGTTGAACGCCCAGTGGGTGCTTCTTTTGGGTGTTTAACGCCCAAAGTATTTCTTACTGGCTTTTTCATGCCAGTAAGCTTCCAAATTTCCCTGTAACTCTGTGACTTCAACCAATTGCTATTTCACCTTTTGAAGATACTTGGACTCAAACCTGTAAAGAAAATCAATACGAATAAAATTAAATTTTGTGATTGGCTGGGTTGCCTCCCAGCAAGCGCTTCTTTAATGTCTTTTAGCTGGACTGAGTTTTAATCAAGTCTCAGTTTTGAGCATTCTTGCTCAAAATTGCCTTCAAGATAATGTTTGACTCTTTGTCCATTAACAATGAACTTTTTGTTAGAGTCATTATCTTGAAGCTCTATGTATCCATATGGTGATACGTTTGTAATGACATATGGACCTCTCCACCGGGATTTTAATTCCCCAGGGAATAATTTGAGCCTAGAATTGAATAGCGGAACTTTTTGCCCCGGATCAAAGACTCTGGATGACAATTTCTTATCATGCCATCTTTTCGCTTTCTCTTTGCAAATCTTTGCATTTTCGAAAGCATTGAGTCTAATTTCCTCTAGCTCTGATTCGAGACTCTCAGCCATATTGACCTCTCTTACCAGAGAGTCAATTATATCAACACTCATGCAGTCATTTGGGGTGTCTGGATGTTGCATGGCTTTAACAACATTCAGCTTGAACTCTTCCTCATTGACTCTCAAGGTTACTTCCCCTTTTTGGACATCAATGAGGGTTCGGCCAGTTGCTAGGAAAGGTCTTCCTAGAATGAGAGTTGCACTCTTGTGCTCCTCCATTTCCAGCACCACAAAGTCAGTAGGAAAGGCAAACGGCCCAACCATGACAATCATGTCTTCAATTACGCCTGATGGGTATTTAATGGAGCCATCAGCAAGTTGAAGACATATCCTGGTTGGTTTGATTTCTTCAGTTAAACCAAGCTTTCTGATAGTAGATGCAGGTATTAGGTTGATACTTGCCCCAAGGTCACATAAAGCTTGCTTGTTGCAATTACCTCCTAATGTGCATGGTATCATAAAGCTCCCAGGATCTTTAAGCTTCTCAGGTAAGCTTTTCAGAATGACTGCACTGCATTCTTCAGTGAGGTAGACCTTTTCAGTTTCCCTCCAATCCTTCTTATGACTTAAGATTTCTTTCATGAACTTAGCATAAGAGGGTATTTGCTCAAGTGCTTCTGCAAACGGAATCTTTATTTCAAGAGTCCTGAGATAGTCTGCAAAGCGGGCAAATTGCTTATCCTGTTCCGCTTGACGGAGTTTTTGAGGATAAGGCATTTTGGCTTTGTATTCCTCAACCTTAGTTGCTGCAGGTTTATTACCTACAGAAGTGGGTTGGGAAGCCTTTTTAGAAGGATTGTTATCAGCACTTGTATGTGACTGATCACCCACTGGCGTTTGAATACCAGGGGTGGAAGCTGGGGTGGCGTTAAACGCCACCTCCTTGCTTGTTATTGGCGTTTGAACGCCAGCTTTGTCCCTTTCTGGGCTCGGACTGTCTTCAGGAGGATTTTGGGTATCCACTTGTTCATTTCTTGGTTTCCTGCTTCTTTGAAGTGAGGTATTTAATATTTTCCCACTTCTTAATTGAACTGCTTGACATTCTTCTGTTATTGTCTTGACAGTTGTTTTTCTGTCTGCTTTAATTGTACTTCCATGTTCCTGTTAGCCATTCTTGTTTCCTGTAATATTTCCTTGAATTCGGCTAGCTGTTGAGTTAGAAAGTCCAATTGCTGATTGAATTCATTAGCCTGATCCACTGGACTGAGTTCTGCAGTTACTGTTTTAGCTTCTTCTTTCATGAAAGATTCATTGCTTAAGTACAGATGTTGATTTCTGGCAACTGTATCAATAAGCTCTTGAGCCTCTTCAATTGTTTTTCTCATATGTATAGATCCACCAGCTGAGTGGTCTAGAGAAATCTGAGCTTTTTCTGTAAGCCCATAGTAGAAGATGTCTAATTGCACCCATTCCGAAAACATTTCAGAGGGGCATTTTCTTAGCAACTCTCTGTATCTCTCCCATGCATCATAAAGAGATTCATTATCTCCTTGTTTGAAGCCTTGGATGCTTAGCCTTAGCTGTGTCATCCTTTTTGGAGGGAAATAGTGATTCAGGAATTTTTCCGACAGCTGTTTCCATGTTTTTATGCTGTTCTTAGGCTGGCTATTTAACCACCTCTTAGCTTGATCTTTTACAGCAAATGGAAACAGTAATAGTCTGTAGACATCCTGATCTATTTCCTTATCATGTACTGTATCAGCAATTTGCAGAAATTGTGCCAGAAACTCTGTAGGTTCTTCATGTGGAAGACCAGAGTACTGGCAATTTTGCTGCACCATGATAATGAGCTGAGGATTCAGCTCAAAGCTACTAACTCCAATGGAGGGTATACAGATACTACTTCCATATGAAGCAGTAGTGGGGTTAGCATATGACCCCAGGGTCCTCTTGTCTTGTCCATTCATACTTACTTTAGAATTGGAATACAAGAGATAATTTATATGTTGATTTAGAAAAATGGAATAAGTAAAAACAAAATATATAGAAAGAAATTAAAAATATAAATTTTTTTTTTTTTTTGAAAATATTTTGTGAAAATATATATTTTTTTTTCGAATTAAAAATAAAATAAACGAAATAAATAAAAGAAATTAGAAATATTTTGAAATTGAAATTTGAAATTTTTTTTTTTATAAAAGATTTTCGAAAAAAATAGTTCAAAATTAGTTAGAAAAAAAAAATAAAAATTTTTGAATTTTGAATTTTATGATGAAAGAGAAAAACACACAAAAGACACAAGACTTAAAATTTTTAGATCTAATGCTCCTTATTTTCGAAAATTTTTGGAGGGAAAACACCAAGGAACACCAAACTTAAAAATTTTAAGATCAAGACACAAGAAAAACTCAAGAACACTTTGAGGATTCACAAGAACACCAAGAACACAAGAAAGAACACCAAACTTAAAATTTTTAGAAAACCAAGACAAATTTTCGAAAATTATATTAAAATTAACAAGAAAACACCAAACTTAAAGTTTGGCACAGATTAAACCAAGAAAAATTATTTTTGAAAAAGATTTTCAAAAGAACTGGTGCCCAATTGCCAAGAACATAAGCCAACACTATAACCAACTGAATTAAAAATGTAATGTATTTTAAAGATGTATTATTTTTATGGATAAACTAAATTTTTGAAAACTAATGTTTTGAAAAAGCACAAGAAAAACAAGAAAAGACACAGAACAAGAAAAACTCAAGATCAAACAAGAAAAATAAGCAAGAACAACTTGAAGATCAATGAAGAACAAAGAACACAAGTCGAAAATTTTAAAAGAAAATATGAGATATGCAATTGACACCAAACTTAGAACAAGACACTAAACTCACGAAGATTTAACAATTAATTAAGAAAAATAATATTTTTGAAAAGGAATTTTTTTTTTTGAAAATAAACTATCCTATCAAGATTTAATGACTCTATAACAATAAAAAATAAAAATAAAAATAAATTATTCCTAATCTAAGAAATAAAATAAGCCTTCAATTGTCCAAACTCAATAATCCCCGGCAACGGCGCCAAAAACTTGGTGGACGAAATTGTGATCACATCAATATAGCATTAATGTATTTATTGTAGAATTGTGGAACTTAGGATTTTTTGGTACGAGTGGGCACAATTCCGTTCAACTAACCAGCAAGTGTACTGGGTCGTCCAAGTAATACCTTACGTGAGTAAGGGTCGAATCCACAGAGATTATTGGTTTGAAGCAATCAATGTTATTTTATTAATCTTAGTTAGGATGTCAACAAGGATTATTTGGATTAAAAGTGAAATTACTAGATTTCATTATAAAAATAAAGAGGGAACAATGTTACTTTGAATTGCAGTACTGGGGAATATGTTGGAGTTTTGGAGATGCTTTGTCCTTTGAATTTCTACTTTTCCTTGAGATCCTCTTCTCACACGCAAGGTCTATCCATGGCAAGCTCTATGTAGGGTGTCACCGTTGTCAATGGCTACTTCCCATCCTCGCAGTGAAAGCTATGCACGCACTCTGTCACAGTACGGCCAATCACCGGTTGGTTCCCGCTCCTACTGGAATAGAATCCCTCTTTTGCGTCTGTCACTAACGCCCAGCAGGTTAAAGTCTGAAGCACGTCACAGTCATTCAATCCCGGAATCCTACTCGGAATACCACAGACAAGGTTTAGACTTTCCGGATTCTCATGAATGCCGCCATCAATCCGGCTTATACCACGAAGATTCTGATTAGGGAAGCTAAGAGACATTCATTCAATCTAATGTAGAACGGAGGTGGTTGTCAGGCACACGTTCATGGATTGAGGAAGGTGATGAGTGTCACGGATCATCACCTTCTCCACAGTTAGGCGCGAATAAACATCTTAGATAAGAACAAGCGTGTTTGAATGGAAAACAAAGGAATTGTATTAAATCATCGAGACGCTGCAGAGCTCCTCACCCCCAACAATGGAGTTTAGAGACTCATGCCGTCACAAAGTATGTAATTCAGATCTGAAAATAGCATGAGGTACAAGATAAGTCTGTAAAAGTTGTTTAAATAGTAAACTAGTAACCTAGGTTTACAGAATATGAGTAAACTAAGATAATTGGTGCAGAAATCCACTTCTGGGGCCCACTTGGTGTGTGCTGGGGCTGAGACTAAAGCTTTCCACGTGTAAAGGCCTTTCTTGGCGTCAAACTCCAGGTTTTGACGTGTTTTGGGCGTTCAACTCCGGATCATGACGTTTTTCTGGCGTTTAACTCCAGACAGCAGCATGTACTTGGCGTTCAACGCCAAGTTACGTCGTCTATCCTTGCGCAAAGTATGGACTATTATATATTGCTGGAAAGCCCTGGATGTCTACTTTCCAACGCCGTTGAGAGCGCGCCAATTGGACTCCTGTAGCTCCAGAAAATCCATTTCGAGTGGAGGGAGGTCAGGATCCAACAGCATCAGCAGTCCTTTTTCAGCCTAAGTCAGATTTTTGCTCAACTCCCTCAATTTCAGCCAGAAAATACCTGAAATCACAGAGAAATACACACACTCATAGTAAAGTCCAGAAATATGATTTTTGCCTAAAAACTAATATTATTTTACTAAAAACTAACTGAAACATGCTAAAATCTACATGAAATTACCCCCAAAAAGCGTACAAAATATCCGCTCATCAGTTGCTCTTGTGGTACCTGAGCATGAGCTCTATGCTTCCTGGCCCTTTGAAGTGGGTTAACAGCCACCACTTTGGCCATCTTCTTGGTAGTTATGGGCTTCTCTTGCTCCACTTGCACCTCATCAATGATCTTCTCAACCACTGCTTCATCACATAGCCTTTGGATGAACCTGGGGAATGCCAACCTTGTGCTATCCTTGGGGCTTTTCAGTACCCTATTAATGTTGATGGCAATCATCTCCCCAACATTCACATTTTCTCCCTTCATGATGCTGTATATGAGAACAGCCCTCTCCAATATTACCTCAGAGGTGTTGGATGTTGGGTTGAGAGATCTTCTCACAAAGTCTAGCCACCCTCTAGCTTGGGGGCTCAAATCTCTTCTCCTTATCTAGTTAGGTCTTCCATCCTTGTCATTGATCCACTGTACATTTAGCACACAAATCTCATTGAGGATTTTATCAAATCCTGGGTCTTGTTACTTTATCCTTTCTTCAAAGCTCCGGGTGGAGCTTGTTTGCTTCACCATCAACATCCTATCTATGTTGAAGGAGCTATAGTCAGTGGCCTACCCCCTCACATAGCTAAGATACCCATTGGGTTGGCCAGGTTGAGGTATTGCGTTGGCATAGAATTCTCTAATCAAGCTCTCCACTATATTCCTTGGTAGGTTGCACAAGAGTGCCCATCCCCTGCTGTTGATTTCCCTGATGATTTTAGGATGCTCATTCCTCCCAAGTTAGAAGCCAACCTCTGGAATGATTTACCTCTCACTCACCCAACCATAGAATTGGTTTTGGTTGAATGATGAGAGGAACTTATATTTATTGTGGCTTGAAGATCCTGAGGTTGGTTCCTTGGTCTTTTTTTTCTTTGATGATGAGGCTCTTGGTGGTGCTATTGGGTTGAGAAAAAATGTTTGAAGGGTTAAAAAGAGGTAGAGAACGGAGAGCAAGGAGAGCAAAGCAAGGGCTTGCTCCACAACACCAAACTTAGGACTTGATTATCCCTAATCAAGTAGAAAAAAATAGAAGATAGTAAAGACAAGGAAAGGAAAGAATAGGGAGAGTGAAGAGGTTCTTTCACGGGTAGGGTTTTGAAGTGTGAAGGGTGGTGGGAAAAAGTGAGTGGCTTTTATAGGATTGAGAGGTGTAATCTGGAAGGTGGAAAGTGGGAAGTAAAAGTAATTCAATGTTTTCCCACTTGGGGAGTGGCGCCTAGCTTGGGGAGAAGCGCCAATCCTTATCCCTTTTGGCTTCCTGCATATGTTGAGTTCCAAAGTGCAAGTACACTTTGACTCCTTGCTTGATGAGCTATCAATCATGTAGGCCTCATCCTCTCTCCTGAAAATAAAACCGAAAACCCCATCAATAATGACAAAAGAACCCTTCGCATTCCCTATATTACAAGCCAATTAAATTACAATTGATGAGTGTCCCTTGGGACACCAAACTTAATCTCATTACATCTAATAAATTGGTTTCATCATTGGGCTTTAATGTGTTCATAAGGGTAAAATAATTTCAATCCTTTCACATCCCTTTCCTTCTAATTCCTTCCGAACACATTAAAACTAACTTTTATGCACTCATCAATCTATTAAATGCTTTCAAACTTGAATGATACTGGGCTTGCTATGTGATCTTCCATATGGTGGTGGCCACACCAAACTTAATCTCTGGGCTTACTCTCAAATTTAACTCATTCAAATGGTTGCATGCCTAGATTAAGTGGGTTAGTGGCCACACCAAACTTAGCTTTTCAGCTAGTTCTCAGCCCAATTACTCCTCATCGGTAGGTGTGTTCATCAATTTGCATTTTCAAAAAGAAAATAAATTGAAGATTTACTAACTATCAAACATTTGAACTGATATTTAAACTAACTACTCTACCACTTACAATCTACTTTTAGAAAGCAAGAAAACAAAAGTATTGAACTAGAACTTAAACTATCTAAATTAACAACTTTAAACTCCTTCTAGAAAGCAATAAATCAAAAGGATAGAGGGTGTTGGTGTGCCACCCAACCAGTGCTTCTTTATCGTCACTAGCTTGACGTTCCTCCATCTTTAGTTAAGATTGTAGCACACTCTCTACTCATCCAGTGAGTCCCCTAAATAATGCTTAAGTCTATAGCCATTGACAGTAAAAGTTCTCTGTGTTTTGTCCTCCATGAGCTCCACATGACCATAGAGAGACACCTTGAGGATTGTGAAGGGTCCAGACCACCTTGACTTAAACTTTCCTGGGAAGAACTTGAGCCTTGAGTTGTATAATAGCACTTTTTGACCTTCTACAGACTCTCTTCTTTCTATCTTTTGATCATGCCACTTTTTAGCTTTCTCCTTATAGATTTTGGCATTTTCATATGCTTGAGATCTGAGTTCTTCTAATTCTTGCAGTTGCAAGATCCTTTTCTCCCCAGTAACATTACTATAAAAATTCAGCAGCTTGAGTGTCCAAAAGGCTTTGTGTTCAAGCTCAAGGGGTGGGTGACATGCCTTCCCATACACCAGCTGATATGGGGTCATCCCAATAGGTGTTTTAAAGGTTGTCCTATATGCCCAAAGAGCGTCATCCAGCCTCTTTGACCGGTCCTTTCTTGAAGCTCCCACAGTTTTCTCTAAGATCCTTTTTAGCTCTCTATTGGATACCTCAGTCTTCCCACTTGTTTGAGGGTGATAAGGTGTTGCAACCTTATGTTTCACTCTATATTTCATAAGGAGGGCTTCCAATGATCTGTTGCAGAAATGGCTTCCTCCATCACTAATAAGGGCTCTGGGAACTCCGAAGCGGCTGAAGATATTCCGCCTAAGGAAGTTCATGACTATCCTATTATCATTTGTTGGGGTTGCAATGGCCTCCACCCACTTAGATACATAGTCCACTGCCACAAGAATGTACTTGTTTGAGTATGAGGTAGGGAATGGGCCCATGAAATCAATTCCCCAAACATCAAACAGCTCAAGTTCTAGGATGAATTACTGTGGCATCTCATTCTTCTTGGGTAGATTGCCAGCTCTTTGGCACTTGGTGCACGAAATTGCAATCACACTTTTGCAATCCCGCACAACTAACCAGCAAGTGCACTGGGTCGTCCAAGTAATACCTTACGTGAGTAAGGGTCAATCCCACGGAGATTGTCGGCTTGAAGCAAGTTATAGTTATCTTGTAACTCTTAGTCAGGATATCAATAATTATCAGGGTTGATTGTAAAAAGTAAAAAAACATGAAATAAGTACTTGTTTTGCAGTAATGGAAAACAGGTTGAGGTTTTGGAGATGCTCTATCTTCTGAATCTCTTCTTTCCTACTGTCTTCTTCTTCAAGCACGCAAGACTCCTTCCATGGCAAGCTGTATGTAGGGTTTCACCGTTGTCAATGGCTACCTCCCATCCTCTCAAATGTTCAACGCGCTCTGTCACAGCACGGCTATTCATCTGTCGGTTCTCAATCAGGTCAGAATAAAATCGAGTGATTCTTTTGTGTCTGTTACTAACGCCCAGCCTTCAGGAGTTTGAAGCTCGTCATAGTCATTCAATCCTTGAATCCTACTCAGAATACCACAGACAAGGTTTAGACCTTCCGAATTCTCTTGAATGCCGCCATCAATTCTAGCTTATACCACGAAGATTCTGATTAAGGAATCCAAGAGATATCTACTCAATCTAAGGTAGAACGGAGGTGGTTGTCAGGCACACGTTCATAGGTGAGAATGATGATGAGTGTCACAGATCATCACATTCATCAGGTTTAGGAACAAGTGATATCTTAGAATAGAAGCAAGCATGATTGAATGAAAAACAGTAGTAATTGCATTAATCCATCAAGACACAGCAGAGCTCCTCACCCCCAAGCATGGGGTTTAGAGACTCATGCCGTAGAAGATACAATGAGAAACGTGTAATGTGTCATGAGGTCCAGATACAATGTCAAAAGATCCTATTAATAGTGAACTAGTAACCTAGGGTATACAGAAATGAGTAAATGACGTAAAAATCCACTTCTGGGGTCCACTTGGTGTGTGCTTGGGCTGAGCATTGAAGCTTCCATGTGTAGAGACTTTTTCTGGAGTTAAATGCCAGCTTTTATGCCAGTTTGGGCGTTTAACTCCAATTTTTGTGCCAGTTCCGACATTAAACGCCGGGAATTCTAAAGCTGATTTGAAACGCCGGTTTGAGCCGTCAAATCTCGAGCAAAGTATGGACTATTATACATTGCTGGAAAGCCCAGGATGTCTACTTTCCAACACCGTTGAGAGTGCGCCAATTGGGCTTCTGTAGCTCCAGAAAATTCACTTCGAGTGCAGGGAGGTCAGAATCCAACAGCATCTGCAGTCCTTTTCAGCCTCTAAATCAGATTTTTGCTCAGGTCCCTCAATTTCAGCCAGAAAATACCTGAAATCACAGAAAAACACACAAACTCATAGTAAAGCCCAAAAAAGTGAATTTTAACTAAAAACTAATAAAAATGTAATAAAAACTAACTAAAATATACTCAAAACACACTAAAAACAATGCCAAAAAGCGTATAAATTATCCGCTCATCACAACACCAAACTTAAATTATTGCTTGTCCCCAAGCAACTAAAAATCAAAATAGAATAAAAAGAAGAGAATATACTATAGACTCCAAAATATCAAAGAAACTTAGCTCCAATTAGATGAGCGGGACTAGCAGCTTTTTGCTTCTGAACAGTTTTGGCATCTCACTTTATCCTTTGAAGGTTAGAATGATTGGCATCTATAGGAACTCAGAACTCAGATAGTGTTATTGATTCTCCTAGTTAAGTATGATGATTCTTGAACATAGCTACTTTATGAGTCTTGGCTGTGGCCCAAAGCACTCTGTCTTCCAGTATTACCACCGGATACATACATGCCACAGACACATGACTGGGTGAACCTTTTCAGATTGTGACTCAGCTTTGCTAGAGTCCCCAATCAGAGGTGTCCAGGGTTCTTAAGCACACTCTTTTTGCCTTGGATCACAACTTTATATATTTTTTTCTTTTTCTCTCTCTTTTTTTTTTGTATTCACTACTTTTTCTTGCTTCAATAATCAATTTGATGATTTTTCAGATCCTCAATAACATTTCTCCTTTTCCATCATTCTTTCAAGAGCCAACAATTTTAACATTCTCAAAACAACAAATTCAAAAGACATATGCACTGTTCAAGCATTCATTCAGAAAACAAAAAGTATTGTCACCACATCAAACTAATTCAACTAGTTTCAAAGATGAATTCGAAATCCTGTACTTCTTGTTCTTTTGTGATTAAAGCATTTTTCATTTAAGAGAGGTGATGGATTCATAGGACATTCATAGCTTTAAGACATGTACCTTAAATTTTATTAATCATGAATTAAGAACAAGACTCAAAAATAGATATAAGATAAGACTAATAGTAATAAAAAACAAGAATTTAAATAGACTCTTAATGATAGAGGTTATCACAGAGTTAGGACTCAACAACCTTGATTTTGAGAAGTGAATGCTCCCTCAACTTGTGGGGTATTTGACCCTTCAAGGGAGAGCTTTTGGCGCTTCAACTCCTGTAGCTCACGCCCCTGCTTCTCTTGTTCCTTCAGCAATTTGCAGAGCATGCAGTTTTGATTCTGCTGTTCTTCCTTAATTTATTCCATAGCTTCTTGCAGCTTGGCAACAGATGCTTCTAGACGAGTTCAGTAGTCAATTTCAGGAAGTTCAGGGAGGAACTCCTGCGCCCTCCTTTTGATAGAGTTATCTTGCATTTGTCCTTCCATTGACCTCTTGGTGATTGGGTGCTCAATTGGGATGAATTCATCTACTCCCATCCTCACCCCAGCATCTTTACATAGCAAAGAGATTAAGCTTCGGTAAGCCAGTTTGGCTTCAGTGAAGTTCTTGTTTGCAATTGTGTAAATCTCACAAGCAATCAGATGATGAATCTCCACTTCTTTTTCCAGCATAATACAACGAATCATCACTGCTCTCTTGATAGTAACCTCAGAACGGTTACTAGTGGGCAAGATAGAACGCCCTATGAAGTCCAACCAGCCTCTTGCAACTGGTTTGAGATCTCCCCTCTTGAGTTGGTTTGGGACACCTTTTGAATTGGTCATCCACTTGGTTCCAGGGAGGCATATGTCCTCTAGAACTTGATCCAACCCCTTATATACTCTCACCATTCTCCTATTAAAGGATTCAGGATCATCTTGTAGTTGAGGTAATTTGAATACCTCTCTTATTTTGTCCAGATAAAAGTAAATAATTCTCCCTCTGACCATGGTTCTGTAGGTATGAAAAGCGGTTCCAGTCATTCTCTGCTTATCTGTCAGCCACAGATTTGAGTAGAATTCCTGAACCATATTTCTCCCAACCTTTGTCTCAGGGTTGGTTAGAACTTCCCATCTTCTGTTTCGAATTTGCTCTTGGATCTCCGGATATTCATCTTCTTTCAAATCAAATTTAACTTCCGGGATCACTGACCTTAGACCCATTATTTTGTGGTAATGGTCTGCATGTTCTTTGGTTAAGAACTTCTCTTAACTCCAAAGGTCTTTTGGAGAATTTTCTTTCTTGCCTCTTAAGTTGGTTTGTTTTCCTTTGGGGGCCATGATCTTGATGAGCCTTAACTTAGTGATCACAGAAAAACACACCAAACTTAGAGGTTTGCATGTCCTCAAGCAAAAGAAAGGAAAGAGGAGAGAGAGGAGGAGAGCAAATTCGAATGGTGGGGAAGGAGAGTGTAGCCGAACATATATTTATAAGGAAGGGAGAGAGAGTTCGAAAATTTTGAAGGAGATTTGAGAAGATATGGGAAGAAATTGAGAGATATTTGAGTTTTTTGAAGAAGATTTGGAAAGGATTTGAAAGAGATTTGAAGAATGATTTGAAAATTGAAAATTCGAAGGTGAATGATGAAAGTTTGAAATGTATTTATGTAGGAAATTAAGGATCAAAACATAAAAGTTTGAAAAAATTTGAAGTGGAAAGCAAAATCTCTGTCTCCCACCTTTCTGGCGTTAAACGCCCAGAATGGTATCCATTCTAGCGTTTAACGCCCAAATGTTGGCCAATTTGGGCGTTTAACGCCCAGCCAGGTACCTTGGCTGGCGTTAAACGGCAGAAACCCCTTCATCACTAGGCGTTTTGCTAAACGCCCAAGATGCTGCACACCTGGCGTTAAACGCCCAGAATGGTGCCCATTCTGGCGTTTAACGCCCAAAATGGCACCTTTACTGGCGTTAAACGCCCAGAATGGTGCCCATTCTGGCGTTTAACGCCCAAAGTACCCTTTACTGGAGTTTTTTCGCCAGCAAGCTCCTTTTCTCTGCTTTTTGCACTGAATCCTTCTGTAACTCTGTGAATTCCTTCAATTTTGATGATTGCCCTTTGAGAATATGTATCAAACTTTGATTAAACAAAATAGATAACCTGCTAATGACTAGGTTGCCTCCCAACAAGCGCTTCTTTAATGTCTTTAGCTGGACCTTCACTGAGAATCATTCAAGCCTCAGTTTTGAGCATTCTTGCTCAAAATTGCTTTCAAGATAATGCTTGATCCTCTGTCCATTAACAATAAACTTTTTGTCAGAATCAATATCCTGAAGCTCAACATATCCATATGGTGACACTCCTGTAATCACATACGGACCCCTCCACCGGGGTGTTTTCCTGGGAACAGCCTGAGCCTAGAGTTGAAGAGTAGAACTTTTTGTCCTGGCTCAAAGACTCTGGATGACAACTTCTTGTCATGCCACTTCTTTGCCTTTTCCTTATAAATTTTTGCATTTTCAAAGGCACTGAGTCTAAATTCATCTAGCTCATTTAGCTGGAGTAATCTTTTTTCACCAGCTAACTTAGCGTCCAGGTTTAGGAATCTGGTTGCAAGTAGGCTTTATGTTCTAGTTCCACGGGCAGATGACAGGCCTTGCCATACACAAGTTGGTATGGAGAGTTTCCTATTGGAGTCTTGAATGCTGTTCTGTATGCCCACAGAGCATCATCCAAGCTCTTTGCCCAATCCTTTCTACGGGCAATTACAGTCCATTCTAGGATTCTTTTTAGCTCTCTGTTAAAGACTTCAGCTTGCCCATTTGTCTGTGGATGATATGGGGTTGCCACTTTGTGGCTAATTCCATATCGGATCATAGCAGAGTACAGCTGTTTATTGCAGAAATGAGTGCCCCCATCACTGATTAGTACTCTGGGAACACCAAACCTGCTGAAGATGTGTTTCTGGAGGAATTTTAGCACGGTCTTAGTATCATTAGTGGGTGTAGCAATTGCTTTTACCCATTTAGATACATAGTCCACTGCCACCAGAATGTAAGTGTTTGAGTATGATGGTGGGAATGGACCCATAAAGTCAATGCCCCATACATCAAACAATTCAATCTCTAGGATCCCTTGTTGAGGCATGGCGTATCCATGAGGCAAGTTACCAGCTCTTTGGCAACTGTCACAGTTACGCACAAACTCTCGGGCATCTCTATAGAGAGTGGGCCAGTAGAAGCCACATTGGAAGACCTTAGTGGCTGTTCGCTCACTTCCGAAATGTCCCCCATACTGTGATCCATGGCAATGCCACAGGATCCTTTGTGCTTCTTCTCTGGGTACACATTTGCGGATCATTCCATCTGCACATCTCTTAAAGAGATATGGCTCATCCCATAGGTAGTACTTGGCATCTGAAATTAATTTCTTTCTTTGCACCCTGCTGTACTCCTGGGGTATGAACCTCACAGCCTTATAATTTGCAATATCTGCAAACCATGGAGCTTCTTGAATGGCAAAGAGTTGCTCATCTGGGAAAGTCTCAGAGATCTCAGTAAAAGGGAGGGATGTCCCAGCTACTGGTTCTATTCGGGACAGATGATCAACTACTTGGTTCTCTGTCCCTTTTCTGTCTCTTATTTCTATATCAAACTCTTGCAGAAGCAACACCCATCTTATGAGCCTGGGTTTTGAATCCTGCTTTGTGAGTAAGTACTTAAGAGCAGCATGGTCAGTGTACACAATTACCTTTGATCCTACTAGATAGGATCTAAACTTGTCAATGGCGTAGACCACTGCAAGTAACTCTTTTTCTGTGGTTGTGTAATTCTTCTGTGCATCATTTAGAACACGGCTGGCATAATAAATGACGTGCAGAAGCTTGTTATGCCTCTGTCCCAACACTGCACCAATGGCATGGTCACTGGCATCACACATTAGTTCAAATGGCAATGTCCAGTCTGGTACAGAGATGACTGGTGCTGTGACCAGCTTGGCTTTCAGGGTCTCAAATGCCTGCAGACACCGTGTGTCAAACATAAATGGTGTGTCAGCAGCTAGCAGGTTACTCAGAGGTTTTGCAATTTTCGAAAAATCCTTTATAAACCTTCTGTAGAATCCTGCATGCCCCAGAAAGCTTCTGATTGCCTTAACATTGGCAGGTGGTGGTAATTTTTCAATTACCTCTACCTTTGCTTTATCCATGATGAGCGGATAATTTGTACCCTTTTTGGCATTATTTTTAGTATGTTTTTAGTATGATCTAGTTAGTTTTTAGTATATTTTTATTAGTTTTTAGTTAAAATTCACTTTTCTGGACTTTACTATGAGTTTGTGTGTTTTTCTGTGATTTCAGGTATTTTCTGGCTGAAATTGAGGGACCTGAGCAAAAATCTGATCCAGAGACTGAAAAGGACTGCAGATGCTGTTGGATTCTGACCTCCCTGCACTCGAAGTGGATTTTCTGGAGCTACAAAAGCCCAATTGGCGCGCTCTTAACGGCGTTGGAAAGTAGACATCCTGGGCTTTCCAGCAATATATGATAGTCCATACTTTGCCCAAGATTTGATGGCCCAAACCGGCGTTCAAAGTCAACCTCAGAAATTCCAGCGTTAAACGCCGGAACTGGCACCTAAATGGGAGTTAAACGCCCAAACTGGCATAAAAGCTGGCGTTTAACTCCAAGAAGAGTCTCTACACGAAATTGCTTCATTGCTCAGCCCAAGCACACACCAAGTGGGCCTGGAAGTGGATTTTTATGTCATTTACTCATCTTTGTACACCCTAGGCTACTAGTTTTCTATAAGTAGGACCTTTTGCTATTGTATTAGAAATCTTTTGATCATGCTTTGATGATTAAACCCTCTTTGGGGGAGGCTGGCCATTCGGCCATGCCTAGACCTTGTTCTTATGTATTTTCAACGGTGGAGCTTCTACACACCATAGATTAAGGTGTGGAGCTCTGCTGTACCTCGAGTATTAATGCAATTACTATTGTTCTTCTATTCAATTCCGCTTGTTCTTTGTCCAAGATATCACTTGTTCTTCAACTTGATGAATGTGATGATCCGTGACACTCATCATCATTCTCACTTATGAACAAAGTGACTGACAACCACTTCTGTTCTACAAGCAAACAAGGCTCTAGTGTTTATCTCTTGGATTCCTGATACACGATGCATGGTTGATCGCCTGACAACCGAGTGCTCGCCTGACAAACGAGCCAGCCATTCCGTGAGATCAGAGTCTTCATGGTATAGGCGAGAACTGATGGTGGCATTCAAGAGAATCCGGAAGGTCTAACCTTGTCTGTGGTATTCTGAGTAGGATTCAATGATTGAATGACTGTGACGTGCTTCAAACTCCTAGCAGGCGGGGCGTTAGTGACAGACGCAAAAGAATCACTGGATTCTATTCCGGCCTGACCGAGAACCGACAGCTGATTAGCCATATGCTGTGACAGAGCATAGGAACATTTTCACTGAGAGGATGGGAGGTAGCCACTGACAACGGTGAAACCCTTGCATAAGCTTGCCATGGAAAGGAGTAAGAAGGATTGGATGAAGACAGTAGGAAAGCAGAGAGACGGAAGGGAAGGCATCTTCATACGCTTATCTGAAGTTCCTACCAATGAATTACATAAGTACCTCTATCTTTATCTTTATGCTTCATTCGTATATCACTATATCCATTTGAGTCTGCCTGACTAAGATTTACAAGGTGACCATAGCTTGCTTCATACCAACAATCTCCGTGGGATCGACCCTTACTCGCGTAAGGTTTATTACTTGGACGACCCAGTGCACTTGCTGGTTAGTTGTGCAAAGTTGTGTTTATGCCATGGTATTGAGCACCAAGTTCTTGGGGCCATTACTAGGGATTATTTGAGTTGTGAAAAGTAGTAATCACAATTTCGCACACCAAGTTTTTGGCGCCGTTGCCGGGGATTGTTTTGTGTATGGACAACTGACGGTTCATCTTGTTGCTTAGATTAGGTATTTTTTCTTCAGAGTTCTTAAGAATGAATTCTAGTGTTTCAAGGTGATGTTCTTATCATCACCAAAGCTGATTGATCTTCATCAATTTAGCTCTTGAATGCAATGTCCTGCTGAAGCTTGGCTAGCCATGTCTAATTCCTTTAGACTGAAGCTTTAGACTAACATTGCATGATTCCTGGAATTCTCATTAAGAATTTTGATACCTTTATTTTCTTTTCATATAATTTTCGAAAAAAAAGCACAAAAAAAAATTTCAAAATCATAAAAACCAAAAATATTTTATGTTTGAGTCTAGTGTCTAATTTTAAGTTTAGTGTCTTGCAATGCATTGTTTATTTGATCTTGGTTCTATTTTCAAGTCAATAGTACAGGGAACTGAAGATTCAGAACATGCAGCAGAGGAATTACACAGAAAAAGCTGGGCGTTCAAAACGCCCAGTGAAGAAGGACAGACTGGCGTTTAAACGCCAGCCAGGGTGCCTGGTTGGGCGTTTAACGCCCAAAAAGGTAGTGCATTGGGCGTTAAACGCCAGAATGTGCACCATTCTGGGCGTTTAACGCCAGGATGGCACAAGGGGGAGGATTTTGTTTTCAAATCAATTTTTTTCAAGTTTTCAAAGTTTTTCAAAATCAAATCTTTTTCAAATCATATCTTTTCAATCAAATGTTTTCAAAAATCAATTTCTTTCCTTTTTCAAAGATACTTGCTAACAATTAATGATTTGATTGAACATTTCAAGTATGTTGCCTTTTCTGTTGAAAAAGGTTTAATGTTTGAATCATATCTTTTCTTGTTAGGCAAGTCATTAATCTTTTTCAAATCTTTTTTAAAATTGTTTTCAAATCATATTTTCTCAATCACATATTTTTAAAATCAATCATATCTTCTTAACCTCATCTTTTTCAAAATAGCTTTCAATCAAATCTTTTTGACTTCTAATTTCAAAATCTTTTTCAAAAATCACTTGATTTCTTTCCCACTCTTATTTTCGAAAATTAATTAGTGTTTTTCAAAATGTTTTCAATTTCTTTAACTTAATTTTCGAAAATTCTCTTCCCCTCTTCCCACATCCTTCTATTTATGGAGTACCACTCCTTCTCAATGCACAATTCGAACTCTCTCTGATTTAGTTCGAATTCTTCTACCTCCTTCTTCTATTTTTCTGTTCTTCTGACACCTCAAGGAATCTCTATACTGTGACATAGAGGATTCCACATTTTCTTGTTCTCTTCTCTTTCATATGAGCAGGAGCAGAGACAAAGGTATTCTTGTTGAAGCTGACCCTGAACCTGAAAGGACCTTGAAGCGAAAGCTAAGAGAAGCTAAGGCACAACTCTCTGTAGAGGACCTAACAGAAATCTTCAAAGAAGAAGAACCCATGGCAGCCGAAAACAACAACAATGCAAACAATGCAAGGAAGGTGTTGGGTGACTTTACTGCACCTACTCCCGACTTCTATGGGAGAAGCATCTCTATCCCTGCCATTGGAGCAAACAACTTTGAGCTTAAGCCTCAATTAGTTTCTCTAATGCAACAGAATTGCAAGTTTCATGGACTTCCATTGGAAGATCCTCATCAGTTTTTAGCTGAATTCTTGCAAATCTGTGACACTGTCAAGACTAATGGGGTAGACCCTGAGGTCTACAGACTTATGCTATTCCCTTTTGCTGTAAGAGACAGAGCTAGGACATGGTTGGACTCACAACCTAAAGAAAGCCTGGACTCATGGGAAAAGCTAGTCAATGCCTTCTTGGCAAAGTTCTTTCCACCTCAAAAATTGAGTAAGCTTAGAGTGGAAGTCCAAACCTTCAGACAGAAGGATGGAGAATCCCTCTATGAAGCTTGGGAAAGATACAAACAATTGATCAGAAAACGTCCTTCTGACATGCTTTCTGAATGGAGCATCATAGGTATTTTCTATGATGGTCTCTCTGAACTATCCAAGATGTCTTTGGATAGCTCTGCTGGAGGATCTCTTCATTTGAAGAAGACGCCTACAGAAGCTCAAGAGCTAATTGAAATGGTTGCAAATAACCAATTCATGTACACTTCTGAAAGGAATCCTCTGAACAATGGGACTAATCAGAAGAAAGGAGTTCTTGAGATTGATACTCTGAATGCCATTTTGGCTCAGAACAAGATATTGACTCAACAAGTCAATTTGATTTCTCAAAGTCTGTCTGGAATGCAAAGTGCACCAAGCAGTACTAAGGATGCTTCATCTAAAGAAGAAGCCTATGATCCTGAGAACCCTTCAATGGAAGAGGTGAATTACCTAGGAGAACCCTATGGAAACACCTATAATTCTTCATGGAGAAATCACCCAAATTTCTCATGGAAGAATCAAGAAAGACCTCAACAAGGTTTTAACAACAATAATGGTGGAAGAAACAGGTTTAGCAATGGCAAGCCTTTTCCATCATCTTCTCAGCAACAGACAGAGAATTCTAAGCAGAACCGCTCTGACTTAGCAACTATGGTCTCTGATCTAATCAAACCACTCAAAGTTCATGACTGAAACAAGGTCCTCCATTAGGAATTTGGAGGCACAAGTGGGACAGCTGAGCAAGAAAGTTACTGAACTCCCTCCTAGTACTCTCCCAAGCAACACAGAAGAAAATCCAAAAGGAGAGTGCCAGGCCATCAACATGGCCGAATTTGGAGAGGAAGGAGAGGAAGTGAACGCCACTGAGGAAGACCTCAGTGGGCGTGCACTAGCCTCCAATGAGTTCCCCAATGAGGAACCATGGGAATCTGAGGCTCAAAATGAGACCATAGAGATTCCATTGGACTTACTTCTGCCTTTCATGAGCTCTGATGAGTATTCTTCCTCTGAAGAGGATGAGTATGTCACTGAAGAGCAAGTTGCTAAATACCTTGGAGCAATCATGAAGCTAAATGACAAGTTATTTGGAAATGAGACTTGGGAGAATGAACCTCCTTTGCTCACCAAAGAACTGGATGACTTGTCTAGGCAGAAATTACCTCAAAAGAGACAAGATCCTGGGAAGTTTTCAATACCTTGTACCATAGGCAACATGACCTTCAAGAAGGCTCTGTGTGACTTAGGGTCAAGTGTAAACCTCATGCCTCTCTCTGTAATGGAGAAGCTAGGGATCTTTGAGGTGCAAGCTGCAAGAATCTCATTAGAGATGGCAGACAACTCAAGAAAACAAGCTCATGGACTTGTAGAGGATGTTTTGGTGAAGATTGAAAACCATTACATCCCTGCAGATTTCATAGTCCTAGAGACTGGGAAGTGCATGGATGAAGCCATCATCCTTGGCAGACCCTTCCTGGCCACAGCAAAGGCTGTGATTGATGTTGATAGAGGAGAGTTGATCATTCAAGTGAATGAAGAATCCTTGGTGTTTAAGGCTCAAGGATATCCCTCTGTCATCATGGAGAGGAAGCATGAAGAGCTTCTCTCAAATCAGAGTCAAATAGAGCCCCCACAGTCAAACTCTAAGTTTGGTGTTGGGAGGCCACAACCAAACTCTAAGTTTGGTGTTGAACCCCCACATTCAAACTCTAAGTTTGGTGTTGGGAGGTTCCAACATTGCTCTGAGAAAATGTGAGGCTCCATGAGAGCCATCTGTCAAGCTACTGACATTAAAGAAGCGCTTGTTGGGAGGCAACCCAATGTTATATGTTATCTAGTTCTCTTTGTTATTTTATGTTTTTTGTAGGTTGATGATCATAAGAAGACACAAAATCAATTGAAAAAGCAAAAACAGAATGAAAAACAGGAAGAAAAACAGCACACCCTGGAGGAAGAACCCACTGGCGTTTAAACGCCAGTGAGGCTAGCAATTGGGCGTTTAACGCCCAGTCTGGCACCATTCTGGGCGTTTAACACCAGAAAGGGGCACCAGACTGGCGTTAAACGCCAGAAAAGGGCAAGAACCTGGCGTTAAACGCCAGGAATGGGCACCAGCCCGGTGTTTAACGCCAGAAATGGCTCAAAACGTGATTTTGAATGCCATTTGGTGCAGGGATGACTTTTCCTTGACACCACAGGATCTGTGGACCCCACAGGATCCCCACCAACCCCACCACTCTCTCTCTTCTTCACCCATTCACCAATCACCTCAACTCCTCTTCCCCAAAAACCCTTCACCTATCAAATCCTATCTTTCTCTTCACCACTCACATCCATCCTCCATAAAACCCCACCTACCTCACCATTCAAATTCAAGCCACTTGCCCCCCCAAACCCACCCATCAATGGCCGAACCATGACCCCCCTCTCCTATATAAACCCTTCTTCACCCCTTCATTTTCACACAACCTAAACACCACTTCTCCCCCTCTTTGGCCGAACACAAAAGCCATTCCCTTCTTCCTCATTTCTTCTTCTTCTACTCTCTTCTTTCTTCTTTTGCTCGAGGACGAGCAAACCTTTTAAGTTTGGTGTGGTAAAAGCGTTGCTTTTTCGTTTTTCCATAACCATTTATGGCATCCAAGGCCGGAGAAACCTCTAGAAAGAGGAAAGGGAAGGCAAAAGCTTCCACCTCCGAGTCATGGGAGATGGAAAGATTCATCTCAAGGGTGCATCAAGACCACTTCTATGAAGTTGTGGCCTTGAAGAAGGTGATCCCCGAGGTCCCTTTTTCACTCAAAAAGGGTGAATATCCGGAAATCCGACATGAGATCTGAAGAAGAGGTTGGGAAATTCTTACCAACCCCATTCAACAAGTCGGAATCTTAATGGTTCAAGAGTTTTATGCCAATGCATGGATCACCAAGAACCATGATCAAAGTGTGAACCCGGACCCAAAGAATTATCTTACTATGGTTCGGGGGAAATACTTGGATTTTAGTCCGGAAAGTGTAAGGTTGGCATTCAATTTGCCCATGATGCAAGGAGATGAACACCCTTACACTAGAAGGGTCAACTTTGATCAAAGGTTGGACCAAGTCCTCACAGTCATATGTGAAGAGGGCGCACAATGGAAGAGAGATTCAAGAGGCAAGCCGGTTCAATTGAGAAGGCATGACCTCAAGCCCGTGGCTAGAGGATGGTTGGAGTTTATCCAACGCTCAGTCATTCCCACTAGCAACCGGTCCGAAGTTACTCTAGACCGGGCCATCATCATTCATAGCATCATGATTGGAGAAGAAGTGGAAGTTCATGAGGTTATAGCCCAAGAACTCTATAAGGTGGCGGACAAGTCCTCTACCCTAGCAAGGTTAGCCTTTCCTCATCTCATTTGTCACCTCTGTTATTCAGTTGGAGTTGACATAGAGGAAGACATCCCCATTGATGAGGATAAGCCCATCACTAAGAAAAGGATGGAGCACACAAGAGACCCCACTCAACATGAGATCCCTGAGATACCCCAAGGGATGCACTTTCCTCCACAAAACTATTGGGAGCAACTGAACACCTCCCTAGGAGAACTAAGTTCCAACATGGGACAACTAAGGGTGGAGCACCAAGAACACTCCATCATCCTCCATGAAATTAGAGAAGATCAAAGAATCATGAGAGAGGAGCAACAAAGACAAGGAAGAGACATTGAGGAGCTCAAGCACTCCATAGGATCTTCAAGAGGAAGAAAGAGCCGCCATCACTAAGGTGGACCCGTTCTTTAATCTCCTTGTTCTTTATTTTCTGTTTTTCGAATTTTAGTGCTTATGTTTATCTATGTTTGTGTCTTGTGATCATTAGTGTCTTAGTGTCTATGCCTTAAAGTTATGAATGTCCTATGAATCCATCACCTTTCTTAAATAAAAAAATGTTCTTAATTGAAAAAGAAAAAGAATCGCATGAATTTTGAATTTTATAGCAGTTTAATTATTTTGATGTGGTGGCATTACTTTTGTCTTCTGAATGTATGCTTAAACAGTGCATATGTCTTTTGAATTTGTGGTTCATGAATGTTGGCTCTTGAAAGAATGATGAAAAAGGAGACATGTTACTGAGGATCTGAAAAATCATAAAAATGATTCTTGAAGCAAGAAAAAGCAGTGAATACAAAAAAAAAGGAGGCGAAAAAAAAAACCGAAAAAAAAGGAAAGAGAAAAAGAAAGAAAAAGAAAGAATAAAGTTGTGATCCAAGGCAAAAAGAGTGTGCTTAAGAACCCTGGACACCTCTAATTGGGGACTCTAGCAAAGCTGAGTCACAATCTGAAAAGGTTCACCGAATTATGTGTCTGTGGCATGCATGTATCCGGTGGTAATACTGGAAGACAGAGTGCTTTGGGCCACGGCCAAGACTCATAAAGTAGCTGTGTTCAAGAATCATCATACTTAACTAGGAGAATCAATAACACTATCTGGATTCTGAGTTCCTAAAGAAGCCAATCATTCTGAGTTGCAAAGGATAGAGTGAGATGCCAAAACTGTTCAGAGGCAAAAAGCTAAAAGCCCCGCTCATCTAATTAATACTGATCTTCATAGATGTTTTTAGAATTCATTGCATATTCTCTTCTTTCTATCTTATTTGATCTTCAGTTGCTTGAGGACAAGCAACAATTTAAGTTTGGTGTTGTGATGAGCGGATAATTTATACCCTTTTTGGCATTGTTTTTAGTATGTTTTTAGTATGATCTAGTTAGTTTTTAGTATATTTTTATTAGTTTTTAGTTAAAATTCACTTTTCTGGACTTTACTATGAGTTTGTGTGTTTTTCTGTGATTTCAGGTATTTTCTGGCTGAAATTGAGGGACCTGAGCAAAAATCTGATCCAGAGACTGAAAAGGACTGCAGATGCTGTTGGATTCTGACCTCCCTGCACTCGAAGTGGATTTTCTGGAGCTACAGAAGCCCAATTGGCGCGCTCTCAACAGCGTTGGAAAGTAGACATCCTGGGTTTTCCAGCAATATATGATAGTCCATACTTTGCCCAAGATTTGATGGCCCAAACCGGCGTTCAAAGTCAACCTCAGAAATTCCAGCGTTAAACGCCGGAACTGGCACCTAAATGGGAGTTAAACGCCCAAACTGGCATAAAAGCTGGCGTTTAACTCCAAGAAGAGTCTCTACACGAAATTGCTTCATTGCTCAGCCCAAGCACACACCAAGTGGGCCCGGAAGTGGATTTTTATGTCATTTACTCATCTTTGTACACCCTAGGCTACTAGTTTTCTATAAGTAGGACCTTTTGCTATTGTATTAGAAATCTTTTGATCATGCTTTGATGATTAAACCCTCTTTGGGGGAGGCTGGCCATTCGGCCATGCCTAGACCTTGTTCTTATGTATTTTCAACGGTGGAGCTTCTACACACCATAGATTAAGGTGTGGAGCTCTGCTGTACCTCGAGTATTAATGCAATTACTATTGTTCTTCTATTCAATTCCGCTTGTTCTTTGTCCACGATATCACTTGTTCTTCAACTTGATGAATGTGATGATCCGTGACACTCATCATCATTCTCACTTATGAACAAAGTGACTGACAACCACTTCTGTTCTACAAGCAAACAAGGCTCTAGTGTTTATCTCTTGGATTCCTGATACACGATGCATGGTTGATCGCCTGACAACCGAGTGCTCGCCTGACAAACGAGCCAGCCATTCCGTGAGATCAGAGTCTTCGTGGTATAGGCGAGAACTGATGGCGGCATTCAAGAGAATCCGGAAGGTCTAACCTTGTCTGTGGTATTCTGAGTAGGATTCAATGATTGAATGACTGTGACGTGCTTCAAACTCCTAGCAGGCGGGGCGTTAGTGACAGACGCAAAAGAATCACTGGATTCTATTCCGGCCTGACCGAGAACCGACAGCTGATTAGCCATATGCTGTGACAGAGCATAGGAACATTTTCACTGAGGGGATGGGAGGTAGCCACTGACAACGGTGAAACCCTTGCATAAGCTTGCCATGGAAAGGAGTAAGAAGGATTGGATGAAGACAGTAGGAAAGCAGAGAGACGGAAGGGAAGGCATCTTCATACGCTTATCTGAAGTTCCTACCAATGAATTACATAAGTACCTCTATCTTTATCTTTATGCTTCATTCGTATATCACTATATCCATTTGAGTCTGCCTGACTAAGATTTACAAGGTGACCATAGCTTGCTTCATACCAACAATCTCCGTGGGATCGACCCTTACTCGCGTAAGGTTTATTACTTGGACGACCCAGTGCACTTGCTGGTTAGTTGTGCAAAGTTGTGTTTATGCCATGGTATTGAGCACCAAGTTCTTGGGGCCATTACTAGGGATTATTTGAGTTGTGAAAAGTAGTGATCACAATTTCGCACACCAATCCACCACTATTCCCTTGCTTGAAATTTTGTGCCCAAGGACAATTCCTTCAGTCACCATAAAGTGACATTTCTCCCAGTTTAACACCAGGTTAGTCTCTTGGCACCTTTTCAGGACAAGTGCTAAATGGTTAAGACAGGAGCTGAATGAGTCTCCATATACTGAGAAGTCATCCATGAAGACTTCCAGGAACTTCTCCACCATATCAGAGAAGATGGATAGCATGCATCTCTGAAAAGTTACAGGTGCATTACACAGACCAAAAGGCATTCTCCTGCAGGCAAACACGCCAGAAGGGCAAGTGAATGCTGTTTTCTCTTGGTCCTGAGGATCTACTGCAATTTGGTTGTAACCTGAATAGCCATCCAAAAAGTAGTAATAATCATGACCAGCTAGTCTTTCTAGCATTTGGTCTATGAATGGTAAAGGAAAATGATCTTTTCTGGTTGCTGTATTGAGCCTTCTGTAGTCAATACATATACGCCACCCTGTAACTGTTCTTGTAGGAACCAGTTCATTTTTTTCATTATGAACTACTGTCATGCCTCCCTTCTTGGGGACAACTTGGACAGGGCTCACCCAGGGGCTATCAGAAATAGGATAAATAATCCCAGCCTCTAGTAATTTAGTGACCTCTTTCTGCACCACCTCCTTCATGGCCGGATTTAGCCGCCTTTGTGGTTGAACCACTGGTTTGGCATTATCCTCCAATAGGATCTTGTGCATGCATCTTGCTGGACTAATGCCCTTAAGATCACTTATGGACCACCCAAGAGCTGTCTTGTGTGTCCTTAGCACTTCAATCAGTGCTTCCTCTTCCTCTGGATTTAAAGCAGAGCTTATGATCACTGGAAAAGTGTCACCCTCTCCCAGAAATACATACTTCAGGGATGGTGGTAGTGGTTTGAGCTCAGGTTTGGGAAGCTTATCCTGTTCTTGAGGAATTTTCAAAAATTCTTTTGTTTCCTCTGGTTTTTCCTGATCAGGCTGAACATCCTTGAAGATGTCCTCTAGCTCTGATTCTAGACTTTCAGTCATATTGATCTCTTCCACCAAAGAGTCAATAATGTCAGCACTCATGCAGTCATCTGGTGTGTCTGGATGCTGCATAGCTTTTATAGCATTCAACTTGAACTCATCCTCATTGACTCTCAGGGTTACTTTCCCTTTTTGTACATCAATAAGAGTTTGTCCAGTTGCTAGGAAAGGTCTTCCTAGAATGAGAGTTGCACTCTTGTGCTCCTTCGTTTCCAGCACTACAAAGTCAGTTGGAAAGGCGAATGGCCCAACCTTGACAACCATGTCCTCAATTATGCCTGATGGATATTTAATGGAGCCATCAGCAAGTTGGAGACATATCCGGGTTGGTTTGACTTCTTCAGTCAACCCAAGCTTTCTGATAGTAGATGCAGGTATTAGATTGATACTTGCTCCAAGGTCACACAGGGCTGTCTTGGTGCAAACACCTTCTAATGTGCATGGTATCATAAAGCTTCCTAGATCTTGAAGCTTTTCTGGTAAGCTTTTCAGAATGACTGCACTGCATTCTTCAGTGAGAAACACTTTTTCAGTTTCTCTCCAATCCTTCTTATGACTTAAGATCTCTTTCATGAACTTAGCATAAGAAGGTATTTGCTCAAGTGCCTCTGCAAACGGAATCTTTATTTCAAGAGTCCTTAGATAGTCTGCAAAGCGGGCAAATTGCTTATCCTGTTTCGCTTGGCGGAGTTTCTGAGGATAAGGCATCTTGGCTTTATATTCTTCAACCTTAGTTGTTGCAGGTTTATTCCTTACAGAGGTGGTTGGAGAAGCCTTTTTAGAGGGGTTACTACCAGCACTCTCAGGTGTCTGATTCCCCTTTGGCGTTTGAATGCCAGGATTGGGTGAAGAATGGGCGTTTAACGCCAATTTTTCCCCATTTTCTGGCGTTTGAACGCCAGAATTGGGCAAGGAATGGGCGTTTAACGCCAGCTTTTCCCCCCTTTCTGGCGTTTGAACGCCAAGAGTATTCCTCTCTGGGCTCTTACTGTCCTCAGAGGAATTTTGGACAGTGGTTTGGTCATCCTCTGTCAATTGTTCCTTTATTGGCTTTTTGCTACTTTGAGCAGTGTTATTCAATGTCTTCCCACTCCTCAGTTGAACTGCTTGGCATTCTTCTGTTATCTGTTTAGATAACTGCTGTTTTGCCTGATTCAACTGTGACTCTATGTTCTTGTTAGCAATTTTAGTTTCTTGGTGCATCTCTTTAAATTCTGCTAACTGTTTTGTCATCAAGTGTAATTGCTGATTAAGCTCAACCATCTGTTCTTGAGGATTAGGATCAGCGGCTACTGCCATAACTTCTTCTTTTGTAGAGGACTCATTGCTAGAGTACAAATGTTGATTTCTAGCAACAGTATCTATAAGCTCTTGAGCCTCTTCAATAGTCTTCCTCATATGTATAGATCCACCAGCTGAGTGGTCTAAAGACATCTGAGCTTTTTCTGTAAGCCCATAGTAGAAGATGTCTAACTGTACCCACTCTGAAAACATTTCAGAGGGGCATTTTCTTAGCATACCTCTATACCTCTCCCAGGCATTATAAAGGGATTCATTATCCTCTTGTTTAAAGCCTTGGATGTCCAGCCTTAGCTGTGTTATCCTTTTTGGAGGGTAAAATTGATTCAGGAATTTGTCTGATAACTGTCTCCATGTTTTTATGCTTGCTGTGGGTTGGTTATTGACAAACCCCAATTTGACGGTTTATCTTGTATTGAATTTAGGGGATTTTATCACCTTTTACCCACATTTACTCAATGAAATAGCATGGTTTTATAACTTCTCCTTTAATCGTGCTTAAGAGTGAAAACATGCTTTTTAGGTCTTAAAATAGATAAATCTAATTCTCCTTGATTCTATTAGATGCCTTGATATGTTTGTTAAGTGATTTAAGGTTTAGGAGGCAAAGATTGGATCAAGGGAATGAAGAAGAAGCATGAAAAGTTGGAGAACTCATGAAGAAATGAAAGAACCGGAAAGCTGTCAAGCCGACCTCTTCGCACCTAAACGACCATAACTTGAGCTACAGAGGTCCAAATGATGCGGTTTCAGTTGGGTTAGAAAGCTAACATCCGGGGCTTCGAAATGATATAAGATTTACCATGGTTGCTACACGTATGGTGGCGCGCACGCGCAAAGTACGCGCACGCGCCGTTGCTGCCACCTAGTTCACTTAAAGCAACATGTGGCCAGCGATTTTAGAAGCCTTGTGGGCCCAATCCAACTCATTTCTGATGCTATTTAAGTCAAGGATTGAAGGGGGAATCAATATACTTAACATACTTTTAGATACTTTTAATCATTAGCTTAGTTTTAGGAGTTAGAGTTAGTTTTAGAGAGAGAAGCTCTCACTTCTCTCTAGGATTAGGAATTAGGGTTAGATTAGGATCTCATAATTCTAGGTTTAATTCAAGTCTCCTTCTACTTCTACCTTCAATTGGTGATTGATACACTTGGTTTCTTCTCTCTATCCCTCTTCTCTTGTTGTAATTTCTCTTATCTTGTTTGTAGGTTTTATAATTGAGATATTGTTGTTCTTTTGTTTTCTTTTAATAATGCAATTTGAGATAATTCATGTGATTGTGATGTTGTTGATTGTTGTTTTGTTAATGCTTTGTAATTGTTGGTTGTTGATTCCTTTTATTCTTACAAATAAAAATGCTTTCTTTCATTACCCTCCAAGTGTTTGATGAAATGCTTGAGAGGATGTTAGAGTAGGATTTTATGTTCTTGGCTTGATAAGGTAACTTAGGATTTCTTGAGTCACTAGTGTCCAATTAATTGCTAGTTGATAGCCATTAACTCTAGCCTTCATTAATCCAATTAGTGGAAAGCTAGGACATATGGACTAGGATTGATATAACTCACTTGACTTTTCTTTGTTAATTGATTTAAGGATGACTAAGTGGGATTAATCCTTGCAACTACCATACTTGTGGCTAGTGATAATGATGAAGACCCTTGACAACCAAATCTTGCCAAGACCATTTTGTTAATAAAGTTTTCTTACCATTTACTATTCATGTTTCTCATCTAAAACCCCAAAATAACTCACAACCAATAACAAGACACTTTATTGTAAATCCTAGGGAGAACGACCCGAGGTTTGAATACTTCGGTTTATAAATTTTAGGGGTTTGTTTTAGTGACAAACAACTTTTTGTATGAAAGGATTAGCGATTGGTTTAGAAACTATACTTGCAACGAGAATTCATTTGTGAATTCTAAACCGTCAAAAATCCAATCGTCAAAATGGCGCCGTTGCCGGGGATTTGCAATGGTGTTATGTTATTGGTTATTGTACATATGTGAATATTGTGAATATGTTTGTCTTTTGCTTGTTTGCTAGTTTTTGTTAGGTTTAGGACTTCGTTGCTTATCTTTGTTAATTTTTGTTTTCTTTGCTATTATGAATTCTCATCCTCACTTTGGCTATGAGTTTGGTTCAAATTATGTTGTAAGAAATGGGAACTACAATGGTAATATGCATCAAGGATTTGGGCACAACCAAAGATGGGAAGAGCCTCAAGGGATTGATCAACCTTCTTGGCAACAACCTCCAACTCCTTATGGGTATAACTCTTATCCTAATGCATATCAATCTAATGGATGTGGTAACCCTTATTGTGATTGTCAACAACCACTACCACATGCCTATGAACTACCCACTCAACATGATTTTGAACCACCTTGCTCACAAGCCCCATATCACCAAAACCCTCCATATGACCCCAATCCTTATCCACCATACCCACCACCTTATGAGCCATATGAACCATACATGGAACCACCACCATTCCAACACAATTACTCTCAAGAACCACCTTTATACTATAAACCCTCTCTCCAAAATAATGAACCCTCTTATCCACCCCAAGTCCCAATAGATGACTCTCTCACATTGCTACTTCAAGGACAAGCGGATATGCAAAGGAACACCCTAGAGTTTGTGACTAACTTGACCAAAGTAATGTCTACCTTAGCCTACAAATTTTTGAACACTCAAGGTGCTTCCGTGGCCACATGTGAAGAATCCATTGAAAATCATAGCATGAAGGAGAGATTGGAAAACCCGGTGGAAAATGAGGGAGGCTATTTTGTATTAGAGCAATTGGAGGAGCCTATGGTTATTGAAGAAAAGGAAGAAGTGGTCGAAGATTTAGGAGACGTTGAGAGTCCATGGGAATGTAGCATCATGGAAAACTCTTCCAAGAAGCTTGACATTGATGTTGAGGAGGGTGCGCAACCTCCAAGGCATGTCATCGTTGGAGACTTGGAAGAAGCTTATCAAGAGATGGATTCAATTATGGATGAATTTCTCTCTACAATGGAATCCTCTCCCATTGGACATGAAGTTGAAGTTATAGAAGAGTGTGCACAACCTTCCATACCCTTGGGGAGCAATGAGAAAGAGAGCTACCAAGAGGAAAACGTTGTCACGGTGTATGTTGAGATTGAAGAATATGAAGAGGTTGATCAAAAGATGGATTTATTCATCAATGAATTTCTATCCAAAATTGAGTCACCTCCCATTAGGCAAGAAATCAAAGTTCTTGAAGACAACACCAAGCCATGTGATAAAAGGGGAAAGGTTGAAATCGAGGAAGCTCGCAAAGAGGTGGAAATACACAAAGAAGAGCACAAGGAAGTGGACCTTGCATTGTCTAAGTGTGGGGAAGCCTCCCTTCCCAAGTTACCATCCAACACAACATTCAAGTGGGTAAAATTCTTATCCATAAGCTTTGTTTTCTCGCTTGAATATGGTTTGATTGAAACGGATGGACAACTTAGAGCTCTTTGTGGAATTAAAAGCAAGAATGAGTTGTGTAGTGGTTGGAAGTTTGGAATTAAGCTCATTGAGGTCAAAGCTTCAAAATGTGGGAACTATGATTGGATGCATGCTACCTTGTGTCGGTCTAGGAGGAAGACTTGGTATACTCAAGAGAATTCTATGTCTCAACCACCCGGATGGAAGAATCATGATAATCAACTAGAAGATGGGTGTGAGAATAAGATATGGGATCCCGGATCGAAGCATGTCAACCAACTATGGGAGCTCATTTCTTGGGTAGAACTTTGCCCAAGGATGGTGAATTTGGTTGGAATTTCTGTCAACCATTTGAAGAACAATGATCCTTGGAGATTCAAGGATGAGTACAAGCATAAGCCACCATGACAAAGAGCTTCTCAAAAAGTCCAACTTAAGGACAATAAATAAAAGTGCTAGGTGGGAGACACCCCACCATGCTAAACTCTTTCCATATTTTTTTTAGCATGTTAATAAGTGAATTGAGTTGCCATTATAGGTAGATTCTCATTTTCATTTTTATCTTTTGTAAATATTGGTAGAATTAGTTTAATTTCTTGTTTTTGTTGTTTTATCAAGTTTAGTTAGTAGTATAGTATGTTGAATAAGGTTTTAGGGTGTTTTGGTAGCTGTTTGGAGGATTGAAAGGCTTGGATTGGTGTAAGAACTTAGAAAAATATTTTTTGAAAAACAGAACACCATCCACGCGTGCGCGCACATGACGCGTACGCGCACCTGAGCATTTTTCGACCACCCACGCGGACGCGCACTGTACGCGTACGCGTGGATGCAAAATTTCACCTCCAGCCAAAAACCCGAGAGTTAGGCCTGCGCTGTGCGAACATTGGGCCTAAGGCACAAGTCTATGCACGCGTACGCGCACCTGGCGCGTACGCGCAAATGATCTTAAGTTCGCAATGCGCGCGCACGCGCACTGTGCGCGCGCGCGTCGATTGCACGATCCACACTCCTGGTACTTTTACCCGAGAGTTGTGCCAGACTTGCGCCGACATTATGCCTCCGGCCTAACTCGATGCACGCGTGCGCGCACCTGGCGCGTACGCGTCCTTCAACCAATAGGCACATCGACGCGTAAGCACACATGACGCGCACGCGTCGGTAAAAAAAAAAAGTTTTTTTCTCATCTTCCATTTTCTTTTGTCCACTGCATTCGCATACTTCTACTCTTTCTATTTTCATTTTGTTTTTATAGCATGTTTTCAATTTTTTTTCTAAGTGCCATTTCAATAATGGTGTTGGATTCTTACACTCAATTGTTGAGACTTTCTTGCATTATTTTGATGCTTCTTGACTTGTTTGATATTGTTGGGTGATGAAACTTTTAAATCAATGCTTCATCTTGTATGACTCTTATGTCTTTGAGCATTGATATGACCTCATATTGTCTTTCATGACCCACTTCTTCTTTTGTGAACTTGATGTGCCATATGTTTTTCATGCTTTAACCTTACTCTTGCATCAAGTATTAGTTAATATGCCATTTGCTTATATTGTTTCCTCACTCACATGTTGTAGCTACCATGTAGTAGAGAATCATACTCTTATTTGGCATTAGCCCCCGCCTATGTTCTAATTGCTTTGATGTCTTTGTTATAGGCTTAATCTTCTTTCTTTTTCTCTCCTTCTAGGTTGGCCACCAAGAAGGAAAGGAATGAGAAAGCTTCTAAATGGGGCAACAAACAAGTTCATCTGCACAACCCTTTAAAGAAACTCATCAATTGTAGCAACCCGTCCACCTTGCTGTTCTTTGCATGCACCGAGGATGGTGCAATCTTCAAGTGTGGGGAGGTCGTTCGACCGATCTCCATGGGTAACAATTTCCTTTTCAACACCAATTCTTAGTTTTCAATGTTAGCTAGCTATTGCATTGCATGATAGGTTGCATGTTAAGTTAGAATTTATACATATTTTACCACTTCTCTTCTATTAGGACTACTTGGTTAGGGTGATGATTTCTTTTCCAAGAAACTGTTTTAGGGCAACCTACCAATTTGAAAAAGAAAATTTGTGGAACTTGCTTGAAAGAATTTATTTTGGAACATGGTTTTTGAGCTAAGAACACAAGCTTGCGAGATTCGAGCCTAATGGTGTGGTTACATCTTATAACCACTCATTTTCCCTTCTTGTGTGCATTATTCTCTTCCTATGAGTGTAATCTTCGATTTGTTTGATTCTTTATATCCATTATTTTGTGTATTCATGCATTTATATGATTGAGGCCATCATTTCATTAGCTCATTTACCCAAATGGCCTTACCTTTTATCTTCCTTTGTTAGCCAAATTTGAGCCTACAATTAACCCACTTTGTTCTTAATTTAGCACATTACAAGCCTTAAAGCGGAAAACAATAAAAGTCCTTATTTGGATCTTTGATTAGCTTAGGCTAGTGTGTGTGAGTATCATTCAAGTGTGGGAACCTTGGGACATTGGGTGAATAAAAGGGTAGTTTTGTATTTTTATTGGAAGTATTGGGAATTGGGTACATGCTCATGTATTGATTAAATGTATAGACCTTATGCATTGATGTTCTTGTGTATAGTTTGAAAGAAAAAGAAAAAAAAAATGAAAAGAAAAAAAAAAGAAATAAAAGTGAAAAAGAAAAAAAAAGAAAAGAAAAGAAAAAAAATGTATATAGAAAAAGAAAGAAAAAAAAGAAGAGCAATAAAGGGGACAAAATGCCCCAAAGTGAAGCTCAATAAGAATCAATGCATAAGTGTTGTGAAATGAAAAGAAAATGCATGAGTATGTGAAAAAGTGAGGAATGGGTAGTTAGATTAGTACTTAATTTTATAGGTCATTATATAGGTTAGGTGGGAAAGTTTAAGTTAATCAAAGATTCAAATCCTAAGTCCACTAGCCATATATGATCCTACCTTGACCCTAGCCCCATTACAACCTAAAGAAAAGACCTCATGATACTTGTATGCATGCATGAAATATATGTTGGTTGTTAGAAGAAAAACAAATCTTAGAAAACATGATTAGGGGAGAATTGAGAGAATTGACCCTACACACTTGAGCGACTAGAGTGCAAACACTTCCGGTGAGGGTTCGATGCTCAATTCCTTGATTCCCGGCTTTCATGAGCGTTCTTTTCGCAAGTCTATTTGAACTTCATTTCCACACTTGAATTGGTAGGATTCATGAATCGTCATATGACCTTAGCCCTACCCATTTATACATGCACTTGGAGGATTGATTTATTTTTAACCAAGTAGGTAAAACCATTTTGCATTTAGTTGCATATAGTTTAGGTTGCATATAGCTCATTTACATGGAATAAATGTTGATACCCTTTGCTTTCTCTTGGCTTAAGCATGAGGACATGCTTGGTTTAAGTGTGGGAAGGTTGACAAACCCCAATTTGACGGTTTATCTTGTATTGAATTTAGGGGATTTTATCACCTTTTACCCACATTTACTCAATGAAATAGCATGGTTTTATAACTTCTCCTTTAATCGTGCTTAAGAGTGAAAACATGCTTTTTAGGTCTTAAAATAGCTAAATCTAATTCTCCTTGATTCTATTAGATGCCTTGATATGTTTGTTAAGTGATTTAAGGTTTAGGAGGCAAAGATTGGATCAAGGGAATGAAGAAGAAGCATGAAAAGTTGGAGAACTCATGAAGAAATGAAAGAACCGGAAAGCTGTCAAGCCAACCTCTTCGCACCTAAACGACCATAACTTGAGCTACAGAGGTCTAAATGATGCGGTTCCAGTTGGGTTAGAAAGCTAACATCCGGGGCTTCGAAACGATATAAGATTTACCATGGTTGCTACACGTATGGTGGCGCGCATGCGCCGTTGCTGCCACCTAGTTCACTTAAAGCAACATGTGGCCAGCGATTTTAGAAGCCTTGTGGGCCCAATCCAACTCATTTCTGATGCTATTTAAGTCAAGGATTGAAGGGGGAATCAATATACTTAACATACTTTTAGATACTTTTAATCATTAGCTTAGTTTTAGGAGTTAGAGTTAGTTTTAGAGAGAGAAGCTCTCACTTCTCTCTAGGATTAGGAATTAGGGTTAGATTAGGATCTCATAATTCTAGGTTTAATTCAAGTCCCCTTCTACTTCTACCTTCAATTGGTGATTGATACACTTGGTTTCTTCTCTCTATCCCTCTTCTCTTGTTGTAATTTCTCTTATCTTGTTTGTAGGTTTTTGTTCCGGGGGTTACCTGAAACGTGGAGCTCGGTCGTCTGGCAAGACCCGAGGTGGGGGTTCCGTGACCCGAGCTTGATGCGCTGAGCGGCGGGTGGTTGTACCTGTAATGACACTCCGATGCTTAAGTTAGCATGGGTCCAAGCAGATATGTGTAGAATGTAGAATGTCTCTCATACCTGGGTGCTCCAGTGTATTTATAGTAGTTGGCCGTGATCTTCCCTGGATAAGATATTCTTATCTTATCTTATCTTTTGGGAGTTTTATCTCTATCTTTGTGGAACCGCCTCTTCTAGGCCTTTTCGGCCTTTAGATTTTGGGCTGTGTTCCTTCTGATGGGCCTTCCTTGCATCATCGTCCGAGGTCCGACCTTTAGGCGTGAGCCTTAAGATGAGGTCGGACCTTTCATGATTTTGCCGAGCTGGAGGAGCTCGGTCAGGGTATGAACAGTGCCCCTGCCCGAGTTCGTCCTTTTTTGGGAGGTCGAGCTCGGGTATAGTAGTCTTTTCAAAATTCAAAATGACCGTTCCTGCATTTATTGCATTTTACCGTTTCTCCTCGATTTCCGTTCGGGCTCTGTGACGGTTTTATTTATTTGCTCCCTTCCTTTCGTTTATTCTGTTCCCTTCTTTGTTTTTTAAGTTTCGCCATTTCCTTTTTCGAGCATCGCTTTTCTCTTTGCTTTTCTTCTCCGAATTTTTCCGCGTGCTTTTCCGGGGTTTCCTCTGCGCCGCCGTTCCGTTCTCCTTGTCTTTGGAGCTCGTCGTCCTCGCTTCCTTCTTCCAGGTTTGTTCCCATCTCTTTTCTTGTGCACATATGTTTCTGTTTCTTTTGTGTGGCTCTTTGTTTGTTTCTTTTTCTCTATGCCTGGGTTGCCCCGAAGAGAGGCGCCGCCATCACTTTGTTTGTTTGTATGGGGGGGGGCTCTTTTCTCTGGTATTTCGTTTCGGGTTGCTGCATTTTCTTTCTAAAAGATCTTTGTTTCTTGTTTTGCTGAATGGGTTTTCGCCATCTGCTTTATGATTTTTGCTTGCTGTTTGTATTTTTCTTTGTAGGCAAGATTTTTATGTCTCGAAAGGTTCTTCAAGCGATGTCGACCAAGATTCCGAGTGGTCTTGGTTGGGTAGATCCTGTTCCTCTAAAAGTCCCTTCTGTGGTAGATTCTGAGTATTTAGCTAGGTTTCGTAGGCAATGTAGCATATGTGAAGATAGAGAGTCTGAGAGGATTATGAATTAGTAGCCCCGGATTCCGAGGAGAGAGTTTGCTTCCCGCCCTTAGATAGTTCCGAGAAGCTCTTCTTTTACGCTTATGATTGTTTTTTCTCTAAGCTGAGTGTCCGACTTCCTTTTACCGACCTGGAGTCCGAGGTGTTGTGGTCTTGTAATCTTGCCCCTACGCAGCTCCATCCAAATTCTTGGGCATTTTTAAAGCTGTTTCAACTTTTGTGTCAGTTTCTGGGTGTCTCTCCCTCTATTTCCCTTTTTTCCTATTTGTTTGTGTTGACGAAGCCGGGTTCGGGTGGAGGGAAGGTATCTTGGGTCTCCTTTAGGGCCAACCAGGGGAGGAAGTTTTTTACCCTGTATGATGAGTCTTTTCACGATTTTAAGAACTTTTATTTCAAGGTCCGGGCTGCTGGAGACGTCCGACCTTTCTTTCTAGATGAGAGTGGGGAGCCTTCTTTTCCTCTTTGTTGGCAGGAGAATATAGTGTCTGCTAAGTATACCTTTGAGAGTCTAGATGAGGTGGAGCAGGCTTTTGTGGGTGTGGTGAGCAGTTTATGGGGTCGGGCACCTCACTTGGACACGAAGAAAATGTTGGGAGATCCAAGCCTTCTCCGTTCCGAGTTAGGTAGTTCCCGACCTCTTCCGAGATTCATCTTTTTAGTTTTTTGGTTTTGCTTGTTTTTGGTGGAATTTCTGTTGTGGTAATCCTTTTTTTTTCTTTTTTATTTCTTGCAGAGATGTCTTCTCAGGCGGATTCTATGAAGTTCCTTCGCCGGACGAAGAAGTCTGTGGTTGCTCGGAATATCGAGGCCGGGGAGGCTTCCGCCCGATCTTCTCCGCAGAAGACTACTGTGGGTGTTCAGACTCGGTCGAAGACTATTCCGACTCCCCAATTCCGAGCTATAAGTCAGGATCCTCCGACCTCTGGGCCTGCTACCTCTTCTCCTCCTCCGTTCTCGGGTCCTCCTCCCAAGAAGCAGAGGACCTCTCAAGAGCCTGCCGGTTTCAATGATAAGGATTTTGATGCTCTTGGTTGGGTTGAGCAGCATATTCTCCCTCAGACCTTTATTTCTACTGATGATGTGTCTATGGAGCATCATTTTCAGTATATGGCGCGGAGCTGTGTCCGGATGGCTAGTCTTCATGCCGCTATTGCCCGGGAGTTCAAGAAATCTCCTATTGGTGCGACCAGCTCCCGACTTGAGAAGGCTCAGTCTGAGTTTGAGAGGATTAGTCAACTGAAGGCTGCCAGGATTACTGAGCTGGAGGCGTCTTTGGAGAAAGAGAAAGCTAAAGCTACCGCGGCTGTGGCGTCAGCGAAGACATCTGAGGAGATGGCGAAGGCGGCTACAGAGAATTATACTAAGCTGTATGCCGAGCTTGTGGAGACAAAGGAGAAGTTGCAATCTGCTCGGGATGATTTTTACGAGCTGGAAGGTCATGTGGCCAAGGGTATGGATGCTATGTTTGTGAATTTGAGGGATCAGGTCCGGGTTCTTGCACCCGACCTGGATCTGAGCTTACTCAGTACGGATAACGTTGTTGTGGAGGGAAAGATTGTTCCTGCTCCTACCGAGGATGAGGTTCCGATGTCCGATCCCAGTGTTCCAGTTGAGAACCCGACTTCACCTTTGGTCGGGAATGGATCTGGCGTGGAGGTTTCAAACCGGGATGACGTTGCCGTCGATGCAGTCCCGATATCTATGTTTCCTCCGCAGCCTGTTGTTGATGTGGAGTCCGGAAAGGGCCTTGATCCTCTGTAATCTTTTATTTTTGGTGTTTTGCCCGACCTGTGGGCTCTTTTGTTTTTGGATGGTTTCTGTGAACGCTTTGGACACCTTTTTGCTTATTAGCTACTTGTAGTAACTTTTTAGCTTATTTATGCGGTGTTTTTGTTCGCGTTTTGGCTTTTTGTTTCGCTTTTATGCTTTTTAGTTGTTTTTGGATAACAACTTTTTAGCTAGCGCTTGGGAACTTTTGCCTTTGGTTTCGTTCTTTCGCTTTGTACTTTTTAGTTGTTTTTGTAAAGCAACTTTTTAGTAAGCGTTTTCGAAACTTCCTTCGATTTCGTTCTTTCGCTTGTACTTTTTAGTTGTTTTTGTAAAGCAACTTTTTAATAAGCGTTTTCGAAACTTCCTTCGATTTCGTTCTTTCGCTTGTACTTTTTAGTTGTTTTTTGTAAAGCAACTTTTTAGTAAGCGTTTTCGAAACTTCCTTCGATTTCGTTCTTTCGCTTGTACTTTTTAGTTGTTTTTGTAAAGCAACTTTTTAGTAAGCGTTTTCGAAATCCTTGTTTTCGCCGTTTTAAGGCTTCTTCCTTTTGATCCGGGCTTTTTCCTCGGACCTCGGACGTTTCGAGTACCTCCTTTGTTGGGTCCGACCTTGTTGTCGGTCGGCCCTTTAAGTTATTTTTGTAATCTCTTTTTATTTGGGTTTTTGAGCCTTTTCAGAGTTACTTTATAACTTCTCACATTAATTTGAACCTCGTCGCTTTATCTTTGCCGACCTTGTGTGGTCTCTTGGCAAATGATTTTTTGCGTTTTGCCGAGCATAAATTAATGCGCCTTGGCGGGGTACTTTCTAGGATTTTGTTTCCTCATGAGGAAGAAGAAAAGAAAATAGAGAAATTTGATTAGTATTAAAAAAAAAAAAGAATATTTACAGAGTGTTTACCCTTGACTAGTTCGGGTGTCTTACTTTAACCGGGTGTCTCATTAAAAAACCCTTGTAGGGAAAAAGAGTACACCTAGGGTTAAATTTTTCTAGCTGTAGTACCGTCTTAGGTTACAGGCGTGCCAGGCCCTGGGCAGCTCATTGCCCTCTAGGTCGGATACTTTGTAATAGCCTGTCCCTAAGACTTCTGTTACCTTGTAGGGTCCTTTCCAATTTGCAGCTAGCTTTCCTTCTCCCGACTTTTGTATTCCGATGTCATTTCGGATTAGAATCAGGTCGTGAATGGAAAAGCTTCGCTTTATTACTTTCTGATTGTATCTGAGGGCCGTTCGCCGCTTTAAGGCTTCTTCTCGGATCCGGGCTCTTTCTCGGACCTCGGGGAGGAGGTCGAGTTCTTCCCTTTGTGCCTGCGGGTTACCTTCTTCGCTGTAGAAGATGACTCTGGGTGACCCTTCCTCTATTTCGATAGGAATCATTGCTTCCATCCCGTAAGATAGTCGGAATGGCGATTCTCCCGTTGTAGAGTGTGGAGTTGTCCGATATGCCCATAGCACCTGGGGGAGCTCTTCGGCCCATGCCCCTTTGGCTTCTTGGAGTCTCCGTTTTAACCCGGCCAAGATGACTTTATTTGCAGCTTCTGCTTGTCCATTGGCTTGCGGGTGCTCGACTGAGGTGAATTGTTGTTTGATTTTTAGTTCGGCCACCAAGTTCTGAAAACTTGTGTCCGTGAACTGTGTTCCATTGTCTGTTGTGATGGAGTAGGGGACTCCGAACCTTGTGACAATGTTTTTGTATAGGAATTTGCGACTTTTCTGAGCCGTAATGGTGGCTAAAGGTTCAGCTTCGATCCACTTTGTGAAGTAGTCGACCCCTACTATGAGGTATTTGACTTGCCCCGGTCCTTGGGGGAACGGGCCGAGTAGATCAAGTCCCCATTTTGCGAAGGGCCATGGTGCGGTGATGCTGATAAGGTCTTCGGGTGGTGCCTTGTGAAAATTGGCGTGTTTTTGGCAGGGGGGGCATATTTTCACAAACTCCGTGGCGTCTTTTTGCAAAGTTGGCCAGTAGAACCCGGCTCGGATTACTTTTTTGGATAATGCCCGAGCTCCGAGGTGGTTCCCACACATGCCTCCGTGGACTTCTTCGAGGACGCTCTTTGTTTCTGAGGTCGGGACGCACCTAAGGAGGGGGTTTGCGAATCCTCTTCTGTATAATACGTCGTGAATTAGTGTATAATTCTGGGCGTCTTTCGTGAGTCTTTTAGCTTCCTTTCTTTCGGCGGGGAGAGTTCCCGACTTCAGGTAGCTGAGTATGGGGGTCATCCATCCTTGCTGTTGGTCGGATATATTTAGCGTTTCTTCCTCTCTTAGCACGGAGGGAGATCGTAAGGTTTCCTGGAGGAGACTTCTGTTGTTGCCTCCGGGCTTGGTGCTGGCAAGCTTTGAGAGGGCGTCTGCCCGGGCATTTTGTTCCCGAGGTATGTGCTGTATTTGTATTTCTGGAAAGTGGCGTAATTGTGCCTGTGTTTGGTCCAGGTATTTTTTCATAGTTGGGTCTTTGGCCTGGTAACCTCCATTTACTTGTGATGTGATGACCTGGGAGTCGCTGAAGATCGTGATTCTCTGGGCTCCGACCTCTTCGGCTAGCTTTAGACCTGCTAGTAGGGCCTCGTATTCGGCTTGGTTGTTCGAAGCCTGGAACTCGAATTTTAGGGATAGTTCTATCCGCGTTCCTTGGTCACTTTCGAGTATAACACCGGCTCCGCTTCCTGTTTTGTTTGAGGACCCATCGACATACAGGTTCCACGAGAGTGGGGTTCCAGGGGTCTTAGTGTATTCTGCGATGAAGTCGGCTAGATACTGAGATTTTATGGCAGTCCGGGCTTCATAGTGGAGATCGAACTCGGACAGTTCCACCGCCCATTGTAGGATTCGTCCTGCCAGGTCTGTTTTTTGTAGGATGTGTCTCATGGGTTGGTTTGTCCGGACTTTGATGGTGTGGGCTTGAAAGTAGGGACGGAGCCTCCGAGCTGTGAACACTAGGGCGTAGGCGAATTTTTCTATTTTCTGATAGTTTAATTCGGCCCCTTGTAGTGCCTTGCTTACAAAGTATATGGGGTGTTGTCCTTGGTCATTTTCTCGTATTAATGCTGAAGCGATTGCTCGATGTCCGACCGAGAGGTATAGTACGAGCTCTTCCCCTTTTAAAGGTCGGGTTAGGACTGGTGGCTGCCCGAGGAATTCCTTGAATTCTTGAAAGGCTTTTTCGCACTCCGGGGTCCACGAGAAGGGTTTCCCTTTCTTTAGGAGTGAGTAGAGAGGTAGTGATTTTATTGCTGATCCTGCCAAGAATCTTGATAGGGCGGCCAGCCTTCCATTCAGTTGTTGTACTTCTTTGACACACGTCGGGCTCTTCATATTGAGTATTGCTTGGCATTTGTCCGGGTTTGCTTCGATGCCCCTTTGAGTTAGCATGAAGCCTAAGAACTTTCCGGCTTCTGCGGCGAAGGTGCACTTCGTCGGGTTAAGTCTCATGTTGTGTTTTCTGAGGGTGCCGAAGACACTGGTGAGGTCGGTCAGCAAGTTTCTGTCTTCTTGTGTCTTTACCAGCATGTCGTCGACGTACACCTCCAGTTGTAGTCCGATGTGCTCTGAGAACACTTTGTTCATTAGCCTCTGGTAGGTTGCCCCTGCGTTCTTCAGCCCGAAGGGCATTACTACGTAGCAATAGTTTGCCCTTGGGGTTATGAACGAGGTCTTTTCTTGGTCAGGTCCATACATCGGGATTTGGTTGTATCCCGAGTATGCGTCCATGAAGGAGAGATATCTATAGCCTGAGGCTGCGTCTACTAAGGCGTCGATGTTTGGTAGCGGATATGGATCTTTGGGGCAGGCTTTGTTGAGATCCGTGTAGTCGACGCACATCCTCCATTTTCCATTGGGCTTTTTTACCAGGACCACGTTTGCGAGCCATAGGGGGTATTTTACTTCCCTAATGAACCCTGCATCTAGTAGTGCTTGTACTTGTTCTTCTATTGCTTGCATGCGTTCGGGCCCGAGCTTCCTGCGTCTTTGTTGGACAGGTCGGGATCCCGGGTACACTGATAGCTTATGGCACATCAGATCGGGGCTTATGCCTGGCATGTCGGAGGCTTTCCAGGCGAAGAGGTCAGAATTCTCCCTTAAGAGGTTTATGAGTTCCTCTTTTAGGCCTGCCTCGAGATTTGCCCCTATGTTTGTTATTTTTTCAGGTGTGTTCCCGATCTGGACTTTTTCGGTTTCTCCCTCTGGTTGTGGTCGAAGATCTTCGCGGGACTGAACTCGTCCGAGTTCTATCGTGTTGACCTCTTTCCCTTTCAGGCTCAGGCTTTCGTTGTAGCATCGCCGCGCTAGTTTTTGGTCGCCTTTTAGAGTAGCGATTCCCTTTGCGGTAGGGAACTTCATACAGAGGTGTGGGGTCGAGACTATAGCTGCCAGTCTGTTTAAGGTTGGTCGCCCAATGAGGGCATTGTATGCTGAAGTGACGTCGACTACAATGTAGTCGATGCTTAATGTTTTAGATTGCTCGCCTCTTCCAAAGGTAGTGTGTAGCGAGATGTATCCTAAGGGATGGATCGGGGTGTCCCCTAGCCCAAATAGGTCGGTGGGATAGGCTTTTAGCTCTTTTTCTTCAAGTCCGAGCTTGTCGAAGGCCGCTTTGAACAGGATATCTGCTGAGCTTCCCTGGTCAATCAGGGTTCGATGTAAGTTGGCGTTTGCTAGAATAACGGTGATCACCATTGGATCGTCGTGCCCGGGTATTATCCCTTGAGCATCTTCTCGGGTAAATGAGATAGTGGGTAACTCGGGCAGGGGACTGTCTTCTCGGACATGATAGACTTCTTTGAGGTGTCTTTTTCGCGAGGATCTGGATGTTCCTCCGCCTGCAAAACCTCCATTTATCATGTGAACGTGTCTTTCAGGGGTTCGCGGGACTTGTTCGGCCCGACCTTCATTGTCTCCCCGTCTTCTCTTCCTGGTCTCTTCTCCTTTCTCTGCTATGTATCTGTCGAGCTTTCCTTCTCTGGCTAGCTTTTCTATAACATTCTTTAGGTCGTGGCAGTCGTTGGTAGAATGACCGTAGAGCTTGTGATATTCACAGTATTCGGACCGATCTCTCCCCGCTCTCTTGTGTTTTAGAGGTCGGGGTGGTGGGATCCTTTCGGTGTGGCATACTTCTCTGTAGATGTCTACCAGGGAGACTCGGAGGGGGGTGTAGTTGTGGTACTTCCGTGGCTTGTCCGAGTTGGGTTCTTCTTTCTTCTTCTGTTCCCGATCTCGATCTCGGAATGGGTAGGTTGATTCCTTCCTAGAAGAGTCTCTTAGCTGGGAGGTTTCCTCCATATTGATATATTTTTCTGCCCGCTCCTGTACCTCGTATAGGGAGGTCGGGTATCGTTTGGATAGGGATTGGCTAAACGGTCCCTCTTTTAGGCCGTTTGCTAGTCCCATGATGGCCGCTTCAGTGGGCAAGTGTTGTATGTCCAGGCAGGCTTTGTTGAATCGCTCCATGTATTCTCGGAGAGTTTCTTGGTTACCTTGTTTGATCCCGAGTAGACTGGGGGCATGTTTTGCCTTGTCCTTTTGAATGGAGAACCTTGTTAGGAATTTTTTGGTTAGGTCTTCGAAGCTGGTGATTGATCTTGGTGGCAGTTTGTCGAACCACTTCATAGCTGACTTGGTGAGAGTGGTGGGGAAGGCTTTGCACCGAATCGCGTCGGAGGCGTCGACTAGGTACATTCTGCTTCTGAAGTTGCTGAGGTGGTGACTTGGATCGGTGGTGCCGTCGTAGAGATCCATATCGGGTGGTTTGAAGTTTCGCGGTACCTTCTCCTTCATGATCTCTTTTGTGAAGGGATCATGATTGCCTTCGGGGGTGGTGTCGCGTTCTGTCCGATCTTTCAGGTTGGCCTCTATTTTCCGCAGTTTTTCTTCTAATTCTCTGCGCTTGCGAGCCTCCCTTCTCAGATCTTGTTCAGTTTCTTTTTGCTTCTTTATGTCCTCTTCGAGTTGTTTCAGTCGGTTTTGTTGTGCCCGGACTGCTTCTAGAATTTCCGAGCTCTTTTCTCTTTCGGGATTTTGTGAATCTTTGTTTGGGAGTGATGTCTTTGGGCGATTCTGTTTGTTTCCTCCTGGAGTGCGTGGTGATAGAGGGCTGTCCGGTCGTTCTCCGGTGTCAACTTCCTCCTCTTGTTCTGAAGCAGCGTGGTCATTGTTGAGAGGGTCGTCCGCCATGGTAAAGGGATGACTTCCAGGTCCCCGGCAACGGCGCCAATGTTCCGGGGGTTACCTGAAACGTGGAGCTCGGTCGTCTGGCAAGACCCGAGGTGGGGGTTCCGTGACCCGAGCTTGATGCGCTGAGCGGCGGGTGGTTGTACCTGCAATGACACTCCGATGCTTAAGTTAGCATGGGTCCAAGCAGATATGTGTAGAATGTAGAATGTCTCTCATACCTGGGTGCTCCAGTGTATTTATAGTAGTTGGCCGTGATCTTCCCTGGATAAGATATTCTTATCTTATCTTATCTTTTGGGAGTTTTATCTCTATCTTTGTGGAACCGCCTCTTCTAGGCCTTTTCGGCCTTTAGATTTTGGGCTGTGTTCCTTCTGATGGGCCTTCCTTGCATCATCGTCCGAGGTCCGACCTTTAGGCGTGAGCCTTAAGATGAGGTCGGACCTTTCATGATTTTGCCGAGCTGGAGGAGCTCGGTCAGGGTATGAACAGTTTTATAATTGAGATATTGTTGTTCTTTTGTTTTCATTTAATAATGCAATTTGAGATAATTCATGTGATTGTGATGTTGTTGATTGTTGTTTTGTTAATGCTTTGTAATTGTTGGTTGTTGATTCCTTTTATTCTTACAAATAAAAATGCTTTCTTTCATTACCCTCCAAGTGTTTGATGAAATGCTTGAGAGGATGTTAGAGTAGGATTTTATGTTCTTGGCTTGATAAGGTAACTTAGGATTTCTTGAGTCACTAGTGTCCAATTAATTGCTAGTTGATAGCCATTAACTCTAGCCTTCATTAATCCAATTAGTGGAAAGCTAGGACTTATGGACTAGGATTGATATAACTCACTTGACTTTTCTTTGTTAATTGATTTAAGGATGACTAAGTGGGATTAATCCTTGCAACTACCATACTTGTGGCTAGTGATAATGATGAAGACCCTTGACAACCAAATCTTGCCAAGACCATTTTGTTAATAAAGTTTTCTTACCATTTACTATTCATGTTTCTCATCTAAAACCCCAAAATAACTCACAACCAATAACAAGACACTTTATTGTAAATCCTAGGGAGAACGACCCGAGGTTTGAATACTTCGGTTTATAAATTTTAGGGGTTTGTTTTAGTGACAAACAACTTTTTGTATGAAAGGATTAGCGATTGGTTTAGAAATTATACTTGCAACGAGAATTCATTTGTGAATTCTAAACCGTCAAAAATCCAATCGTTAGTTATTCAACCACCTCTTAGCTTGATCTTTTACAGCAAATAGAAACAGTAATAATCTGTAGACATCCTGATCTACCTCTTTATCATGTACTGTGTCAGTAGTTTGTAAGAATTGTGCCAGAAACTCAGTAGGTTCTTCCTGTTGAAGACCGGAATACTGGCAATTTTGCTGCACCATGATAATGAGTTGAGGATTTAGCTCAAAGCTGCTTGTTTTAATGGGAGGTATACAGATGCTACTCCCATATGCAGCTGTAATGGGGTTAGCATATGACCCCAGAGTCCTTCTGAACTGCTCAATTCCACTTAGGTCCATGATGGAGAAAGGGAATATGATATGGATTCACAAGTAAAGTAATATTTTATTTTATTTTTTTAAAAAAATGACAGAAAAATTTAAAATAAAATTTCGAAAACTAAAAAAAATAAGATTAAAACAAATTGAAAACTAAATCAATTAGTTAATTAAAAAAGATTTTGATTGAAAATTATTTTGAAAAAGATTTAATTTTTGAAATGAGGAAAGAGAAAACAACAAAATGACACCAAACTTAAAATTTTTAAGGATCAAGAAAGGACTAAGGACATGCAATTTCGAAAAAAATAAAAGAAAACAAAAGCATGCAATTGACACCAAACTTAGAATATAAAACTAAACTCAAATAAAAGACTCTAAACTAACAAAAATAAAACAGTCCTAATCTAAGCAACAAGATGAACCGTCAGTTGTCCAAACTCGAACAATTCCCGGCAACGGCGCCAAAAACTTGGTGCACGAAATTGCAATCACACTTTTGCAATCCCGCACAACTAACCAGCAAGTGCACTTGGTCGTCCAAGTAATACCTTACGTGAGTAAAGGTCGATCCCACGGAGATTGTCGGCTTGAAGCAAGCTATAGTTATCTTGTAACTCTTAGTCAGGATATCAATAATTATCAGGGTTGATTGTAAAAAGTAAAAGAACATGAAATAAGTACTTGTTTTGCAGTAATGGAAAACAGGTTGAGGTTTTGGAGATGCTCTATCTTCTGAATCTCTGCTTTCCTACTGTCTTCTTCTTCAGGCACGCAAGACTCCTTCCATGGCAAGCTGTATGTAGGGTTTCACCGTTGTCAATGGCTACCTCCCATCCTCTCAGTGAAAATGTTCAACGCGCTCTGTCACAACACGGCTATTCATCTGTCGGTTCTCAATCAGGTCAGAATAGAATCCAGTGATTCTTTTGCATCTGTCATTAACGCCCAGCCTTCAGGAGTTTGAAGCTCGTCACAGTCATTCAATCCTTGAATCCTACTCAGAATACCACAGACAAGGTTTACACCTTCCGGATTCTCTTGAATGCCGCCATCAATTCTAGCTTATACCACGAAGATTCTGATTAAGGAATCCAAGAGATATCTACTCAATCTAAGGTAGAACGGAGGTGGTTGTCAGGCACACGTTCATAGGTGAAAATGATGATGAGTGTCACGGATCATCACATTCATCAGGTTTAGGAACAAGTGATATCTTAGAATAGAAGCAAGCATGATTGAATGAAAAACAGTAGTAATTGCATTAATCCATCAAGACACAGCAGAGCTCCTCACCCCCAACCATGGGGTTTAGAGACTCATGCCGTAGAAGATACAATGAGAAACGTGTAATGTGTCATGAGGTCCAGATACAATGTCAAAAGATCCTATTAATAGTGAACTAGTAACCTAGGGTATACAGAAATGAGTAAATGACGTAAAAATCCACTTTTGGGGTCCACTTGGTGTGTGCTTGGGCTGAGCATTGAAGCTTCCATGTGTAGAGACTTTTTTTGGAGTTAAACGCCAGCTTTTATGCCAGTTTGGGCGTTTAACTCCAATTTTTGTGCCAGTTCCGGCGTTAAACGCCGGGAATTCTGAAGTTGATTTGCAACACCGGTTTGGGCCATCAAATCTCGGGCAAAGTATGGACTATTATACATTGATGGAAAGCCCAGGATGTCTACTTTCTAACGCCGTTAAGAGTGAGTCAATTGGGCTTCTGTAGCTCTAGAAAATCAACTTCGAGTGCAGGGAGGTCAGAATCCAACAGCATCTGCAGTCCTTTTCAGCCTCTAAATCAGATTTTTGCTCAGGTCCCTCAATTTCAGCCAAAAAATACCTGAAATCAAAGAAAAACACAGAAACTCATAGTAAAGCCCAAAAAATTGAATTTTAACTAAAAACCAATAAAAATGCAATAAAAACTAACTAAAATATACTCAAAACACACTAAAAACAATGCCAAAAAGCGTATAAATTATCCGCTCATTAGCACTCATTGTACCTTGACACTAATTCCTTTGCATCTTTGAATATTGTTGACTAAAAGAATCCACATTGGAGTACCTTTGCTGCTGTTCTTTCTCCACTAAAATGGCCTCCATATGCGGATCCATGGCATTGCCACAACACTTCTTGCCCTTCCTCTTGTGAAATACACCTTCTCAAGATTTCAACAACACCCTTTTTAAACAGGTAGGGCTCATCCCAGATGTAGTGTTTAGCATCATTGAGTAGCTTCCTCCTCATGTACTTGTTAAAGTTGGCTATATCAGCAAACTAAGGACTTTATTAAATCATCATCAACTGCTCATCAGGAAAGCTTTCATTCATTTCAAATTGTTGTGCCTCATCCTCTTCGTGTGGGATTCTTGATAGGTGATCAGCCACTTTGTTCTCTGCCCACTTCTATCTTTTATTTCTATGTTGAACTCTTGAAGTAACAAGATCCACCTTATCAACCTAGGCTTAGATTCTTGCTTGGTCACTAGATCCTTAAGAGCTGCATGGTCAGTGAAAACAATGACTTTAGAACCAATGAGATATGATTTAAACTTATCAAATGCAAATATTATTACCAACAATTCCTTTTCAATGGTGGTGTAATTCTTTTTATTTTTGTTAAGGACTTTTCTGGCATAGTATATAACATGCACCAAGTTATCTTTCCTCTGTCCCAACGCTGCCCCAATTGCAAAGTCTGATGCATCACACATTAGTTAAAAGGGCAAATTTCAATCAGGTGGGGTAATAATAGAGGCTGAGGAAAGCTTCTTTTTCAAATTCTCAAAAGCCATCATACATTCTTGATCAAATATGAAAGGGGTATCAGAAGCAAGTAGATTGCTTAAGGGTTTAGCAATTTTTGAGAAATCTTTGATAAATCTTCTGTAAAAACCAGCACGCCCTAAAAAGCTTCTAACTGCCTTAATATTGCAAGGTGGGGGTAACTTTTCAATCACCTCCACCTTAACCTTGTCCACCTCTATACCTCTTTTTGAGATCTTATGGCCAAGAACCACTCCTTCTATGACCATAAAGTGGCACTTCTCCCAGTTCAAAACAAGGTTGGTTTCTTAGCATCTCTTTAGCACCAAGGCCAGGTGGTGTAAGCATTTAGAATATGAATCACCAAATACAGAAAATTCGTCCATAAACACTTCAATGGACCTTTCAATCATATTTGAAAATATGGAGAGCATGAACCTTTGGAATGTTGCAAGTGCATTGCACAATCCAAAGGGCATCCTTCTATAAGCAAAAACACCATAAGGACAAGTAAAGGAAGTCTTCTCTTAGTCCTTGGGGTTTACTACAATTTGATTGTAGCTAGAATAACCGTCCAAGAAGCAGTAGTACTCATGTCTTGCAAGTCTTTCTAGCATCTAATCCTCGTGGCGTCATTGAGCTTTCTATAATCGATGCACATGCGCCAGCCAGTCACTGTTCTTGTTAGTATCAATTCATTCTTCTCATTTGGCACAACAGTGATCCCTCTTTTCTTGGGGACTACATGCACAGGGCTTAACCAAGGGCTGTCTGATATTAGGTAGATCACCCCTGCTTGCCACAACTTTAGCACCTTCTTTTGCACCACTTCATTCATTGTTGGATTCAGCCTTCTCTGCTGCTGTCTTGAGGGCTTTGCACCTTCTTCAAGTAAGATTTTGTGCATGCACATTGAAGGGCTAATCCCCTTTAAGTCTGCAAGTGCCCATCCAATAGCATATTTGTGTTGCTTCAGCACTTGGATTAGTTCCTCTTCTTGTTGTTCATTCAAACTTGAATTCATGATTACTGGGTATGTGTTGTTGTCACCCAAGTAAGCATACTTCAAGTTTGAAGGCAGAGTTTTCAACTCCAACTTTGGTGCCTCCACTTCCATTTTACTTGTCTTGTCCAGCATGATTGGTTCTTTCATAGTCTCTAGTGGTAGCTCACCACAGGAGGTTTGTTGATCTTGCTCTTTGATTTCTTCACATTGTTCTTCCTCTAGGACTCCATGAACTAGATTTTCAATTGTGTCCACCATCATGCATTCTTCAATGGATTCCTTGGGGTAGCACATTGCCTTGAAGACATTGAAGATCATCTTCTCCTTATGCAATCTCAAGACTAGCTCCCCTTTTTGAACATCAATTATAGCTCCAACTGTAGCTAGGAATGGCCTTCCTAAGATGATTGATGTCTTGGCTTCTTCCTCCATGTCAAGCACAAGGAAGTCAGCTGGAAAGATGAACTATCCCACTTTTACCAACAAATCTTCCACCACACCATGGGGAAATTTAAATGTTTTGTCAGCCAATTGAAGTGCCATTCTTGTTGGCTTGGCATCTTCTATTCTCATCCTCTTCATCATGGCCAAGGACATGAGGTTGATGCTGCCTCTAGATCACATAGTGCCTTCTCAATGTTCATATCCCCAATGATATAGGGGATTTGGAAGCTCCCAAGATCTTTCAGTTTCTGGGAAAGCTTCTTTTGTATTATGGCACTACAATCCTCAATGAGCACTACAGTCTCCTTCTCTTCCCAATTCCTCTTCCTTGTCATGAGCTCCTTTAAAAACTTCGCATAAAGTGGCATTTGTTCTAATGCCTCAGCAAAAGGTATGTTGATCTGGAGCTTCTTGAAGATTTCTAGGAATCTAGAGAACTGACTGTCTTTTCCATCCTTCCTCAGTCTTTGTGGATAGGGTGCCTTTGGCACATAAGGCTTCAGGACTTGCTTTGGTGAGGATGGTGCAATGGTCTCTTCTTCTTTCTTGGTTTCAGGTTCCTTTGCAACTTCTTCTTCTTGGTTACTTTGACTTGGGGTTGCTTCTTCTACAACTCTTCCACTTCTTAGTATGATGGCCTTATATTTCCCTCCTGGGTTGGCCATGGTATCACTGGGAAATATATGTGTAGGCATTGGTATTTGTTTAGACAAGCTTCCTACTTGTGCTTCCAATTTTGAAATTACTGCCCCTTGATTCTTTATGTTTGATCTGAACTCTTCTTGGTTTGCATCTATCTTTCTTTCAGTCTGTAGTTGTCTCTCCAGAATAGTAGAGATAGTTCCAGTAAGTTGTGCTGACAATTGTGCTATGGCAGCTTCCAACTTTGAGAAACTGCTGCTGGTTTCACATGGTTGCATGGTGGAGGTGGATGTATCTTGGTGGTGGTTATTGTGTGTTTGCTAGGTCAAGTGATATGATGTATTTTGTGAGTTGTGATAGGGTCTGTTGTTGCTTGATTGGTGGTTGGGGTTGTGGTTGTTGTGATGGTTAGCGTGGTATGGTTTATGGTCTTGTTGGTTTCCCCCACCCAAAATTTGGGTAGTTCTTCCAACCTGGGTTATATGTCTTAGAATTTGGGTCATATGGTGGTCTAGAGGGATTGTTCACATAGTTTGCCTGCTTCCATTCACATTCAGCTTCTGGTGCATCTCCTTCTTGTGGTGGCGCTTGGGCTTGGACAGCTGAGACTTGGCTTTCTTCCACCTTCTTTGTTAGGGCTACTAATTGTGCTGCGATCATCTTGTTTTGTGCCAACAAAGCATCCATAGAGTTAAGTTCTAGCACTCCTTTCTTTTGAGCTTTTTATAAAACATAGAAGTACTCATTTTCAGCTATAGTCTTAATAACATCTATGGCTTCCTCGATGGTTTTCTTCTTGTTGAGTGAACCCCCTGAAGAGTGATCCATAGCTTTCTTTGCTTCATATGATAGCCCTTCATAGAAGATGTGTAGTTGAACCCATTCGTTGAACATATCCGGAGGGCATTTCCTTGTTAAGTCTTTGAACCTCTCCCAGGCCTCATAAAGTGTTTCACCATCTTGCTGTCTGAAGGTATGCACCTCAGTTCTCAATCTATTGACTCTCTGTGGAGGATAAAATCTTGCTAGAAATTTGTTCACAACTTCATCCTAAGTGGTCAAGCTCTCCTTGGGAAATGTTTCTAACCACTTTGCTGCCTTATCTCTGAGAGAAAAAGGGAACAAAAGTAGTTTGTAGCCGTTAGGGTGTACACCATTGGACTTTACAGTGTCGCATATCCTCAAGAATATAGTGAGATGTGATGACAAGTCATCATATACCCATTTTTCAAGCTAATTTCACTTGTTTTGTTAGCATTTATGCACTTTCTTGCATCCTAAGTTAGTGATTTGGAGTGAAAATGCACAACTTCTCTAAATCAAGCAACCACCATGAAATTAATGATAAATCATGAGGTTTAAGCTAACTTTAATTGCATTTTAATTGATTTATAAGCCTCTTGAATTTAGTGATGCTTTGAGTGGTTGTTTGGTTTATTTTAGGTGAAGAAAAGAAAAGAAAATGGAAAGCGTGGCATAAAAAGTGTAGCCAAAGAAAGAAAAGCGTGGCCGAATCAAGAGGAGGCGTGCCGCATTATAATGGGGAAGCAACCTTGCCCTCCACAAGGGCAGAATGCCCTCTAGGAGGGCAGCATCAAGTGACCAAGCAAGCAAAGGCAACCCTGCCCTGCCCACTCTAAGGGCAGAGCACAAAATGGTGCCTTGGAGCCAAGAGAAGCAAACTCTGCCCTGCCCTTGTGGAGAGCAGGATCGGGCTCCATGAGAAAGAAATTCAAGGAAAAATAGCTCCCATGCAAGCCACAAGGTTCGAACCAAGAACCATGAGGAAGCCAAGCCTTGAGACCAAATAGCGTGCCAAGAAATCAAAAGAAAAAGTAGCGTGTTTGCAAGCCACCAGATTCGAACACGGGCCATGAGATTGGGAACCTTGCCCTGCCCTTGGCGCGGGCAGGGCAGCATTTGAAATTGGCGCATCACACACAAGACCTTGGCGCACCAACTCTGCTTCCTGGCGCACCAAACCATTCCTGCCCTGCCCTTGGCGCGGGCAGGGAGCATCCACGCGTCAACGTGCTTCGCGCGCACGCGCGCTCCTCAAATCTGGCCGTCCCACGCATCAACGTGCAGCACGCGCACGCGCGCTTCTCAATTCTGGCAGCACCAAGCGCAAGCACGCATCACGTTCTGGCGCAGCAGCTTTCCCGCCCTGCCCTTGGCGCGGGCAGGGCAGCCTCTGGCGCACCAAGCTCATGCCAGACACGCACCAACTCGCACCTGAATCGCACATGGCCGCACCAACTCCAAGCACCAAGCATCAATTTTCTGCCCTGCCCTCCACAAGGGCAGGGCAGCCTCCTGGGAGTGGTTTTTGGGCCAAAATTCAAATTAAAAATTGATTTGAATTCATTTCTTCACCAATCCAAAAGCCCATCCAAATCCCATCATCCAAGAATAGAAAGTGTATAAATAGGACTTAGTTTGATGTAATTAGGACTTTTAGCTACCTTTACTTTTGAGCTTTTCAATTTTGGCTTTCATTCTGAATTTTTGAACTTCTTTTGAGCTTTCTTGAGAGATTTGTCCGAGCACCAAGAGGATCAAAGGAGAATTGCTTGATCTCCTTCCTCAATTCCCTTGGGCAATTCTCCTCTTCTGTTTTCTGAGTATTGGGTGTGTGAAATTGGGGAAATTCTGTCCCAATTCCCATTCAAACTCTTTGCATTATATTTTCTGCATAATTCAATCCAAATTCTGTTCTTCTACTGCTTCATCTTTAATTTTCTGTCAATTGCTTAGTAACTTCAGATCTGGGAAGGAAATTGGGTTTTAGGCTCTGCTACCTAAGCCCTTGGGATCCTGAGATCACTTTTGGTTCCTCTGTGAACCTTTACTGCACTTTAATTTCCTTGCTGTTTAAATTTCCTGTTTGCATCCAATTCATTTCTGCTACCTTCTTTACTACAATTTACTTCTTCTTGTTTAGATCCTGCAATCCCATTCCTCAATTCCCCTTTACATTCAGCAATTTATCTTTCTTGCCATTTAAGTTACTGCAATTTAAGTTTCTTGCACTTTAAGTTTCAGTCATTTACTTTCTTGCTCTTTAAGTTTCTGCACTTTTACTCTTCTGTTCTTTATTTTACTGCATTTCTCCCTTCCCCCTTTACATTTACTGTCATTTAATTTCTGATAAACACAAATCACTCAACCAAAACTTGATTCGCTTGACTAAACCACCCACTAAACTAAAATTGCTCAATCCTTCAATCCCTGTGGGATCGACCTCACTCATGTGAGTTATTATTACTTGATGCGACTCGGTACACTTGCCGGTGAGTTTTGTGTTGGATCGTTTTCCACACATCAAGTTTTTGGCGCCGTTGCCGGGGATTGAAATAGATTGACAATGATTAAGTGAAGTGGAGGTCTAGATTAAGCATTTTTCTTTTCTGTTACTCTAACTCTTACTAACACATTAACTGTTGGAGTTTTTGCTTAAACTAACCAACCAAAACCTCATTCTAGCAATAGATTGAAGTTTTGTTAACTCTCTGGGTTTGTGCGTTTGTTGCTGTGTGTTTGTATGTCAGGTATAGGGAGATTCTCTCCTATCATTTCTGAAATTGATCCAAGGACTCTTCGGAGAATAAGAAGAGCAGAAAGAGGGAAGAATATTGTTGGAGAAGAAGAAGAATCTGAGGAGGAATTCCAAGATATGGAAGGAGATACTAGTCAACCAGGAGGAGGAGCCAACAATGACCAACAGAGAAGAGTCTTGGCTTCATACACATTTGCAAATGCTAGGCATTGTGGGAGTAGCATTCTTCCTCCCAATGTCAATGCAAACAACTTTGAACTCAAGCCACAACTCATAACTCTGGTGCAAAACAATTGTTCCTTCGGAGGAGGACCTTTGGAGGATCCAAACCAACATTTGTCCACCTTTTTGAGAATCTGTGATACAGTGAAGACAAATGGTGTACCCCCTGATAGCTACAAGTTGCTACTCTTCCCATTCTCTCTTAGAGATAAAGCCACTCAATGGCTAGAGACTTTTCCAAAAGAAAGCATCAACACTTGGGATGACTTGGTGAGCAAGTTCCTTGCTAAATTCTATCCACCTCAAAGAGTCCTAAGGTTGAAGACAGAGGTTCAAACCTTCACTCAATTGGAGGCCGAGAGCTTATATGAAGCATGGGAGAGATACAAGGCTCTATTGAGGAAGTGTCCACCAGAGATGTTCACTGAGTGGGACAAGCTACAAAACTTCTATGAAGGCCTCACTCTTAAAGCTCAGGAGGCTCTTGATCACTCTGCTGGAGGCTCTCTACAACTCATGAAAACCACAGAGGAAGCTCGAAACCTCATTGATATGGTGGCCAACAACCAATATTTCTTTGCTCATCAAAGACAACGCCAACCATCACAGAGAAGAGGAGTCATGGAGTTGGAAGGAGTTGATTCAATCTTAGCTCAAAATAAGATGATGCAACAACAGATTCAACAACAATTTGAGCAAATGGCTAAGAGAATTGATGGCTTGCAAGTGGCAGCAGTGAGCACCACAAGCCAACATCCAAACACTTGGGTACAAAGTGAAGAAACTCAAGAGGAGCAACAACAAGAGCAGGTTCAATACTTGCACAACCAGAATCAGGGAACAAATGAAGTTTATGGAGAGACTTACAATCCATCTTGGAAGAATCATCCAAACCTCAGATGGGGAGACAACCATAATCAAAACCAACAACCATGGCAAAGGAACACAGGCCAAAACAATTGGAAAAACACAAACCACAACCCCCAGCCAACTACTAACCAAAATTCATACAGAAAACCACAAAACAACTACCCAAATTCTAACCAATACCCACCCAATAACCACCCAACTAACCAAAACACTTACCTTCATCCATCAACACCCCAAAACCAAACCATCACACAAGATTCACAGAGAATCACCAATCTAGAAGTACTCCTGGAGAAACTAATGAAGAGCCAAGAATTGACAAACAAAAATCAAGAAGCTACCATGAAGAACTTAGAGAGGCAAATTGGCCAAATCTCTAAGAAGATCTCTGTTGAGAAACCATCAAGTTCACTACCTAGTGATACCATTCCCAACCCAAAGGAAGAATGCAAGGTGGTGCAACTAAGAAGTGGAAGGGTGTTAACAGACAGCAACCAAGGAGCAACCAAAGAGCTCATGGAAGATAACACTGAAGCCATCAACAAGGATAAGATAAGCAAGAATGCTCCAGAAAAACTCACAGAAGAAGATAACAAGCCACAGAATTTGAAGAAAGGAAAGAATATCTTGGAAGAACCAAGTCCAAAACAGCATCAAGTGGTGAAGAGCTCAACACCACCACTGCCGTACCCACAAAAATTTCACAAGGAAACAAAGGATCAGCACTTCCACAAATTTCTTGAGACTTTCAAGAAGCTGGAAATCAACATACCTTTGGCAGAGGCTTTGGAGCAAATGCCCCTGTATGCTAAGTTTCTAAAGGAGCTCATTAACAAGAAAAGGGATTGGAATGAGAAGGAAACAGTGATGCTTAGTGAGGAATGCAGTGCACTCATTAGAAAGGGACTCCCTCCCAAGCTTGAGGACCCTGGAGGTTTCTTCTTGCCATGCACTATCGGAAACCTGTTCATTAACAAAGGGATGTGCGATCTAGGAGCAAGCATAAATCTAATCCCATATTCTCTAGTGAAAAAACTTGGCATAAAGGAGGTGAAACCAACAGAGATGACTTTGGAATTGGTGGATCAATCAATAGTCCATCCTAAGGGGTTGATTGAGAACCTTTTAGTTAAGGTTGACAAATTCATTTATCCGGCAGATTTTGTGATTCTGGATTCTTCAAAAAATGGAAAAGACTCCATAATACTCGGTCGACCATTTTTGGCCACTGCTAGAGCCATTGTGGACATAGAGCAAGGAGAATTAACTCTTAGGATGCATGAGGAGAGCATCATCCTGAAAGTTTTCCCAGAATTACAAAAGGATGAAGAAAAAAACAAAATGAGTGATGATCTCCCCCCAAAGCAATCAACTGAAAAGGAAGTGGAACAGATAAACAAACAGACACAAGAAGAAAAGGGGATTCACAAGGAAGCAGGGGTGATTAGCAGAAAGGAAGGCATCACAACTCAAGTAACTGCCAAGAAGGGAAGATCAACAAGCAAGAAAAAGGTGAAGAATAAGAAAAAGGCTCACAAAGGGTGGAAGAACAAGAAAATCCCAACTGAAGGATTTTCTAAGGGTGATAAGGTGCAGTTAATATACCAACAGCAGGGAGCAGAAGATTATTACACTGTCAACCAGATTCTTTCTTTTGAGCATGTGGAGATTGAACATCAAGGCACTCAGAGAAAGCTGACAGTGAGGGGTGACAAGTTGAGACACCACCAATTTCAACCACCCTAAAGGGAGGTCAATGTCAAGCTAATGACAATAAAAGAGCGCTTGCTGGGAGGCAACCCAACCTGAAGTAGTTTCTTTTCATAACTTTTCAATAAAAATGTTGAGTAATTGGTATGGATTGCAAGGAGCTAAGTTTGGTGTTGCACACCAAAACAATTTGAGGAAGAATGAAAACTTCTAAGTTTGGTGTTCCACCAAAAATATCATTTAATACATTCTCACCTCTTGCATGATTCTAACTCCAAGCAATCAACCACATTACTCAACTGTTAAATTGTTTTCTAGCTTTAATTCCATTAACCTTTAGTAAGGATACATGGTTTCCAATATGGTTAACTTTGTACATCTGAGACAGTGGCAAAACAATTAAGTTTGGTGTTCACACACCAAAACAAATCCTGAAACCACACTCAGTTATGCTTACTAACCATATGATCAAGGGCTTGAGAAGCAAGCAACTTTGAGGATTATGCAGGACATGAATCAATAATTGAAGACACTATGCATTTTGACTCAAAGGGATCATAGCAGAAAGAAAAATCAAAAGGCTGCAACTACAAAGGTTGTATCTGAACTTAACTCTTGCTGCTGTGTGATATTTTGAATTTGGAAACCATTATATGCCTTGCTAAAGTGTTCATCTAGTTGCAAGTGAAATTGTTTGTGAAAATGATAAGTCTGCATAATGCTTGTAGCCATCACTCAGATTTAAATATTGCTTTGTTTCCCATATGCTTAAATAAAAGAGCTTGGTTTGAATTGAAAAGAGAAAAATCCAATGTTGCATGAGTATGAATGGAAGTTGGTGGTGGCACATGTGTTTGATTAAATGTATAACTCATGAAATAAATGTTGCATGATATCATTCTCATTCAATTGAAAGTTAGCTTGCTGTTACAAAGACTTTATCAATAATGAAGCACCCTTGGTAACAAAAACAGAAAGAAAAGGAAGAAAGAAAAAGCCAAAATGGCAAGAAAAACAAAGAATAAAGGTTGGACACCAATGGTTTGGACCCTAGGACAAATGCCTGTGGTGTTCTTGTACTGAGATCTGCTTGGATGAGTAAATTCTAAGGGGTATTTTAAAACCCGGTCACTTAGATCAACTGATTTGGGATGGCCAATTGAAAATCCACAATAAAGAGCAACTTAGATACAAAGCACTTAGTGATCCAAAGAGATGCTGGGCATCAATGATCCTAGGAAGAATTAGTGAGCTAAGTGTCTGTGGTGGAAAGATGTTGAGCAAAATAAAAGAAAATGAAGCCAAAGGCTAAGCTGCAACATTTAACACCAAACCTCTTAAAGAAATAAAAAGCTTGTTAAAGCATTGTAAACCAAGAAAAGTTACCAAGGGAGTGATCAAAAGGAGAGTCTTATAACAGCAAGTTTAGCAAACCTTGGATGAAAAATGTGTATTATGCAGCAGCAACAATAAATGAGTGTCATTGTCTGCATAAATGCCCCATGAATTGAAGTTCTGCTATCTGCATAATAAGGATTTATGTTCTTTTCTTATTTCATATCATTTACTCTTAGTTTTGATGCTTGCTTGGGGACAAGCAAGGTTTAAGTTTGGTGTTGTGATGACAAGTCATCATATACCCATTTTTCAAGCTAATTTCACTTGTTTTGTTAGCATTTATGCACTTTCTTGCATCCTAAGTTAGTGATTTGGAGTGAAAATGCACAACTTCTCTAAATCAAGCAACCACCATGAAATTAATGATAAATCATGAGGTTTAAGCTAACTTTAATTGCATTTTAATTGATTTATAAGCCTCTTGAATTTAGTGATGCTTTGAGTGGTTGTTTGGTTTATTTTAGGTGAAGAAAAGAAAAGAAAATGGAAAGCGTGGCATAAAAAGTGTAGCCAAAGAAAGAAAAGCGTGGCCGAATCAAGAGGAGGCGTGCCGCATTATAATGGGGAAGCAACCTTGCCCTCCACAAGGGCAGAATGCCCTCTAGGAGGGCAGCATCAAGTGACCAAGCAAGCAAAGGCAACCCTGCCCTGCCCACTCTAAGGGCAGAGCACAAAATGGTGCCTTGGAGCCAAGAGAAGCAAACTCTGCCCTGCCCTTGTGGAGAGCAGGATCGGGCTCCATGAGAAAGAAATCCAAGGAAAAATAGCTCCCATGCAAGCCACAAGGTTCGAACCAAGAACCATGAGGAAGCCAAGCCTTGAGACCAAATAGCGTGCCAAGAAATCAAAAGAAAAAGTAGCGTGTTTGCAAGCCACCAGATTCGAACACGGGCCATGAGATTGGGAACCTTGCCCTGCCCTTGGCGCGGGCAGGGCAGCATTTGAAATTGGCGCATCACACACAAGACCTTGGCGCACCAACTCTGCTTCCTGGCGCACCAAACCATTCCTGCCCTGCCCTTGGCGCGGGCAGGGAGCATCCACGCGTCAACGTGCTTCGCGCGCACGCGCGCTCCTCAAATCTGGCCGTCCCACGCATCAACGTGCAGCACGCGCACGCGCGCTTCTCAATTCTGGCAGCACCAAGCGCAAGCACGCATCACGTTCTGGCGCAGCAGCTTTCCCGCCCTGCCCTTGGCGCGGGCAGGGCAGCCTCTGGCGCACCAAGCTCATGCCAGACACGCACCAACTCGCACCTGAATCGCACATGGCCGCACCAACTCCAAGCACCAAGCATCAATTTTCTGCCCTGCCCTCCACAAGGGCAGGGCAGCCTCCTGGGAGTGGTTTTTGGGCCAAAATTCAAATTAAAAATTGATTTGAATTCATTTCTTCACCAATCCAAAAGCCCATCCAAATCCCATCATCCAAGAATAGAAAGTGTATAAATAGGACTTAGTTTGATGTAATTAGGACTTTTAGCTACCTTTACTTTTGAGCTTTGCAATTTTGGCTTTCATTCTGAATTTTTGAACTTCTTTTGAGCTTTCTTGAGAGATTTGTCCGAGCACCAAGAGGATCAAAGGAGAATTGCTTGATCTCCTTCCTCAATTCCCTTGGGCAATTCTCCTCTTCTGTTTTCTGAGTATTGGGTGTGTGAAATTGGGGAAATTCTGTCCCAATTCCCATTCAAACTCTTTGCATTATATTTTCTGCATAATTCAATCCAAATTCTGTTCTTCTACTGCTTCATCTTTAATTTTCTGTCAATTGCTTAGTAACTTCAGATCTGGGAAGGAAATTGGGTTTTAGGCTCTGCTACCTAAGCCCTTGGGATCCTGAGATCACTTTTGGTTCCTCTGTGAACCTTTACTGCACTTTAATTTCCTTGCTGTTTAAATTTCCTGTTTGCATCCAATTCATTTCTGCTACCTTCTTTACTACAATTTACTTCTTCTTGTTTAGATCCTGCAATCCCATTCCTCAATTCCCCTTTACATTCAGCAATTTATCTTTCTTGCCATTTAAGTTACTGCAATTTAAGTTTCTTGCACTTTAAGTTTCAGTCATTTACTTTCTTGCTCTTTAAGTTTCTGCACTTTTACTCTTCTGTTCTTTATTTTACTGCATTTCTCCCTTCCCCCTTTACATTTACTGTCATTTAATTTCTGATAAACACAAATCACTCAACCAAAACTTGATTCGCTTGACTAAACCACCCACTAAACTAAAATTGCTCAATCCTTCAATCCCTGTGGGATCGACCTCACTCATGTGAGTTATTATTACTTGATGCGACCCGGTACACTTGCCGGTGAGTTTTGTGTTGGATCGTTTTCCACACATCAAGATGTTGGTTTGGGTCCTCCTGAGCACCCCCTCCATATGAACAATTATTCTGGACAAGTGTGATGAGTTGAGGTTTCAACTCGAAGTTGTTAGCATGAATTGTTGGCTTTAGGATGCTACTGCCACAGCTTCATAGGTTTGGGTTGATGTAGGAGCCTAAGACTCTCTTTTCTTGCCCAACATGATTGCCAGCATCTTCTCCAACATGGTTATGCACCTCTTCTTCCATAGCAGCTCTCAGATCTTCCTCCACTACCTCCTCTCCAACTATGCCTTTGCCTCTTGCTTCCCTCCTTAATCTAAGGAAGGTCCTCTCAGGTTCACTATTGAAAGATGATGAAGTTTCTCCCCTTCTACCTGTCATACATTCAACAGCAGTAAGTAGAGGACAAGTGAAGTAAAGATTCTTGTTGAGATTAGTGGTTAGTTTGGTTGATGCAATTAATCAAACAGTTAATAAAGCAGTAAAAAAATGGAAATATGAACAACAAATAACTAAAATGATCAAAGTAAAAATAAACAAATTAAAAGAAAATAAAAATTAAAGAATTGAGAAAGAAATAACAAGGTAATTAAAATGCTTAATCTAGCTTCCCATCAATTTAGTCATTGTCAAATTCAAACCAATCCCCGACAACGGCGCCATAATACTTGATGACCAAAATTCACTCCCCATATAAAAAATGATGAATCCATTCTTTTGGCAAGCGTACCAAAATTGTCGTCAAGTAATAACCCACAGTAGAGGGGGATCATATCCAAAAAGATTGATAGATTTGAGCAATTTTAATTAATGGGTGAATTAGTCAAGCTGAACAATATAGAGTGTGACTACAGAATTGTAAATAAGCAGGAAAGTAAATGACTCAAAAGTAAAGAGAAGCAGTAAAATGCAGAAAAGGAAATGGCAATAATGTAAAGTGCAGAAACATAAATGACTTAACTGTAAATGGGAATAGGGATTGACAGAATTGTAAAGAAAGCTATAAAGAATGTGAAAGATAAGAATAAGGGAAATTCATTGAGATCAGGAGATGTTATTCTGTTTGGATTAAATCCAGCTCATCTCATCTTCAATCATGCAACTCATTGACCTCTTGGCAATCATGATTGATTGAGCCCCAATCCCTTGGTGACTCAATCCCTCAAATCTTGATAATCAGCCAATTCCTTGGTCTAATTGCTCATGAATAGAGATATGCTTGGTCCTTATTTATGCCACACATCATCATAGGTCCAAGTAATGGGTGGATTATATGTCACTATATCCAATCACCAAAACCCAGATTCTACTCAAGTGTGAGAAGGGATTTCAAGCATAGTTTCATATTTCCTTTTCCATGGTTCCCATGAAACCCATTTTGCATTCAACCTCTTTCCCAAGATGATTGAATATTAGCATGAAGAACAAAATTCCTTCTAGCAAATCAAAGAGAATATGAAGAGAAGAAGAAATTTACTACCATTAGGTTGGGAAGTACAACAAAGCTCCCTCTCTCAATGAGAGGTAATTAGCTACTCATAGCTTAAGAGAAAAGTACAAGAGATGGAAGGGATGATGTGAAAAATAAATCTAACTATACTTCAACGAAACACCTACTCAACAACCCATTTCTCAGTACTTTCAGGGGTTATTTATACTACTCCTAGCTTTAGAATAAAGAAAATACGAAAGAGAAAAGAGAAATTACAATTGGAGGGAAAAGAAAACTCAATAAATGTGACCTTCCAGCTCGGCATGTGACAGGCGTTTAAAGGGTGTGCCACGCCCAGCTCCAAATTTGGCTTGGCGCGCCACGCCCAGCTCTTCAAGTGGCACACCTGATGCCAAGGCATCTTAGGCTAGTTTCACTAGCATTTTTCTGTTAGTTTTAGTTGTTTTATGCATTTTCTTGAGCTTAAAGTAACCAAGAATGGTTAAATGAATAACAAAGCAATGAACCATCCAAACAGTATGATTTTGATGCAAATTCCATGAGTTTTTAGTTATATTACTTGAATGCTATGAATGGAAGATTTCTCATGAAACTTTGCAAGACTTTGATGCAGCTGTTTGGATGATTTCAGGGAAGAAGAGGTTAGGCAAGGAAGCAACAAAATCAATAAAGGAAGCTTGAATATCACATGTGGAGTTTAAGCTCCAGTTTAAGCTCCAGTTTAAGCTCCAGTTTAAGCTTAAACTGGAGCTTAAACGCCAAAATCATGAAAGCTGAGGAAAAGCTGAAAGTGGCGTTTAACCTCCAGTTTAACCTTAAACTGGAAGTTAAACGCCAGAAATGAGAAATGCACCAGGGAGCCATTTCCACGTTTAAGCTCCAGTTTAACCTTAAACTGGAGCTTAAACGTGTTCGATCATTCTCCTCCAGGGTTGCTTTCTCCATTTCCACGTTTAAGCTCCAGTTTAACCTTAAACTGGAGCTTAAACGTGTTCGACCAAAATCCACACTCCAGGGTTGCCTTCTTCCATTTCCACGTTTAAGCTTCAGTTTAACCTTAAACTGAAGCTTAAACGTGCTTGAGTTATACCACCTCCAGGAGTGTCCAACGTTTAAGTTGCAGTTTAAGCTTAAACTGCAACTTAAACACCACTAATTGAAAAGGTTTCTGGGCCAAAGATATTGCAGTTTAAGTTAGCATTTGAGCACAAACATTAACTTAAACGTACTCTGGTATGAAACCCAATTGAATATCATGGTTTATGGGATTGGGCCTGAAGAATTGATGAGTCTGGAATTTCAATTTGTTGAGTCATGTGTCATTACTTGATTATCACTAAGTTGGCTCTCATCAGGATTATGGATCATAAACCCAAAGCAAAAGGAAATCAGGGAAAGGCCTCAAAGCCCAAGAAACACAACAGAAGCTCAATTTAGAAAGTGTATAAATAGGATAGAATTTAAGTTAGTTAAAGGACTTTTGGATCATTTTTCTAGTTTTCATACTTTTTGTAATTGAATTCAGAGCTATGACTCACTAAACCCCCTTTCATTGGGTTAGGGAGCTCTATTGTAATTCAATGAATCAATAATAGTTTTTATCTTCTTCTTCAACCTTTTCTCTTGAATTTTTGTTAGAAAGCTTCTCGATCTAATTCCATTGGTTAGTTGTCTTGGGAAAGAAACTATCCATAATTGGAATCCTTCGGAACCTTGGGAAAGGAATGGAGGATTCATGCTAGAGAAGCTTTCTCACAGTGAATTGGATTGGGGTTTGGATGGATATTGTGACATGTAATCCTACCAAATTGTGGTTCATGAAACTGTGTGGTATAATCAGTGATCGAATGTCATCTCTTCTTATGAACATTTAAACCAAGGGATTGGGAATTTGTTTGTTTTTAAAGAGAATTGGTGAGCCAAGGGATTGGGATCCAATCATATAAGGTTGCCAAGCAAAATTCAATGAACGCATTGGTTGAGGAAGGGATAAAAATGTTTTGATTCGGAGATCTCAATATCTCCTGAAACCCAATGAATTCCCCATTTCTGATATACCACTTTCTCTTTACATTCTGCAATTAAATTCATGCAATCACCCCGATCCCTTTTTAATTTCAGCAATTTAGCTTCTCGCTCCTTAATTCATGCAATTTAAGATTCCGCAATTTCAATTTCTGCCATTTACGTTTCCCGCCAATTTTACATTCCGCAATTCTCATCTAAATCTTGATTCCGCTCAACTAGAACACACTTCTAATCCGAATTGCTCACTCAACCAATCCTTGTGGGATTCGACCTCACTCTATTGTGAGTTTTTACTTGACGATAACCGGTGCACTTGCCGGAAGGAATTTTTGCCGATCGTGCAATTTCCTAAAATCGTAGCTATCAACACCTCATGTGTTGGTGTCCCTGGCGTGCCATGCCTTCGAGCCCAAGTGGCACGCCCAGGGTTCTTTAAGTACTTGAGTAGCCTGGCATGCCACGCCTTCGAGCCCAAGTGGCACCCGCCCAGGCATTTTCCTTCTTCCTCTTGTCTCTGGAAAATTTAATTAGCGTGGCACGCCCAGGGTCTGGCGTGCCATGCCCAATTGTGTGCTTGGTTCCTTTGTTGGCGTGCCACGCCCAGAACTCAAGTGGCACGCCCAAGTCTTCTTCTTGTTGTGGTTGATGATGATGGCATGTCATGCCTGAGGCTCAAGTGGCACACCTAAGTGGGAAATGATAGCTGGCATGCCATGCCTTCGACACCAAGTGGCACGCCCATATGTTTGACCTTCTACCTCTTTCTCTGGAAAGTTGTAATGGCGTGCCACGCCCATAGTGGAAGCTTCTTCACCTTTTTGGAAAATATTACTGGCGTGTCACGCCCATTATTCCTCTTTGTTCCAGTAGCTGGCGTGCCACGCCTAGAATTCAAGTGGCACGCCCAGGTAGCTAATGAGAATTGGCATGCCACGCCTTTGATCTCAAGTGGCACGCCCAGCTTTGCTTAGCCTATTCTAGTGTTGGCGTCCCACGCCTGGGTCTTCAAGTGGCATGCCCAAGTGATGATGAAAGCTTAGCGTGCGACGCCTTCGACACCAAGTGGCACGCCCCAATGCTTGGTCCTTTGACCTCTTCTCTGGAAACTTGTACTGTCGTGCCACGCCCTTGATGATCAAGTTGCACGGCCACTTTAATGTGACTCCTTTAGCTTGGCCTGCCACGCCTGCGTCTTCAAGTGGCACGCCCAAGTGATGACGAGAGCTTCGCATGCCACGCCTGCGTCTTCAAGTGGCACGCCCAAGTAATGATGAGAGCTTGGCGTGCCACGCCTTCGACACCAAGTAGCATGCCCAAGTGATGATGAGAGCTTGGCGTGCCACGCCTTCGACACCAAGTGGCATGCCCAAGTGATTTCTCCTTCTGGTTGATGAGTTGGCATGCCACACCCAGCTTGGCATGCCACGCCCGTCTTGTGGCCTTCATCATTGCTCTCTGGGATTTGCTACTGGCGTGCCACGCCCATTCCTTTTGTGGCGTTTGTTCCAAGTGACATGCCCTCCTCACACGCCCAGCTTTTACTTGTTGTTTTCTTCCCTTTTTAATGCTCTTTTCACCTGAAATTCAACACAAACCCATTTCAAAGCAATGTACCATAATACTTATCATTTAGTTCATGAAATTGCATTAAAACAATGAATATGTGCTCTTTTTATGGTCCTTTTGCGTAGGTAAAAAGGGTAAATGATGCAAGTCATCATGCGTACACATCATGCATGCGTACGCGTCGATGGCTAAATTTTTCAAATCCCAATTTCGTACTTTATCACAGGTATTCATTGATGATGAGCATAGCGCTTGTGGTTGAAAAGCGCTGATCCCTTTCACGCGTACGTGTCACATACGCGTACGCGTCGCTGAAGAACTTGGTCCTCTTTTAAACAGAGCGTAGCGCTAAGCTGTTCTTCTCCACTTCTATGCTTTTTTCTTGCCTGTCATAAACCAAACCATATACATCAAAGCCTTATCATAATCATCAAATCTTGCATCATTCATATCATTAAACAATTTTTGCATAAATCTTATGAAAATGCACTAATTTATCAATGTTTGATTGAATCAAGCAAGCATGAATTTCTCATCCAAACACTTACTTATTGCCTAAGAAATGCAAGAAAACTGAGTAAAATAGGTGAAAAAGGCTTGTGAAACTAGCCTAAGATGACTTTTCATCACAGATGTGAGATAAGAGATAAATGGGTGATTAGGTTGTTTTGTTATGTGTATATAGGATGGTATAGGATTAGGTGGACACTCGAGCTAATCAAAGATCTAATTCACTAAGTCCACTTAACCATATTGATCTTACCTTAACCCTAGCCCCATTACAACCCTCCAAAGACCTCATGATATTTGTTTTCATTTATTAAATATTAGTTGATTGTTAGATGACTTGAAAATCTTTGAAAATCATGATTAAAGGAGAATTAAGTGATTAAGCCCTAAACACTGAGCGAATAGAATGAATGCACATCCGATAAGGGGTTCAATCGCTCAATTCTAGGTTCCAGTTTCTTATATTGTATCTTTTTGCAAGTTCTTTGTTTGTTAGTTTTGAAAATCTCAATTGAATTCTTTAGACATTGATCATAGTGCATTGACTTTTGCCTTGGCCCTAAGGCTTTCTTATGATTGATTGGAATTTCATGGTTTGTTTCTACCAAATTTTAGAGTAGGTATTGGTAAGTAAAATCTAGGTTAGTTGCATGCATTTAGGTAGTACATTAAATAAATTATTTGCCCTTTCATTCATCTCCTTTGTGTGTGATTAGCATGAGGACATGCTAGTGTTTAAGTGTGGAGGAATTGATAAATCCATATTTTATGATAATTTTTTGTTAGAATTGAGAGGATTTCATCATATAAACCTACACTTATTCCATTAAATAGCATGCTTTTGATCTTTCCTCCTAAATTGTGCATGATTATGAAAACATGCACTTTTGTGCCTAATTTGACTTATTTTATTCCATTTGCCTTTCATTCGATACCTTGATGTTGTTTGTGAGTGATTTCAGATGTATAAGGTAGGAATGGCTTGGTGAGAATGGAAGAGGAGCATGCATGGAGGAGGAAGCATGAAGAAACATAGGAGAAGAGCATCAAAAAGTGTACGTGTGCATAGCCACTTGTACGTATGCACAGGCAGCAAAACAGAGCCAAGTGTGCGAGCGCACAGCATCTTGCGCGTCGCACGAATCATCCAAAGTATCACAAAGTGTGCGTGTGCACAACCCCTTGTGAATACGCACAACCTGATATTTCGGCCAAGTGTGCGTGCGCACACATCTGTGCGTACGCATAGGTGCCCGCACATGGCTTCATTAAAAATACACGTGACTCGCGTTCAGAAGGGGCTTGGAGGTCCAATTCTGATGCAATAGCTCATATTGGATGGGGGCAAACACATGGGGAACCATACCATACCATACCATAGCATGTGATTAGGGTAGTTTTTAGAATAGTAGTACGAGGCTTTAGTTTAGTTTTTTTCTCTAAGTTTTCGCTCATCACCATTAGGGTTTTGCATTTCAAGTGCCATTTCCATTTTTGATCTTGCTTTGTGCTAGCCTCAATTGTAAGTATCTCTATACTTACAACGCTAATTCTATTTTGAGATAAAATTCCTAACCTATGCAATTTGGCCGTTGTCATATTTGGCGCCGTTGCCGGGGAGTTGCAATGGTGTTTCTTTTTGGCTTTGTAAATATTTTGATATGTGAATATCTTGCTTTTTGTTTGCTATTGTGAATATGTTGATATTGCAAATATATTTCTCTTGTTTTGCTTTTTTTTTTCTTGTTGGGAGCTCATGGCTTGTTGGACACTCCATCTATGTTTGGTGCAATCAAAGGAGAATTTGGAGACTCAAGCATTGTTAGAGCTCTTCATAAGTCCAAACTAAGGACATTAAACCAAAGTGTTAGGTGGGAGACACCCCACCATGGTAACATCTTTCTTACCCTTGCTCTTTGTATATAATTTACCTTAATTTCATTTTTGCTTGTTTTGGTTGGCTTAGAAATAGTTTAATTTTAAGTTTAGTAGGTTAGTTTATTTATAGATCATGCATTTTTGAGTTTTTTAATGTTTTGGGGTCGAAAAACTATTTTGGATATCAAGGGTGGTGCCTTAGAGCACTAAATTTTATTTGAGAAAAACAGAGCATGTGCATGCGCACACACCTGTGCGTACGCACAAAATCCCAATTTTCGCATTCTGTGCACACGCACCCACTTGTGTGCGCACACACCAGCTTATGCACCCTTCGTTGGGAGCGTTTGCACGCCTTGTCCGTCCGCATCCCCTCTCTTTTTGCCTCTGTGCGTGCGCACGAACCCGTGTGCATACGCACAAATGGCGAGATAGCTGGCAATTTTGATGCTTCATGTAAAAAAAAGTGTGTTCTGTGCATGCGCATATGCTGGTGTGTACACATACCTCTCAACCCCCTCTCTGTTCAGAGCGCCCGCACACACTTGTGAGCCAACTTACCCTCCATTTCTTTACCCTTTGTGCGTACGCACACTTCTTAATTCCTCTTCTGCTTGGAGCATTCGCATACCCTGTGCGGATGCACAGCCCCCTGTGTCACTTAGTGTGCGTACGCACACGTACCTGTGCGTACGCACGCCCTTGTTTTCTCACCACTACACTTCTTTTCTTCTCTTCTCTCTACTTCTTCTCTTCTTCCTTCTTCCACCCCTCTCTTCTCTTGCTTTTGCCTTCTTTTCTACTTGTTTTACCTTGTTTTATTTCCATTTCATTTTTGTTTTGGTAATTATATTAGTTTTAGTTTAGTTGTTTGATAATTGAATAAGTTGCAAGTGTTTGTTTAATGTTAATTGGGTTGCTTTTGCTTCAATTTGGTTTCATTCTTGATGAACATGTGCACTATGCATCAAGTCTTTGTTTGATTGCCTAGATGAATTGTGAGTTTGATTCATATGTTATAGCTACCATATGCATTAGACTATATCCTTGTTTGGCATCTTAATCATGAATTGTGCACTTTTACCTTAGTGAATTGAGTTGAACTACTTAGTCATCATGGTTCTTAAAGTGAACGTAATCACATAACAAGGTATTTGTTCCTTGTTAATGCTTTGCATTTTTTTAGTCGACTTGACTTGATTCCTATAAAGACTTGTCACTTTTTGTAACAAGCACCTTATACATGTGATTATTTCATTATTTCTAAGGATGAATAAGTAGTCACTTTTCATAATTGAATTGATTATTGTTAATTGTGCTATTTTCTATTCATTTTGCGCTTTCAGTTGCACAATTTCAATATCCAATATCTCAAACACTCAATTCACTTTTAAGGTTCCCTTGGGTTGCTTGTGCCTTAAGTTTTGCTTATTTCTTTACTTGTACCCTAGGCTTTGTAATTGAGGAACATCCTATCTCTTTTGATTATATGGTTGCCACTTTCACCCGGCCAATGTATACGTTCTAAAGTGTGCGTACACTTAGGATACACACATTGCCTTCTTTTATACCACACTCATATGAATTCTTCCTCAATTGTTGTTTTTGTGTTTATACAGCAACCCAGAGCCCCAGTGCCCACCAACTAAAGGTGGAGCCCCTTAGAACATCTCTTCCCCCCCGGATTAAGTGCAAGCACGGAGAACCGTGCAACGTTTAAGTGTGGGAGAGGATCTGCAAATTTTGGGGCGTAAAGTTCTCTTTCTCAGCACTTGCATTAATTTTTCTAGTTTTTAGTAGTTGTATTTTTATGAATATTGGTTAGTATTTATTTGCATTATGCTTTGTTTGATTTGCTTGTATATATATCTTAGTTTGCATGTAGTTTTATGATAGTTATATTTGCATGTTTCCTAGGATAGTAAATAAGTTTGGTAAAGCGACAAAGAATTTTGGTGAAATCCCTTTTAGGGCATTCAATTTATTAGATTTGAAAATTGTTTTTGAACTTGCTTGAAGTATCTTTTTATGGAATACAGAAAAGAGCTTGAACAAATACCAAGTGAAATTTGAGCCTCAATTGTGTGGTTGCATATTTTCAACCATAATTTTTGTTCTTGTTTGTTTTACTCCTTTTATGATTGTGATATTAGATTTGCTTTAGTCTATATGTCCTATATTTGTTGTTTTGAATTACATTTAGTATGAGGCCATTTTTGAATTTGAACTCACTAACCCATATGGCCAACCCTTACATCTACCTTTGTAAACCACTTTTTGAGCCTTTAATTTCCCTTTGTTCTAATTTTAAGCACATCATTCACCCTAAGTGAAAAACCATTATGTCCTTGAATGTATCTTTGAATAGCTTGGGTTTGAGTGTGTGTGTTAATCAAGTGTGGGAGGATTTGTGGGAAGCATTGGTAGTTACTGCTTTGGGGTATTCATTGAGAGTATTTAGAAAAGTGAGAAAATACTCATGCATTCATTACTTGGAACATATGCATCTCTCTTGTATGATAAAATAAATAAAAAATAAAAAAAAGAAAAAAAGAAAAAGAAAAAAAAAAAAGAAGAAAAAGAGAAAGAAAAAAAATAATAGTGAGAATGTAAACAAGAGATGCATATGTGGTTAAATTGAAAAGAAGCATGGATGAGTGAATGTGAGAAATGGATAAATGGGTAGTTAGGTTGCTTTGTTATGTATATATGATGATATAGGATTAGGTGGGATACTTGAGCTAATCAAAGATCCAATCTATTAGCCCACTTAACCATATTAATCCTACCCTTACCTAAGCCCCATTACAACCCACAAAAGTCCTCATGATATTTGCATTCATGCATCAAATATTAGTTGATTGTTATATGACTTGCAAATCTTTGAGAAGCATGATTAAAGGAGAATTGAGTGATTAAGCCTTACACACTCAGCGATTAGAGTGAAAACACATCCGGTGAGAGGTTCGATCGCTCAATTCTATGTTTCTATTCCTTATCTTGTATCTTCTTGCAAGTTATTGAACTTAATTTTTGAAAACTTTCAAATCAAGTCTTTGGACATTGATCATATTGCTATATTTGATTTGTCTTAGCCCTAAGTTTTTAGTTTGGATTGATTGAGATTCTTTTGTTGGTTTTTACCAAACTCAGTAGGAATCATAGTGTAGATATATACAGATAGCATTTAGTATAGTTACATGCATGTAGGTAGTTGCATTAATAATTACCCCTTCATTCATCTCCTTCGGTTGGTTTAGCATGAGGACATGCTTGGTTTTGGTGTGGAAAAATTGATGAATCCATATTTTAGGATATATTTTGGTTTGATTTGAGTGGATTCTATCACATAAACCCACATTTATTCACCTAAATACCATGATTTTGAGATTTCTTCCTAAATTGTGCTCGAAAGTGAAAACATGATCTCTTGTGCTTAATTTAGTCAATTTTATTCACTTTAATCCCATTTGGTGTCTTGATGTATGTGTTAAGTGATTTTCAGGTTTCTAAGGCAAGTATGGGTTGAAAAAGTGAGGAAAATAGCATGCAAAAGGGAAGAATTCAAGAAATGAAGGATTTGGAAAGCTGCCAGCCCTGTCCTCTCTGTACTAAATTGGTCATAGCTTGAGCTACAGAGGTCTAAATGAGGCGGTTCCAGCGGCATTGGAAACTAACATCCGGGGCTTCAAAATGATATATAATTTGCTATAGTGGACTAAGTTTAAGTGTGCCTACACACACAATTTATGCGCACGCACAGGTCAGGATTCAGCAAGTGTTCAGACGCACACATCTGTGCATCCGCACAGGTCCCTGCACGTGAGCTCATTAATTGGAAACCGCTGGGGGCAATTTCTGGGCCACCAAAACCTAATCCAACTTATTTCTGAAGATATTTAAGGCCAAATTGAACATGGATGAAGGGGGGCAATTAGGTTTAGCTTTTATCATGTTTTAGTGTAGTTTCCTATAGAGAGAAGCTCCCCCTCTCTCTAGAATTAGAGTTTTTAGTTTAATTTCTTGTAATTTCTACTTTTACTTCTTGTTTTCATTTACTTTTTCTTGTCATTTATTGTTATTGCATCTTTGTTCTTCTTCATTTCTCTTGTTATTTTCCTTTATTTTGTCATTTTCATGTTATGAACACTTTTGTTATTTTAATTCCAATTAATGCAAATTTATTTTTCCATGTCATTTATTGCTTTCTTGAGTTGTCATTGTCATTTTCTTGCTTTGGTAGTTTTAGAATTTATTTAATTGCAATTTAATATTATTTTATTCTCATTCACACCAAGTGTTTGTTAAAATGCTTGGCTTAGTTTTCACTTAGTTTTTCTCCACTCTTGGCTTGAAATTGTTCACTTTGGTGATCCTTGAGTCATTGATGTCCATTCTTGTTTGATATATTAGAGTAGTTAGTTGATTTGGTTTCCCTTGACACTATGTGACCCCTAGTGTTGACATAGGACTTAGGGATTGAAATTTACTATGCCTATTTGAATTATCTTCAATATAAGGTTGACTAAGTAGGATTAACTCTTCATAATCATCATGTGTTTGTGTTGAATGTCTAGGATAGGTAGCCTTAGCTCTCAATTAGTTGCCAAGATGTTTTCTTGCATTTGAAGTTTCCTTTCCTTGCATTTAATTGCTTTGACTTTTATTGCTTTGATGTTTGATTTCTTGCATGTTTAGTTTTCACACTCTTGGTTTAGAAATTGGATGTTTGGGTGGAATTGAATTGTGGATGTCCATTGCGTATTGTGAGAATAGTTAATTGGTTTGGTTTCCATTAACGCTAGTCTTTCACTAAGTTAATTAGTGAGTTGACTATGACTTATGTATTGAGACTTTTGACTAATTCTCAAGGAGAATTGACTAATTTGGATTGATTCCACACAATTGCCATGTTTGTGGTCCACAACTAGGATAGGAAACCTAAACTCCCCAATTCTCACCAAGAGCCCTTTTTAGTATTTAATTTCCATTTTCATTGCCTTTACTTGCTTTCCTTTAATTCCTAGGGAAGATAACCCGGGGGTTTAAAACTCTTGGTTTATTTTGTGTATTGATTGTGACTATTCATTTGATTGATGGTCAAATTGTCGGGTTAGGACTATTAAGTGAGTTAGGATTTGTCGATTAAGAACAACTATGCTTACTTGACTTACTCTCTGATGTGAGGGTTAACTAAGTGAGATTAATCCATCACAATTGTCATAGTTGTGGTTCCAACAAAGAAAGGGCCCTTAGCACATCCCAAGCCAAGACTCCATTTATGCCTTGAATCACACACACATATACATCAATCACTATTATAGTTTACTTGTTCATATTACATAGCTAGTTATTTAATTCCTTTATTAGTTCATTACTTGAAATTTTGGATGTTCTTTTCTTCCTTTAATTGTTTATATCTTCATTGAAAATCTTGTTGCCTTCACAACCAAAATTTGCACACTCATTGGCACGTGTCCTTGGGAGACGACCCGGGAGTCTAAATACTCTCGGTTTATATTTGTGTTGAATTGTGACATCTTTTGTACTTCCAAACTTTGGTTAAGCATTGTCCGTCGGTTGGGACTATGCTACTAACAAAGTGATTCTTATTTTGTGCAAAAATTTCCTAACCGACGGTTTTTCCACACACCACTGACGCATACGTGTGACTAAGCTATAACCAAATGATGCGCATGCATGGTTGATGCGTACGCGTGGCCAGTGCAGAATCCAAATGACGCGTTTGTGTGATGAGTGACACGTGCCTCAGTAACAGGAAAACCATGGGAACGATTTCTGGGTTGCTTTTGGCCCAGTTTCAAGCCCGAAAATAAAGACAAGTGGCTATAGAGTGGAGCTGGAAAGGGGACTGACATTCACTTTCATTCATTCACACATTAGGTTTTAGATGTAGGTTTCTAGAGAGAGAGGATCTCCTCTCTCTAGATTTTAGGATTTTTTAGTCTTGTTCCTTCTTAGTTTCAGAATTCTACCTTGCTTTAATTTAGTTTTCTTCTACTTTTATTTGTTCTAGTACTTTAGTTTATCTACTTCTCTTGTTGATTTCTTTATGTTGCCAATTTAGTTTATGAATTCTTTTTGTTTACTTTAATCCATATTAATGCAATTTATGCTTTCATGTTTATGATTGTTTTCTTTAATTTATTGTTATTCCTCTTGTAATTGTTAGTCTTAGATTTTGCTATGTCTTGTTAGTTTTCTATATTTTTATTTTATGCTTTTCAAGTGTTTGATAAAATGCTTTATTGGATTTTAAATTAGATTGGTATGTTCTTAGCTTGGATTGAGTAATTCGGAGACTATTGAATTACCAAAGTCTCTTGTTGATTGGTGATTGAAAGTTACTAGTTGGCTTAAGCTTCACTAAATCTAGTCTTTGATTAGGACTTGTGAAGTTAAGTTGATTTTGCTCACTTGACTTTCCTCCATTGTTAGAGGTTAACTATGTGAGAGCAAAAGGCAATTACTATCACAATTGACGATGATGAAAAGGATAGGAATTCCAATTCTCAACCCTTGCTAGGACTTTTCTTAGTTGCTAGTTTATTTTCTTGCAATTAATATTTCATTGTTAATCAAACCCAAAAATCCCAAAATATACCTCATAGCCAATAATAAACTATACTTCCCTGCGATTCCTTTGAGAGACGACCCAAGGTCTGAATACTTCGGTTTATTTTTATTGGATTTGTACTTATGACAAACAAATTAAACGTTGACTGAGGATTGATTGTCGGTTTAGAACTATACTTGCAACACGATTTATTTTGAAAAATTCTTTACCGATAAAAATTCCTCCGTCAAATTTTTGGCGTTGTTGCCGGGGACTTGTGAATATGTGCCTTATTATTGGTTATTGTGAATATTGTGAATATATTTGCCTTTTTGCTTCTTTGTTAGTTTTTTCTAGTTTTAGGACTTTGTTTACTCATTTCTTATTAGTTCTTGTTTTTATTCTCTTTTCACCATGAATTCTCACCACTTTGGCTATGAGTTTGGTTACAATAATGTTGTAGGGAATGGAAGCTACAATGAGGATATACAAAAAGGATGGAACAATCGAAGGTTGGAGGATCCTCAAGCTTATGGACAACCTTCATCGCAACAACCTCCTCCAATGCACTATGAGCTAGAGCCATTCCAAGATGCATACCAATCCGATGGCTATGGCGGACCTCCTTGTGACTACCAACAACCACCACTATATACCTATGAACTCCCTCCTCAATATAGCCCTCAACCACCATACTCACAAGCCCAATTTTACCAAACACCATCCTATTACCCATACCCATCATACAACCAACCTTCTTTACCTCACCCTTGTGACCATTATGAAAGAAAATCTAAAGAACCACAACAATTCCAACACAATTACTCCCAAGAACCACCTTCCTATTATGAACCCTTTCTCCCAAATAATGAACCCTCTTATCCACCCCCAATCCCCAATGGATGATTCTCTCACTTTATTACTTCACGAGCAACGTGAAACTCAAAGGAGGACACTAGAATTCGTGGCTACCTTGACCAAGGTAGTAAACACTTTAGCCTCCCAATATTCATGCACTCAAAGCACTCTCATTGCCAATTGTGGAGAATCAATAGAAGAGTGTAGCATGAAGAAGACATTAGAAACTCCGGTGGAGAATAAGGAGTGGGATTTTGTATTGGAACAACTCGAGGAAGCTATAATTGTTAAAGAGGAAGAAGTGCTTGAAGACTTAGGAGATACAGAACCTCCATGGGAATCTCAAGTCATAGAAACTCCTTCCAAGAAGCTTAAAATTGATGTTGAGGAGAATAGTGCACAACCTCCGAGACATGTCCCCTACGAAGAATTAGACGGAATAGACCAAGAGGCAAGTTCCCTTGGTGACGATGACCATGAATTAAGTCTTCCTAGTGATGAATTTGCATTCGCAATTGAACTCCTTCAGTTTGAAGAACCTTCTCTGAGTGAATCTGAAAGTGATATTGAGGTAGACTTTTCTCAACCTCCAACTTATGACTTGAGTGATAGGGAAGAATTAGAAGAACTTAATACGGGAGCGGTTGAAGTTGAACAAGCTTGCAAAGAGGTAGAAGAATTCAAAGAAAAGTACAAGGGAGTAGAGCTTGCAAGATCATTAGAAACACCTCTCACCAAGCCATTACCATCCAATACAACATTCAAGTGGGTAAAATTCTTATCCCTAACCTTTACTTTCCCACTTGAATATGATTTACTTGAGACGAATGGTCAACTTAGAGCTCTTTGTGGCTTTAAGAGTAAGAGGGAGATGGTTAGTGGTTGGAGTTGTCATGCAAGGTTCAATATGGTTGCATGCTCCAAGTTGAAGTGCAAGGAGTGGTGTAGAGCTCGATTGAATGGGTCTAGGAAGTTGTTTGGATGCCTCAGGTGAGAATTCGGATTGCTTGCCACCCGGTTGGAACAATGATGATCAACTTGAAGACGGGTTCAAAAGCAAAGTTTGGAACCCCGAAATTCATTCCAAAAATTAACACACTTGGGGCCTTATCATTTGCTTTAATTCGCTTGACGGCTTTATACTCCTAGTTTGGGATCCCGAAGGCTACTGGAAATGCAAACATTGGTGGAGCTTCAAGGAAGAGTTCAAGCGTAAGCCATATGTCCAACTTAAGGACAATAAATAAAAGTGCTAGGTTGGAGACAACCCACCATGGTATGATCTTCCTTTTCTATAGCTTTTTATTTATTTGCTTATCTGTGTTTTATTAGGTGTGTGTTACTTTTCAAATATGCATATTTACCTTTATTCTGATATTTAAAAAAACAAAAAACGTCTCACGCGTGCGGATGGCCGACGCGCATGCGTCATATTGAATGTTGCTCTCTGGTACAAAAACCAGAGAGTTGTGCTGGAACCGTACGGGTGGGGTGCTAGGCACACAACCTAACCCACGTGTGTACCTCACTGACGCGTACGCGTCATTTGCATTTTAGGCTTTCCACGCATGAGCGTGGCCGACGCGCACTCGTCGTATCTTCTTGCTTCCATCTCTGGAACATAAACCAAAAAGTTGTGATGGAATGCTGCCAGCTTCGTGCGTCTAGCACGAACACATATCATGCGTATGCATGACCGATGCTTATGCGTCGTCTCCTCTTTTCTACTTTCCACGCGTACGCGTGGAGCATGCTACGCGTGGAGGACGCGTACGCGTGGAGGACGCGTACGCGTGGAGGACGTGTACGCGTCACCTTCTTTTATTGCATCCCATGCGTGCGCATGAGCGATGCGTCCGCATCGCATGCCTGCCCTGTTCCCTCCCACATTCCTCTCTTCTCTCTTCTTTCTTTATTTCTTTCTTCTTTCTTCTCTCCTTCTTCATTCTTTCTGCCTTTCTTCTTTTTCTTCATCCCTTTAACTTCTCATCTTTATTCTCTTTTATTCTCTTTTACTTATGTCATTTGCATACTTTCGTTCATTGCATTTTAACTTTATGCTTGTTCTTATTTTCTTTTCTAAGTTTGCTATTTTTTTCATTGGTGTTGCACTTTTCTACTCAACTGTTGAGAATTTCTCGCATTGTTTTGGTGCTTTGTGACTTGTTTTGTATTGTTGGGTGATGACATTCATAGGTCAATCCTTATCTTTTGTGACACTTGTATTCTCCGTGCATTGATATGAAGTCACATTGTTGTTCATGCCCACTCTTTCCTAATTGAACTTGATGCTTTCGAGTATTCTCTTCTTGCTATTTACTTATGCTTTGACTTTACTCTTGCATCCAGTGTTTATTGATATGCCATTTGCTTATATTGCTTTCTCACTTACATGTTGTAGCTACCATGTAGTTGGGAACCCCACTCTTATTTGGCATTAGCCCCACCTATATTTTACTTATTTTGATCTCTTTGCTTGTGGGCATACTCTTCTTCCTTTTTCTCTCCTTTCATGCTGGCCACCAAGAGAGGAAAGGAAAGGCTTCTAAATATGGCGACAAACAAGTTCTTCTGCACGATCTTTTAAAGGAACTCATCAGTAGTAGCCAGCTCGTCCATTTTGCTCATCCTTGCATGCACCGAGGATGATGCAATCTTTAAGTGTGGGGAGGTCGAGAACCGACTTTCATGGGTAACTACTTCCTTTTTCAATACCAATTTTAAATCTTCTTTGTTAGTTAGTTGCTTGCATTTAGGTACTACTTGGTTGAAGTGATGAATTGCTTTTCAAGAAATTATTTTAGGGTATTTCACTAATTTGAATTAAAATTTTGCTGAACTTTCCTGAAGAAATTTAATTTGAAACATGGTTTTAGAGCTCGCACACACAAGCCCAGTGAGATTTTGGGCCTATTTGATTGGTTGCTTCTTATCAACCAATATTTTGTTTTGGTGTGTATTGTTCTCTCTAAAATTGTGATCTTTGTCTTGCTTGATTTTATATTTCCATTAAAATTTTATATGATTGAGGCATTTGTTTTACTATAGCTCACATACCCATATGGCCTTACTCTTTCATCATCCTTTGCAACCCAATGTTGAGCCTATTTTACCCCATTTGTTCTCTATTTTAGCACATCACTAACTCTAAGAGAAAAACAATAATGTCCTTAATTTGAATCCTTGGTTAGCTTAGACTAGTAAGAGTGTACTTGAATTAAGTGTGGAAAAAAAGAGTTTGGAAACATTTAGTTTGGGAATTGGGTATTGTATATTGTTGTGAAAATGTGAGAAAGATAGTAGAGCACATATTCTTGCATTCAATACCTTAATCATATGCATTGAGAAAAATACAAAAAATAAAAGGAAAAGAAAAATGAAAAGAAAAAAAAAGAAAAAAATATGAAAAACAATAAAAAGGGGACAAAATGCCCCAAAGTAAATAGTGGTATCAATGCATATGTATTGAACTCAAATTTGGGATGCATAAATATGTGAAAAAGATAGTTAATGGGTAGTTAGAATTTGTATTTTGATTACATGGATTGTCTTAAGTTAGGTGGGAAGTTTAGGTTAATCAAGGATTCAGATTTTAGTCTACTTAACCAAATACATTCCTACCTTGACCCTAACCCCATTACAACCCTTGAAAAGACCTCTTGATATGTGTATTCATGAAATTTTTGTTGATTTGTAGAAGAAGATCAAGTCTTAGAAAGCAAGATTAGTAGAGGACTGAGAGAATTGACCCTCAAACACTAGAGTAATTAGAGCGTATACACTTACGGTGAGGGTTCGATGCTCGATTCCTTGTTCCCGGCTTTCACAAGCTTTCTTCTTGCATGTCTACTTTTACTTCATTTTGAGATTTGAATTAGTGAAATTCAGTTCTTATTTGTTCTTGGAAGATTGATTTACTTTTAACTAATTATGTAGAAGCATTTAGCATATAGTTGTATTCATATGGATAGGTTTCATTGCATAAGTCCTACCATTTTTCCTTCACTCTTTTGGTTTCCTTGAGCTTAGCATGAGGACATACTAATGTTTAAGTGTGGGGAGATTGATAAACCACTATTTTATGATATATTTTGGATTGAGTTGAGTGGACTTTGTCAACTATTCTAACACTTATTCACGTAAATATATGTTTTTAAGATTCCTTCCTAATTTTGTGCTATGATTGAAAATATTCTTCTTAGGCCTTAAATTACTAATTTTTAATTCTCTCTTATTACCATTCAATGCCGTTATGTGTGTGTTAAGTGATTTCAGGGTTTATAGGGCTAGAATGGCTTAGAGGATGGAAAGGAAGCATGCAAAAGTGAAAAGAACACAAGAAATTGAACTTTTCGAGAAGCTGGTGTCCACACGTACGCATGGCTGACGCGTACCCGTGACCAAGCCATAACCAAATGACGTACACGCATGGATGACACATACGCGTGCCCAGTGTAGAATCCAAATGATGTGCACGCGTGACTGGCGCGTACGTATGATGAGCGGCACGTTCCTCAGTAACAGGAAAACGTTCGGGGCGATTCTTGGGATGCTTTTGGCCCAATTTCAAGCTTGAAAATAAAGACAAGAGGCTACAGAGTGGAGCTAGAAAGGGGACTGACATTCACTTTCATTCATTCACACATTAGGTTTTAGATGTAAGTTTCTAGAGAGAGAGGCTCTCTCCTCTCTCTAGGTTTTAGGGTTTTTTAGCCTTGTTCCTTCTTAGCTTAAGAATTCTACCTTGCTTTAATTTAGTATTCTTCTACTTTTATTTGTTCTAGTACTTTAGTTTATCTACTTCTCTTGTTGATTTCTTTATGTTGCCAATTTAGTTTATGAATTCTTCTTGTTTCCTTTAATCCATATTAATGCGATTTATGTTTTCATGTTTATGATTGCTTTCTTTAATTTGTTGTTATTTTTTCCTCTTGCAATTGTTATTCCTAGATTTTGCTATGTCTTGTTAGTTTTCTATGTTTTTATTTTATGCCTTCCAAGTGTTTGATAAAATGCTTGGTTGGATTTTAAATTAGATTGGTATGTTCTTAGCTTGGATTGAGTAATTTAGAGACTGTTGAATTACCAAAGTCTCTTGTTGATTGGTGATTGAAAGTTACTAGTTGGCTTAAGCTTCACTAAATCTAGTCTTTGATTAAGATGTGAATTTAAGTTGATTTTGCTCACTTGACTTTCCTTCATTGTTAGAGGTTAACTAAGTCAGAGCAAAAGACAATTACCATCTCAATTGACGATGATGATGAGGATAGAAATTCCAATTCTCAACCCTTGCTAGGACTTTTCTTAGTTGCTAGTTTATTTTATTGCAATTTATATTTCGTTGTTAATCAAACCCAAAAACCCAAAAATATACCTCATAGCCAATAATAAACTATACTTCCTTGTAATTCCTTTGAGAGACGACCCGAGGTTTGAATACTTAGGTTTATTTTTATTGGGTTTGTACTTTTGACAAACAAATTAAACGTCGACCGAGGATTGCTTGTCGGTTTTGAACTATACTTGCAACGCGATTTATTTTGAGAAATTCTTTACCGACAAAAACTTCTCCATCAATCTATCGCTAAATTCAATGGTATTCAGTGTTTTTTTGTAGTGAATGTTTTTCTCTATTTTGCTTCTCCTTCACTTTTCTTTGTTGTTTTTCTTGGTTTTGTTGTGTAGATTTTTATGGTTGTGTTGTGTTAAATTTGCTTTTGCTTGCTGCTGTATTGATTGCTAAAGAGGGAGATGGTGGCGGCTGAAGAACATGTGGGCGGCAATGGTTGGAGGAGAAAGAGACTATGCTGTCTAGAGAATGGGGGATAGTGGCTTTGGGAAGGTATAATTAAAATTTGAAAAGTTGAATGAGGATGTTTTCAAAAAAAATATTATTGAAAGGACTGAAATTTTGGAAACGGAGACTGAAATTTCAGTCTCTGACCACTAAACACAATACTGAGTTCTAATCCCCTAATCTCAGTCTCATTACTCATTGCTAAACGCTATCTTAATGGTTATTATTCAATGTGTCAAGCATATATGTGTTAAAGATGTCAACTTAAAGGCATTTAACACTCTCAATATCAATTGGCGCAACTTGACACTATCAACTTAAAGATTCTTGACACTCTTAATGTTAATTAACATTGTCAACTTAAAATCACTTGACACCATCAATTAAAATGTCAATTGACATTTATAATTCAATGTATCAAAAGTTAAGATAAATATTAATTGACTCCCTTAATTTGTCAAAGTTAAGATAAAAGTTAATTAGAGAATTCAATAAATAATTAAGTTTTCCGACTTTCAATCTTTACATGTCTTCAAGTGAAAAATTTTGAGGGCATCATGTTAACAAAATATAATATTACTTAAGAAAAAATAGTTGTTTAAGCCAAAAAAATATAAAATAATGTTATTTTCAATTTATGTTGTATTATTTTAAGAAGTTAGTTTGAATACATTAAGAAAATTTTCAATTGACACTAGCAAAAAAGTCGTTTGAATCAAAATTTGAACTACACCCGAATTATAGGGTATGCTATGTTAAAGATGTAACTGTCAATAGTAAAAATAGAGCATCAAAGTAGAAAATACAGGAACATTTATCAATAATAGTAATAGAGCGTCAAGAGGCAACAAGTGCGGGAGCAGTTATTAATTAAAGTTTGAAAACTGACGAAGATATTCTGGGAGTAACTATCAATTGACATTAGGTTAGTCTGTAAATAAACTTTTGGACAAATAGTATAATCAGTTCAGTTTTTTTAAAAAAACAATTGAAAATTCAAAAATACTGTCAACCTCCCTAGCATCACAAAATAAATATAAAATTCTTAAATAATTTTTCTGAAGTTTAAATTTAAACTTGTACTTTATTTTTTATTCTTCATTAAAGTTCTTTAATTTTATTTATTCTTTTTCATTATCTTCTTCCTTCCTCGTTTAATTTTTTTATTTTATTTTACTTTTAGCATCTTGTATTTTTTTATTTTTAAATGTTACTTCCAAAGCTATAATTGAGTTACGGAAACACCCACGAAAAAATTCTCTCTTTGAATTAAGATCATGAAATAAAGCTCAAAAATTATAAATTTATTTGTTGTTAATAATGGAATAAAAAATCGAGTAAAACAGTCTCAATTTGTATTCTTGATAATATTAATTTGAGGGTTTTTGGTACAGAAGACTCAATAATAATAATAATAATAATAATAATTTATTTCTCTGTGTAAAACCTGTTTACAACAACCTATAAATCTTTCCTATCTCTGTCAACTCTCCTAGCCTTTATAATCAAACTATAAGCAAGTCTTTCACATATTAGAGCACAAGGCAGCTGGCTGAAAATGATCTTAAGTGAATTCCCACAGCTTATATCATCATTCACATGAAGAAGAAGATGATGAGCAGTACTAATAGACCCCATTGGTGTTTTCTTTTTTGTTTTCTGGTCATCGACCCTCTTGCTTTGAATCCAGCTAGGTGCAAGAATAATCCTCTATATGAGGTGAATAGCCCATTGGCAGCCAAACACAGAAACAAAGAGAAGCATGAAGGATTGAGAAAGAGGTGTGGCTTTGCTTGGGCTTCCAGTTGGGCCATAAACAGATGCTCCATCAGGAATTGTCATGCTTGGTGTTGATGGGGTCATTGTGGTGCCTCCTGGTGCAGTTGGGGTCATGGTGCTTCCTCCTGCTGTTGTTGGACTCATCATTCCATTTGGTGGGCTTCCATATGATGTTGGTGGACTCATGCTGCATGAATGCATAAGGTGAATAGAATTAATTGTTGGATTGAATTGGATAAATTGTTTTTATGTTTTATATACCAAAAAGTGATTGATTTAATTGTTAAATTTTCTAAAGGGAGGTTTTCTCACCTTAATGATTTGGACGACGAATAGTGGCAGTTCCCATTACCTGAAATCGTCTCAAATGTTTAGAGAAGGAAATAATCTAATATGCAAGTACATATTCATCATGGATTAGCACAAAGATCAAAGCCACAAATCTAATAATTTAGTACGTTCACATACTTAATATAGATAGACAGACGTATACGCATAATATAAGTCTACAATTCTAATAAATAAATAAATAAATATGCACGCACTAACACTTAATTGTGCCATTAGAAAATTAAGTCAAGTAACTGAAGTTCACAATCCCAAGGATTCATATTTCATAAAACTTGACATTGGTATGATATGACAGAAAATTTGTGCCACTTTAATTTTTGACTGAGTTTTAGAACTCCGCTAGCAAATTAAGAGGGGATTCAGTCAACTCCTGCCAACTTTTTAATGGGTTGAATTTCGAAGTTCATCTTAATAAAAATAAGTTAATATATATGCATGTTTTTTCTGCTAAGTATCAGAATGTTTTCTTTTCATAATAAATGGATGTTCTTTTATATATTTTTCAATTTTTTTTTTGTATTGCAAATATGAATGTCTCTACTTCTTTAATAATTTCATAGGTTTTTTTTAAATCCTATAGGTATCTAATTATTTATGCCAAAAATATAACTGGATATTTCTTTTGTAATTGTTCAAGAACAACTCGTGCTCCACCACTCCTTCCTTAAACAATTCCTGAAGCTGAACCAAATGCAAGGAACTGCTCTTTCCTTGCAAGCTTTAGTAGGTTCAGACCCTGCCTTATTATGGCGGCGCCACCTGTGGCCATCTCAAATATCTGTTCTTTCGGAGAATCCCATGTTATCACATAGAACTTTTTCACTTTGGCCTTCCTCAATAGTCCTCCAGTACTTTCTCCACAGTTGGGGATGGTATGTTTGGATCCAACTCAGGTGGGATCAACTGATGCACCACTATTTCGTGGTACATTTTGTTCTTAATTTAGGTGGATTTCTTCCACTTTTTCCACTTTTATTCAATGAAATGGCATGGTTTCATGATTTCTTCCTAAATTGTGCTTGTGTCTGAAAACATACATTTTAGGCCTTAAATTGGTTGATTTTAATTCACCTTTGATTCCACTAGATGCCTTGATGTGTTTGCTAGTGATCTCAGGATTGAAAAGGCTAGGAATGGATCAAAAGAGTAAAAAGAAAGCATGCAAGGTGAAGAAATCATGAAAGATCAAGGATTTGGGATGTAATTAACGACGCGCACGCGTGGAATACGAAGTCGCATGGCGACGCGTACGCGTACATGACGCGTACGCGTCGATGGAAAAATGCCAAGCGACGCGTATGCGTCGATGCTCGCACGTGACCTCATTAAAGTGAAAACGCTGGAGGTGAATTCTGGGCTTCCCAAGCCCAAATCCAACTCACTTCTGAGCCTATTAAATGCAGAAATCAAGAGGAGTCAAAGGAGGGGAGTCATAATTGAATTTTGGAGGAAAATGCTTTAGTTAGTTTCTAGAGAGAGAGAAGCTCTCTCTTCTCTCTAGAATTAGGTTAGGGTTAGATTAGGATTTCTTAGATCTAGGTTAATTTCATGCTTTGATTTACTTTGCCTTTACCAATTCTTGTTCCTCTACCTTTCCTCTCTCTAGTTTGTACTCTAATTCTTGTAATTGTTTACTTTCATGTTGATGCACTCTTGTTTCTTCTCTTTTCCTTTTAATGCAATTCATGTTCTATGTTCCTTTATTGTTGATTTGCTTTATTGTTGTTAATTCCTTGCAATTAGTAATTGTAGATATACTTTTCTTGCAATTTGATTTTACTTTTCTTTTATGCCTTCCAAGTGTTTGACAAAATACTTGGAAGGATATTAGTGTAGATTTTTCTCTACTTGGCTTTGGTAGAGTAATTAGTGACTCTTGAGTTATCAAACTCTTTTGTTGATTAATAATTGAAAGTTGCTAGTTGATTTGAATTCCACTAAAGCTAGTCTTTCCTTAGGAGTTGACTGAGACTTGAGGAATCAAATTGATTCATCCACTTTACTTTCTTCCATAGTTAGAGGTTGATAAAGTGGTAGTAATGAACAATTGTTGTCACAATTGAGAATGATAATGAGGATAGGACTTCTAGTTCTCATACCTTGCCAAGAACTTTTTACATTTGAGTTCATTTACTTACTTGTTGATTGTGTACTAAAAATATAAACCTTTTTTGTACATAATTAATTTTTATAATGACCTACAAAAATGGTCAAAAAAGAGTTAAGTTCCTCCTAAAGGTATTGGGCTAAAAGGATGGAACCCAAAAAAACACCTTGAGGAGTTGAATTTCTCTTCAGTGGGAACTATATTGGTGGAAGTGGATTGGTTGGATTTGGAGTGTAAAGGTGTCATCTAGTTAAAAGAAAATCAAACTAGATATCCCTTCACTAATGTCACATGTCAGGAGCTTTGGTTTAATGTGTGTGAATCAACTTCCTACCTTTTCAGTTGACAAGACTTGAGGTGACAGGAATACCTAAAGATATTTTGGAAAAAGCAAGTAAACCAAATATCATATTAAAAACCATTGGACAATAGATTTCCTCTTCATCATGGTTTTACACTATAAAAAGGACCTCAAGCCACCTCTGTAAAGCACCCTTTACCCTTTACTTTCACCTTCACCTTCACTTTATCATCTTCTTCTTCACTTTCACTACTTTTCACTTTCACCTTCAACCAGACTTCACCTTTACTTTCACCATCATCTTCTTCTTCACAGACCTTCAACCAGACTCTCATTTTTCACCATTACCATTACGATCATCTTCTTCTTTACTTTCACTACTTTTCACTTTCACCTTCACATTCTTCTAGATCTTTCTGACTCTTGAAGCTAATAAGTTAAAAAACCCATCTTTTCCTCTCCCTAAATTTCCTTTCATTTTTTTCTTCATTACATTCATCGTCTTCACGAGTAAAAAATTGGCGTTCTGGTGTTCCCCCAAAACACTTGACAACCATTAACTAACCCATGTCCACTTTAAACAAAGCTCATTCATCCTCTTGTGACATTAGTGGAGGTCTCGACACTTGTTCTCCACCTCTATTTCTCATCATTAGTTCTCATATTGCTTATCTGCCATTAATAGAAGTATTTTTCCTCACAGGTTTACTTACCCCGAATCTCTCATCTTAACTATTATTTTTCAATTAATCTATTTTTCACGAAACCCACTCGAATCACTTGTCATCTACTTTTCATGTTTCTTACTCAAAATCCCAAAATATACATTTTATAACCAATAGCAAGAACACTTCCCGATAATTCCTTTGAGAGACGACCCGAGGTTTGAATACTTCGGTTATTAATTTTAGGGGTTTGTTACTTGTGACAAACAATTTTTGTATGAAGGGATTATTGTTGGTTTAGAAACTATACTTGCGACGAGAATTTATTGTGAATTCTCTACCATCAAAAATCCATTCATCATAAACCCCATTGGTCCCTCCTCCTTCTCAGCCATAGGTGCTGCAGCCTCTACTTTGTCCTCTGCAGCCGAAGCTCTTATGGTTGCGAACCTGAGTTGGGACTTCGCGATGGTGAAAGACACTGTGGGTGGTTGCTTCCAAGCACGGTCGCTGGGCTTGGATGCAGAGAGCAGGATTTCGAGGAAGCATGCCTGCTCCTTAGTGCGGTTGGAGGTAGGAATGCCGATGATGTTGGAGAGTTGACCGATGGAGAGGATATGACTGAGCTTGGCGACAACGAATGCAGCGGTATAGGGACTAATGGTGAGAGAGAGGGATCTGTGTGTGTGTTGTTGGAGGTGGATAGGTTAATGTGGAAGAGAAGAGAAAGGTTTTTATAGAATTTAATTAAGTTTACTTAATTAATTTTAAATTTTTAAAATTTTGAATTTAAAAAATTTAAAATTAATTATTAATAATTATAATTAATTGAATTGTTTACTTTTTGGCTCGTTAGACACTTAATTTCTTAGACTTTTCCATCTATTTAACATATATGTTGCCAACGTATTTATTATGATACTTCTTAATGCTTTTAACTATTCACTTTTAAAATTCAATTTGATATAAAAACTTTACATTTAAAAAATTAGGTCATAATTAATTATTTATTATTTTCTTTCCATAAAAATTCTATTATATTTTTTAGTATTTATATAATAGAGTTTCTATAGGAAAAAAGTAATTAATTGTGAACCAAACAACTCTATTGTATAAAAAAGAAAAAGTAAGTGGAAATAATTTTGTATAATACCTTAGACTTATTTAAAAGTATTAATAATTATATATATATATATATATATATATATATATATATATAGGAAAAGTATAGGAGACCAGCAATTTTGTTGAATTTTGGTCAGTATGTAATCAGCAGAGAAAGATAAGTCATTGGATGAAATCTCAACCAATCTCACACCATTAAATCATTATTGATGGCTATTTGATGGCTACCAATCACAAAAGTTGCTGGCCCCTAGGATTGCTCATATATATATATATATATATATATATATATATATATATATATATATATATATATAAAACCAGATAATTATCTTAGACCCATAAAATGTTTTATATAATTTTTAAATTTTATTAATAAAAATAATGCGTTATAAATGTTCCGACTCTCGAAACAATAAGAAGTTGACATTTTCCACCATGGACTCAAACTGAATTGATGATGAGGGAATTAAGGAAGTACTAATGCATAACATATATAGTTAGTTAATGAGAGTCTTACTTGGATCCTTGTTTGTAAGTGTTGCTGTTCCTCCAAATGAACAACTAGTAGGTGCTGGATTCTTCTGGTAGTAGTCGTTGAAAGCATAAGAAGCATGATCTTTCAGTGTGTTTGGGTTATAACAACTTGCTCCAGGTTGAATTGCTGAACAATCAGCCCCATACCCACAAGCATAGTCAAGAGCCACTTTCAGAGCCTTGTCCTGTGCTGACGCACTTGCAATGCACCATTGAACTCCTGATATAGCAGGAGACGTTGGGGTTGTAGGATTTGTATTTGTATTTGGGCTTGTTGGCATTGTAGTTGGGGTTATTGATGGGCTATTGTTTGGGTTTGTGTTTGGGGATGTGGTGGGGTTTGTAGGAGTCATGTAAGTGGGTGGGGTTGTAGTTGTTGGTGTTGGTGGGCTTTGTCTTGTTGTGTACGGTGATTGAGGAGTTGTTGGGTTTAATGTTGGGTATGGGCTTGCTGTGCTTGGTGTTGTAGGGTTAACTATGGGAACTGAATCCAATTGAGTATTAAATTGGTATGAGATTTCTTGGTGTCCTTCATCTCTTAATATTGTTGCCGTAGTTAGATCTGGAAAAGAAATTAAAGTAAGGACAGAACCAGTGATCTGAATATACTAACTTATTAACCCAAGTCTAATTTTCTTTGATTTCTTCCAAGGGAGGTGGCAGAGCTTGTTGATGAAACGTAGTCACAGGTTCAAGAAATTCACTCATGAATGAGTTCAGGTAAAATTGATGTGTAATCAGATTTATTTTCTCTAATGATTATTTAACGCATATTCGTGATAATGTTTTTTTAAATGGTAATAGATCGTTTAATATTTTGTAAATATTATTACAGTTTACAAGTATATACAAATTAAATTCCAAATAAAAAGAATTAGGGCAGAAAAGGAGAACGAAAAAAATAAAAAAATAGTGTTTTCGTATATATATATATATTTGCTTTTAGTTACGTATATCCAACTTCTTATATAGTTATTTATTTACAATAAATTCATTCTCATTGAAAATAAAAAAAAAATATTGGATGTTTATACATCAGTACACCACTTAAATATGTTTACATCTAAAAATAAAAGAACAACTTTTAAAGATAGAAACCAATTATAACTTAAATATCAATTATGTTATGTTTAGATTAAAAATAAACTATCAAATTAATTATTCATATAAAATATATATTTAAAATGAATTAAATAATATATATATATATTTATACATAAATATATAATGGTTAATTTTTAAAGTATATATAACATTTTGAATAATATATATAAAAGAATGACATGTTCTTACTAGTTGTGTTGCAATGTGACATACACCCAAGAATTTATCTCTGACCACTTTGCAATTTAATCTTGAAGGATGCATGACAATGATGGTGAAAAGAATAAAATATCCTCAATCATCCCTGAAGATTAACTTCCACCATTTGGCCATTGATGAATTCATTTCTAAAACTCATGGCATCAATATTATAAAAATAAAAATCCCACACCGTTAGTGCATTCCTGTCCTTTTGTCATACACGTTTTGTACTCTTAATATATATTTTTGTGTCGCACTCACAATCATCTATTCGTCTATGATTATATCTATTAAATGAAACTTCTTTAAGAGCAAAGATCCAACCATATATATAAAGATTCACCTGAGGTGAAGAGAAGAGACAAGGAAAATAGCCCAAGGCGCCAAATTAGAGCCCCCATATCTGCACGTTTTTTTCTAAGCTTGTCTTCTGACTTTTCCTTCTTAGCTATGAGCCTATATGAGAAATGCTTCAGTTGGAAGAGAGAGAAGCACCTATATTGTGTTGATGTGAAAGAAAACTTTATCTTTCTAAAACCTCTTCTTTATATAATACATTAATACCACAAACCTGAGAATCATAGCTTTCTTGGATCAATGAGAGAAGGAAGAATATAATAAAACTTGAGCAAGGAGGCATCAGAGAAGTCGAAATTAGCAAGCAAGAGAGAAGTTTCTTTTAAAAAAAAAAAAAGAAAAAGAAAAGGAGAAAAAGGTGCATATAACGTTAAAAGGCAATAGGGTGATTCATCTGTTTAGTATTCAAATCTGACACTTAAGAGATGAAATATATAACAGAAAACATAATGAATTAGTCAACCGATATTTGGCATAACAAAAATGTTACGTCCACACAAATTATGAATCATAATATTTGTGTATGAATATATATTATTTAATTTATTTTTAATATATATTTTATATTTTAATATATATTCTATAAATAAAAAATTTAATTTTTATTTTTTATGTGCACCCAAGAAATATTTGTTGCAATAACAGTGTGTCAAACCTACTTAAACTTTTATTTATAAAAGAGAACGAATATATAATTAATTAGGTGGCCATATCTGCAGTATTCCCTTGCTCATTTTCGTGTTTACTTTTTCACTGTTTCATGGGACTAAACCAAAAGCTAAAGCACATAGTCGCAGGATACACTGGTTTTGTACTTTAGTTGTTGTTTGCTTTAAAGCTATGTACATGAAGAATGCTGTCCCCTTCTCTATGTTTTCTAGGCGAACACATGTCTCAACGCAGTTCATTTTCTTTTCGTTTGAATAAGTACTTGCTATGGAATACTTAGATATGACGGTTTCTTTTTGGGGAATCAGCTGGGATATCGCCTTTATATTACTTCCTTATCCAGCAAGAATTTGGTTAAGATCTGTCATTGTTAAGGAACTTGAATTCTTTAATATAATTTACCCATCTTTTGCATAGATTTATCATCAATTTTACGTCTAAAACTTGAGGGGTGTTCCGAACCTGTGTAGCAAATATTTCGAAGTATTAATCTCGTCTCTTGTGATTCTTCAATGTAATCCTCCTTTCAATTAGGAGAGATATAGCTCGCATCATCGAAAATATGAAATATGGGTTTCTCTAATTGGGGGTGTAATCGGTTCGATTTTAGACCAAAAATTAATCGAATCGATCTGTTTGATTCTTTTTTAATATCAACCGTTCGGTTTGTTATTTGTAGGAAAACTGAATCGAATCGAATCGAATCAATAATGGTTTGGTTTAGTTGGTTTTTTTTTTATTTTTTAAAAAGTTAATCAAAATTTTAATCACCATAAAATGAAGTTTAAAACGGTCAATAAACTAAAATAACAAGAGTACATCACATCCAAATTTAATAGAATTTCAACTTGTCCCAATAATTAAACATAAAAACAAAGACAATTAAAAATGTCTAACAAACAACAAAAATAATCTTTAAAATTAAATAAAAACCGAAACAACCTCTTTAAAACTAAATAAAAACCAAAACATCAACCACCATGCTTAATCTGAATCCACACTAGATTCATCCTCATCTTCTCCAGTTGATGCAATTTCTACAAAAACAAAATAAAGAAATCAATATAAATTATATAAATTATAAATTATAAATAAAAACTATGAAAGGAACTTCAAATTCCTTTTTTACATACCTAATTCAAGTTTCTCAAACTCCTCCATAAGCTCCTCAAAATTAGTCGTTATTAGAGAAGCACGAAGCCAATTTTGTGTGTAAATCAATGCGTCAACTGTCTTTGGAGTTAAAGAACTCCAGTAGTTATTAAGCAATCGTCCACCAGTGCTAAAAGCCGATTTTGAAGCAACAGTCGACACCAGCATTGCTAAAACATCTCTAACAATTTGGGATAAGATAGGATACTTGTTAAAATTCACCTTTCACCAATTCAATATGTCAATGATCACGAGACTTCTCTAAACCATCCATCAAATACAAATCCACCTTATTCTTGTTGAAAGATAAGGATTGTTTTACCCATTTATTCATACTAATCGCATGTTTTACATTTTCCTTCCTGATTTTGTGCTATGATTGAAAACATGCTTCTTTGATCTTATATTTGCTTATTATTAATCCTCTCTTTACCATTAGATGCCTTGATATGTGTGTTAAGTGTTTTCAGATATTATAGGGCACGAATGGCTTGGAGGATGGAAAGAAAGCATGCAAAAGTGGAAGGAATACAAGAAGTTGAAGAAGTTGTTAAGCTGTCTAACCTGACCTCTTCGCACTCAAACGGCTATAACTTTAGCTACAGAGGTCCAAACGACGCGGTTCCAGTTGCATTGGAAAGCTAACGTCCGAGGCTTTGATTTGATATACAATATACCATAGTTGCCCTGACGATAGGCGACGCGAACGCGTGATCCATGCGGACGCGTCGCATCTGTGAACTTTAATCCACGCGGCCGCGTGGGCGACGCCTCCGCGTCACTTGGCCGCGACCTGTACGGACCAGGAAGCGCTGGAAGTGACTTCTGGGCTATTTCTGACCCAGTTTTTGGCCCAGAGAACACATATTAGAGGCTATAAAGTGGGGGAATGCATCCATTCATAATCTTGCTATTCATAATTCACTTTTTATTATTTTAGATGTAGTTTTTAGCAATGTTCTTTGTATTTATTTATTTTCAATGTTCCATGTTTGGATTGATTTTCTTATTTAAATATAATTTGAGGTATTTTCAGATCCATGATTTGTGTCTTTTATTTATATAAATAATTTGGATTTTTCTGTTATTCTTTTGACTTTAGTTGAGAAATTGGTGACGCTTGAGCTGTCAAATAAAGCAGTGGTTGAAATTGGGAGTTGCTAATTAATTTGAGTTCCAATAACTCTAGCCTTTCCAAAGGAAAGAATAGGACTTTAGGTATCAAATTAATTAGTCCACTTGACCTTCCTTTGTTTAGTAAAGGTTAACTAAGTGGGATTAAAAATCCAATTCTCATCACAATTGATAAGGATAGGACTTCCAATTCTTGTACCTTGCCAAAGGTTTATTTGACAGTTATTTATTTATTTTTATTGCTTTGAAAATATACCTGTGCCCAGTGCCCAAATTCCAAAAACCCCCAATTTTACCTTTTGCATAACCAATAATAAGAACATACCTCCCTGCAATTCCTTGAGAAGACGACTCGAGGTTCAAATACTCGGTTATCAATTTTAAAGGGGTTTGTTACTTGTGACAACCAACACGTTTGTATGAAAGAACTTTTGTTGGTTTAGAAGCTATACTTGCAACGGAAATTTATTCTGAATTCTATACCACGTAAAAGTTCTCTCATTAATATCGCATAATAGTTGTACCATTTTTATGAGAGTCAAATGCATATGATGCACCAGAAGAATTATATTTATCCCAAGCATGTGATGGCTTAGACTTAGGATCCTTTGTAAACTGTTTCCAAGTCCAAGTTCTAGGCCTAGAAGGTTTTCTGTTATCTTCATTGAGTTCATCCTTGTCATCCTCTTCATCAGTTTCCACAGTGCTTGGAGCTAGATTTGTAGGAGTTGCACCCACATTAGTTGAATCAACCTTCCTCTTCTTTGACTTAAGATGGGGTGAGGGTTTGGTAAGCACACCGCTGTCTGTTGAAGAACGTACCACGGACTGTTCATTGGGCTGTTCATTGCTTGTTAGCTGCATATATATAAATATAACAATGAACAACAAAATACAACAATTTTATTGAAAAATTTTATTCAAACTCATCAACCTAATCAAGAATAGACCAGCAACAATAATTAGAGACAGTGTTCATACCTTGGACCGAGCTATAAGGTCCAGGTTGGACTTAAGCAAAAATGGTCGACCTCTTTAAAGGTTTGTCGACCAACGATCTCTTCGCAAAGAGCTCGAAAGATCACCACAGAGGCCCAAGGAGGCCCAGAGTGAAAGAACCACCGCCTACTGAAAGGACGGTTGGCGAAAAGATAATGATCCCACTGACGATCAGATTTCCTATCGGTAAAGAAATATAAAAATATAATCGCGTTGTAAGTATAGCTTCTAAACCAACAGAAAATCCTTTCGTACAAACGTTTGGTTGTCACAAGTAACAAACCCCTTTGGAATTGATAACCGAAGTATTTAAACCTCAAGTCGTCTTCTCAAGGAACTGTAGGGAAGTATGATTTATTATTGGTTATGCAAAGGTATATTTTGGGGTTTTGAAAAGGTTTGAACAAATAATTTAATTGATAAGAAAAATAAATTAATAATTAGAAAATCTCTTGGCAAGGTATGAAAACTGGAAGTCCTATCCTAGTTATCCTTATCAATGGTGATGAGAATTATATTTTTGCTACCACTCAGTCAACCTCCAACTATGAAGGTAAGTTAAGTGGACAAATCAATTTAACACCTAAAGTCCTAGTCAACTCCTTAAGGAAAGACTAGATTTATAGGAATCTGAATCAATCAGCAAAGATATTAATTATCAATCACAATGAGTTTGACAACTCAAGAGTTACCAATTAATCAACCAAAGCCAATAGTAAATAATCTAAATTATAAATAAGAAAAATACCTCAAATTATATTATTTAAGAAAATCCTAACATGAAAAGTTCATAAACAAATAAAAGAGAAAAATAGCTAAAAAGAACATTGAACCTGAGATGAAGAAGAAATATTCCTAATCCTAATAAAAATCCTAATCCTAATCCTAAGAGAGATGAGAGAACCTCTCTCTCTAAAAACTACATCTAAATTATGAAAAGTGAATTATGATCTCATCTGAAGTATGATGTATATGATGAATGAATGGATTCTCCCACTAATCTGTGCTTTCTGGGTAGAAAACTGGGTCAGAAACAGCCCAGAAATCGCTGATTGCGAAATCTGGTACGTACAGGTCGCGAGAAAGTGATGCAGAGGCGTCGTCCACGCATTTGCGTGGATTGAAATTCGTAGTTGCGACGCAGGCGTGTCATCCACGCGTTTGTGTCGCCTAACTTCGAGGCAGCTGATGTGTGGAAAACAATCCAACACAAAACTCACCGGCAAGTGTACCGGGTCGCATCAAGTAATAAAACTCACGGGAGTGAGGTCGATCCCACAAGGATTGAAGGATTGAGGAATTTTAGTTCAGTGGTTGATTTAGTCAAGCGAATCAAGTATTGGTTGAGTGATTTTGTATCCAACAGTAAGTAAATGACAGAAAATGTAAAGGGGAAGGGAAGAATTGCAGAAATTAAAGAAAACTGAAAGTAAAAGAGCTGAATCTTAAAGAACAAGAAATTAAATGACTGAAACTTAAAGTGTAAGAAATGTAAATTGCAGTAACTTAAAGTGCAAGAAATATAAATTGCAGTAATGAAAAGGGATTTGAGGATTGGGATTTCAGAATTCAAGCAAGGGAAATTAAATTGCAACAATTAATAAAGCAGAAGTTGAATTAGAAGTAACTAGAATTCAAACAGAAAAGGGAATTGAATTGCAGCGGGGGTTCACAGAAGAACCAAAAGGAAAATGGGTCTCAGGACTCCAGAGACTAGATAGCAAAGTCTAGATCTCAATTGCCTTCCCAGATCCAAGTTCACAGAGCAATTAACAAGAATTTAAAGAAGAAGCAGTAAAGGAAATGTAATTGAACTTAATTATGCAGAAGAGGAATTAAAGAGATCTTGAATGGAGATTGAGACAGAACTTCCTTAATTCTTCACACCCAAGACTCAAACAAGAAAAGTAAAAATGCTCAAGCAAGAATGAGGAAGAAGAGAGATCAATTCTCCTCCCCAATTCCCTGAAATCTCAGTTTCTAGCTCTCAATGAAGTCTCAAAATTTAAAATCAAAAGAAGGTCTCAATTCAAAAGTGAAAAGAAAGGTCCTAATTACATCAAACTATCTCCTATTTATACACTTTCTATTCTTGGATTTTGGAATTTGGATGGGCTTTTGATTTGGTGAAGAAATGAATTTAATTGGATTTTTAATCCAATTTCAGCCCATGAAGAAGTAGCTCCCAGGAGGCTGCCCTGCCCTTGTGGAGGGCAAGGCAGGAAATGGTGCGTGCGGCCTTGTGCGTGCGTGCTTGGTGCGTTGATGCTTCAGGATGCTGCCCTGCCCTTGTGGAGGGCAGGGCAGAGTTTTTTGGTGCGCCAGATTCTGCTGCCCGTGCGTGCTTGCTGTGCCAAAGCTCTCTTGGTGCGTGCGTGTTGGTGCGCTGGCCATGCACCACAAAAATGCTGCCCTGCCCTTGTGGAGGGCAGGGCAATGTTGCAATGGTGAGGTTCCAAGTTCGAAACTTGGTGGAGACACACGCTGCTTCTTTTCCTTGGTTTTCTTGGCACCAAAGTAAGGCCTAGTTCCTTGCTTCCTCATGGTGCCGTGTTCGATCCTGGGAGATTGAAAGCAAGCTTGTGAGTAGCGCTCCCCCACTCCCCCTTGCTCATGAGTTCGAACCTTGTGGCAAGCATTGGTAAGTTTTTTTTCTTGAATTTATTTCTTGATGAGCCCGATATTGCTCTTGAGGAGGGCAGGGCAGAGTTTTTGCTCCCTTTGGTCCTTGGCATCAAATTGTGCTCTGCCCTTGTTGTGGGCAGGGCAGTGATGCTTTTCAAGGTTTGGCTCATAATGTTGCTCTCCTGGAGGGCAGTGTGCCCTTGTGGAGGGAAATGTTTGCTTCCTCCCTTCCATGCGCCACACTTCTTCTTCCCTTGGGCCACGCTTTCTTTAAGCCACGCTTTTCCTCTTTTCTTCCTTTCTTCATCTACAAGAAACCAAAACAACCACTCAAAGTATCTCTAAACTCATAAGGTTTATAATTCATTAAAAATCACTTAATTCTTGCTCAAACCTCATGATTTAGCATCAATTTAATGGTGGTTGCTTGATTTAAAAAAGTTGTGCATTTTCATTCCAAATTGCTTACTTAAGATACAAGAAAGTGCATAAAGGCTAATAAAACAAGTGAAATTAGCTTGAAAAATGGGTATATGATGACCCGTCATCACAACACCAAACTTAATTCTTGCTTGTCCCCAAGCAAGCATCAAAACTAAGAGAAAATGAAATGAACAAGAAAAGAAAACATATCCTTATTAGGCATATAGCAGAACTTGATTCATGGAGTTTTTATGCAGACAATGATAACTCAATTATTGTTGCTGTTACATAACATACATTCTTCCTCAAAGGCTTACTAAACTTGCTGTTATAAGGTTTATTCTTTCTTTGCTCCCTTGCTAACTTTTCTTTTCTCATGTTGCTTAACAAACTTTTTATTCTTTTGGAGGCTTGGTGTCTAATGTTGCAGTAGTAGCCTTTGGCTTTATTTTTACTCAACATCTTTTCACCACAGACACATGGCTCACTATTTCTTCCTAGGATCATTGATGCCCAGCATCTCTTTGGATAACTAAATGTTCTGTATCTAGGTTGCTCTTTATTGTGGACTTTCAATTGGCCATCCCAAATCAGTTGATCTAAGTGACCGGGTTTTGAAATACCCCTCAGAATTTACTTATCCAAGCATATCCTAGTACAAGAACACCACCGGCATGTGTCCTAGGGTCCAAGCTATTGGTGTCCAGCCTTTATTCTTTGTTTTTTTTCTTGCCACATTGGCTTTTTCTTCTTCCTTTTCTTTCTGTTTTATTTTTTTGTTTTCAAGGGCTTTTTCTTTACTGATAAGAACCTTTATAACAGCAAACTAGCTCACACTTTAATGAAAATGACATTATGCAGCAATTATTTTATGAGTTATGCATTTAATCAAACACATACACCACCATTAACTTCCATTCTAACTTATGCAACATTGGATATTTACTTTCTAATTCAAACAATTCTCTTTTATTCAAGCATATGGGAAACAAAACAAAATTCAGCTAGGTGATGGATGACAAGCATCATGCAGATTATCATACTTAATCAAACAACTTCACTTGCAACTAGATAAACACTTTAGCAGGATATATAATGGTTCCCATGTTCAAAACACTTCACAGCAGCAAGGATTAAGTTTAGATACAACCTTTGAAGTTGCAGCCCTTTGATTCTTCCTTCTGTTGTGTTTTCTTTGAGTTAAGATGCACAGTATCTTCAATGGTTGACTAATGTCCTGTATAATTCTCAAAGGTTGCTTGCTTCACAAGCCTTTGTGCAATTGGTTAGTCTAAAAATGATTATGGCTTTTTGAACTTACTTTGGTGTGTGAACACCAAACTTAGTTCCTTGCCACTCTTTCTGATGCAACAAGTTAACCATATGTGAAACCTTGTGTCCTTGCTAAAGGTTATGGAATTAAAGCTAAAAAGTAGTTAAATAGTTGAATAATTCGTCTGATTGCTTGGAGCTAGCCTTGTGCAGGAAGTGAGAATGTTCTTTTAAATGAGATTTTGGTGGAACACCAAACTTAGAATCCTTCATTCTCACTTGAATTGTTTTGGTGTGCAACACCAAACTTAGCTCCTTGCAATGCATACCAATTATTCAACATTTTTATTGAAAAAGCTATGAAAAGAAAACTACCTCAGGTTGGGTTGCCTCCCAACAAGCGCTTCTTTATTGTCATTAGCTTGACATCCTCCATTCTTTGATCATGGAGGCTGAAAATCATAGTGCCTCAGCTTTTCACCTCTTATTGTGAACTTCCTTCCAGTCTCCTCTTTGATGATCTCTAGGTGTTCAAGTGAAAGGACCCGGTTCATAGTGTAGTATTCAGATAATTATGGAGACACCTTCATTGGTTGGGTGTTTAACACCACTTTATCCCCTGGTGAAAAGCCTTCAGTAGGGATCTTCTTGTTTCTCCACCCTCTTGGCCTCTTCTTCTTTTCTTTCACAAGAGATACTCCCTGCCTTGGTGGTTCTTTATCTGGGATGCTGAATTTCTCATCTGGGGGTTTTGGATCTAGTTCCTCCTTGACTTCTTTGGTTTGTTGCACCATTTCTACTGCTTTCAAGCATGGATTTAGGAGTCTTGGAGTTAACTCATTGACTGCCTCCTTCAAACTTTGATCTCTGGCCTTATCCTTCATAAAATCTTCTTCTTGAATGGGTTCATGCAAGATTTTAAAAACATGGAATGCTAGATGCTCATCATGCACTCTCAGCAACAATTTCCCTTTTTCCACATCTATCAATGCTCTGCCTGTAGCTAGGAAAGGCCTTCCTAGGATGATGGGAGTGTCAGGGTCCTCTTCTATATCTGAGATAACAAAGTCAGCAGGGAGAAAGAATTTTCCCACTTTTACCAACACATTCTCCACAACTCCCAGTGCTTGCTTAGTGGATTTGTCAGCCATTTGGAGAACTATTCGTGTGGACTTCAGCTCAGAAATTTTAAGTTTCCTCATTAGAGACAAAGGCATCAAGTTTATGCTTGCACCGAGGTCACAGAATGACTTCTCAATTGTTATGTTTTCTATGGTGCAAGGTATGTAAAAACTCCCAGGATCATCTTTCTTCTCTGGCAACTCTCTTTGGAGGATAGCACTACATTCCTTTGTCATCTCAACAATCTGTCCTTCCTTCAGGGGTCTTTTCTTTGTCAATACTTCCTTCATGAATTTGGCATATAGTGGCATCTGTTCAAGTGCTTCCAAGAAAGGAATATTGATGATGAGTGTCTTGAATTTGTCCAGAAATTTTGAGTATTGCTTATCCTCATTTTCTTTTTTAAACCTCTGAGGGTATGGAAGTTTGGGGACATAAGGATTTACTCCTTCTCTCTTCTCTTGTAGTTGTGATTCAAGGGTGTTCTTGTATCCCTTTGAAATTTGTACATTTTTGGTTTCTTGATCCTCTTTACTTTTCCCCTCTGTCTCTTCTTGTGGAACTTCTCTGTTGTGTTTGTCCTGATTGATGGCTTCCTTCTTCATAGTCTTCTCACTTCCCACTGTGATTGCTTTGCACTCCTCCCATTTTGTGGCTTTTTCTTTGTCCCTTGGGTGTTCTTCAGTGACATTGGGGAAGGCATTCGCTCTCTTCTCATCCATTTCTGAAATTTGCTTAGCCATTTGCCCCATGTGTCTCTCAAGGTTTCTGATTGAGGTCTCTTGGTTTTTGAATGCCAGGGTCTGATCTTTCCTTGCAGCTTCCTGATCTTGTCTTGCCATCTCTTGATTTTTCATGAGTTTCTCCATCATTTTCTCTAGACTTGAGATTCTTTTAGAGTCTGGATTTGGTTGTGGTTGTGTGAAATGAGATGGTTGTTGTTGGAAGTTGTTTGAATTAATTGTGGGGGTACTTTGTGGGTGGGATGTGGATGTGGACAAGTTATTCTGGTGGTTTTGTGAGTTATTATGGGGTTGGTGATATGTGTTTTGTGAATTTTTGAATTGGTTAGTATTATTGGATGAATGGTTATGGTTGCTTGTGTTGCTGAGGCTGCCAGAGTTGAAGTCCCTTTGTCCTTGATTCTGATGCTCACCCCACCTTGAATTAGAATGAGTCTTCCAAGGTGTCTTGTGTGCATCACCATGAAAATTGTGTTGAAATGAACTTGAAGTGTTGTTCATGCATTGCACCTGCTCAGAGCTTTGTTGCTCAAAATTGAATGTCCCAAAACTTTCTTCAGATAGATTCCACCCATGTGAGGTTTGAGATTGGCGTTGTGTGTTTACTGCAACACTGATGTGCGGATAATTTATACGCTTTTTGGCATTGTTTTTAGGTAGTTTTCAGTAAGTTCAAGCTACTTTTAGGGATGTTTTCATTAGTTTTTATGTTAAATTAACATTTCTGGACTTTACTATGAGTTTGTGTGTTTTTCTGTGATTTCAGGTAATTTCTGGCTGAAATTGAGGGACTTGAGCAAAACTCTGAAAAAGGCTGACAAAAGGACTGCTGATGCTGTTGGATTCTGACCTCCCTGCACTCAAAATGAATTTTCTGGAGCTACAGAACTCCAATTGGCGCGCTCTCAATGGCGTTGGAAAGTAGACATCCAGAGCTTTCCAGCAATATATAATAGTCCATACTTTATTCTGAAATTGATGACGTAACTTGGCGTTGAACACCAAGTACATGCTGCTGTCTGGAGTTAAACGCCAGAAAAACGTCATGATCCGGAGTTGAACGCCCAAAACACGTCATAACTTGGAGTTCAACTCCAAGAGAAGCCTCAGCTCGTGGATTGATCAAGCTCAGCCCAAGCATACACCAAGTGGGCCCCGGAAGTGGATTTATGCATCAATTACTTACTCATGTAAACCCTAGTAGCTAGTCTAGTATAAATAGGATAAGTTACTATTGTATTAGACATCTTTTGACAGTTTAATCTCTTGACTGTTTAGCCTTTGATTATTCGGTCTCTTGATCACTCAGGGGGCTGGCCATTCGGCCATGCCTGAACCTTTCACTTATGTATTTTCAACGGTGGAGTTTCTGCACACCATAGATTAAGGGTGTGGAGCTCTGCTGTACCTCAAGTTTCAATACAATTACTATTACTTTTTATTCAATTCTCTCTTATTCTTATTCCAAGATATACGTTGCACAACACTTTGGTGAATGTGATGATCCGTGACACTCATCATCATTCTCACCTATGAACGCGCGTGACTGACAACCACTTCCGTTCTACCTTAGGCCGGGCGCATATCTCTTAGATTCCCCAACAGAATCTTCGTGGTATAAGCTAGATAGATGGAGGCATTCATGAGGATCCGGAAAGTCTAACCTTGTCTGTGGTATTCCGAGTAGGATCCTGGGAATCCGGAAAGTCTAACCTTGTCTGTGGTATTCCGAGTAGGATTCCGGTATTGAATGACTGTGACGAGCTTCAAACTCCTGAAGGCTGGGCGTTAGTGACAAACGCAAAAGAATCAATGGATTCTATTCCAACCTGATTGAGAACCGACAGATGATTAGCCGTGCTGTGATAGCGCATAGGACCATTTTCCCGAGAGGATTGAAAGTAGCCATTGATGATGGTGATGCCCTACAAACAGCTTGCCATGGAAAGGAGTAAGAAGGATTGGATGAAAGCAATGAGAAAGTAGAGATTCAAGAGGAGCACAAGCATCTCCATGCGCCTATCTGAAATTCCCACTATTAATTTACATAAGTATTTCTATCCCTTTTTATTAATTATATTTGATTTTCTAAATTCCATAATTTTAATCTGCCTAACTGAGATTTACAAGGTGACCATAGCTTGCTTCTTACCAACAATCTCCGTGGGATCGACCCTTACTCACGTAAGGTATTACTTGGATGACCCAGTGCACTTGCTGGTTAGCTGTGCGAAGTTGTGAAAAATTATATAGAAACCATGGTATTGGCATCCTATTTTTGGCGCCATTACCAGGGAAAGAAAAAGCAATGAATTTTACAAGATACAATAACAAAGGAATCACAATTTCGTCCACCAAGTTTTTGGCGCCGTTGCCGGGGATTGTTCGAGTATGGACAACTGACGGTTCATCATGTTGCCCAGATTAGGTAATTTTCTTTTCAAAAATCTTTTTCAAAATTTTTCTTTTATTTTTCGTTTTTCCTAACATTATTTTCGAAAAAAAAAATTAATAAAAATACAAAAAAATAATAAAATCACAAAAATCAAAGATATTTTGTGTTTCTTGTTTGAGTCTTAGGTCAATTTTTAAGTTTGGTGTCAATTGCATGCTTTTAAAAATTTTTCTTGCATTTTTCGAAAATCCCATGCATTCATAGTGTTCTTCATGATCTTCAAGTTGTTCTTGATAAGTCCTCTTGTTTGATCTTGATGTTTTCTTGTTTTGTGTTGTTTGTTGTTTTTCATATGCATTTTTTTTGTTTGTTAGAGTCCATGCATTAAAGATTTCTAAGTTTGGTGTCTTGCATATTTTCTTTGCATCAAAAATTTTTCAAAATTATGTTCTTGATGTTCATCATGATCTTCAAAGTGTTCTTGGTGTTCATCTTGACATTTATAGCATTCTTGCATGCATTCATTGCTTTGATCTAAAAATTTCATGCATTGAGTAATCTTGTTTTTCTCTCTCATAATTAAAAATTCAAAAATCAAAAAATATCTTTTCCTTATTTTCCTCCAATTTTCGAAATTTTGGGTTGACTTGGTCAAAAATTTTTAAAATTAGTTGTTTCTTACAAGTCAAGTCAAAATTTCAATTTTAAAAATCTTATCTTTTCAAAATCTTTTTCAAAAATCATATCCTTTTCATTTTTTTTATTATTTTCGAAAATTTTAAAAATTATTTTTCAAAAATCTTTTTCTTAGCTTTTATATATAAAATTTTAGAAAAATAGCTAACAATTAATGTGATTGGTTCAAAAATTTGAAGTTTGTTACTTTCTTGTTAAGAAAGGTTCAATCTTTAAATTCTAGAATCTTATCTTGTAGTTTCTTGTTAGTTAAGACATTTTAAAAATTGAATCTATTTCAAAATATCTTATCTAACTTCTTATCTTCTCATCTTTTTAAAATTTTATTTTAAAATCTTTTTCAATCAACTAACTAACTTTTTGTTTGTTGCTTATCTTTTTCAAAACCACCTAACTACTCTTTCCTCTCTAATTTTCGAAAATATCTCACCCCTTTTCAAAAATTCTTTTTAATTAACTAATTGTTTCATGTTTTAATTTTAATTACATCTTATCTCTAATTTTCGAAAATACTAACCCCTTTTTCAAAATTATTTTCGAAATTCTCTTTCTCTTTTCTTATTCTATTTAATTATTTATTTACTAACACTTCTCTTCACCTCTCTTCATCTAAAAATCCGAATTCTTCTTCATTCTTCTACTCCCTTCTTTTTCTACTAACATAAAGGAATCTCTATACTGTGACATAGAGGATTCCTCTTTCTTTTCTTGTTTTCTTCTCTTTCATATGAGCAGGAACAAGGATAAAGGCACTCTTGTTGAAATTGATCCAGAACCTGAAAGGACCCTGAAGAGAAAATTAAGAGAAGCTAAGTTACAACAATCCAGAAACAACCTTTCAGAAATTTTCGAACAAGAGAAGGAGATGGCAGCCAAAAATAATAATAATGTAAGGAGAATGCTTGGTGAATTCACAAAGCCAACGTCCAAGTTTGATGGAAGAAGCATCTCCATTCCTGCCATTGGAGCCAACAACTTTGAGCTGAAACCTCAGCTAGTTGCCTTAATGCAACAAAACTGCAAGTTTTATGGACTTCCATCTGAAGATCCTTATCAGTTTTTAACTGAGTTCTTGCAGATCTGTGAGACTGTAAAGACGAATGGAGTTGATCCTGAAGTCTACAGACTCATGCTTTTCCCTTTTGCTGTAAGAGACAGAGCTAGAATATGGTTGGATTCAGAACCCAAGGATAGCCTGGACTCATGGGATAAGCTGGTCACTGCCTTCTTGGATAAATTCTTTCCTCCTCAAAAGCTGAGCAAGCTGAGAGTGGATGTTCAAACCTTCAAACAAAAAGATGGTGAATCCCTCTATGAAGCTTGGGAAAGATACAAGCAGCTGACCAAAAGATGTCCAGCTGACATGTTTTCAGAATGGACCATATTAGATATATTCTATTATGGTCTATCTGAATTTTCAAAAATGTCATTGGACCATTCTGCAGGTGGATCTATTCACCTAAAGAAAATGCCTGAAGAGGCTCAAGAACTCATTAATATGGTTGCAAACAACCAATTCATGTACACCTCTGAGAGGAATTCCGTGAATAATGGGATACCTCAGAAGAAAGGAGTTCTTGAAATTGATGCTCTGAATGACATATTGGCTCAGAACAAAGTGTTGACTCAACAGGTCAACATGATCTCTCAAAATCTGAATGGATGGCAACATGCATCTAACAGTACTAGAGAGGCAGCTTCTGAAGAATCTTATGATCCTGAGAACCCTGCCATGGCAGAGGTTAATTACATGGGTGAACCTTATGGAAACACCTATAACTCATCATGGAGAAATCATCCAAATTTCTCATGGAAGGATCAACAAAAGCCTCAACGAGGCTTTAACAATGGTAGACGCAATAGGTTGAGCAATAGCAAGCCATATCCATCATCTTCTCAGCAACAGACAGAGAATTCTGAACAAAACACCTCTAATTTAGCCAACCTAGTCTCTGATCTGTCAAAGGCCACTTTCAGTTTCATGAGTGAAATAAGATCCTCCATCAGAAATCTGGAGGCACAAGTGGGCCAGCTGAGTAAGAAAGTCATTGAAACTCCTCCCAGTATTCTCCCAAGCAATACAGAAGAGAATCCAAAAGGAGAGTGCAAAGCCATTGACATAGTCAATATGGCCGAATGCACAAAGGAGGAGGAGGACGAAAATCCTAGTGAGGAAGACCTCCTGGGACGTCCCTCAAGCAAGAAGGAGTTTCCTATTAAGGATCCAAAGAAATCTAAGGCTCATATAGAGACCATAGAGATTCCATTAAATCTCCTTCTGCCATTCATGAGCTCTGAAGACTATTCTTCCTCAGAAGTGGATGAAGATGTAACTGGAGAGCAAGTTGCTCAATATTTAGGAGCTATCATGAAGGTGAATGCCAAGTTATTTGGTAATGAGACTTGGGAAAGTGAACCTCCCTTGCTCATTAATAAACTGGATACTTGGATTCAAAAAATTCTACCTCAAAAGAAACAAGATCCTGGCAAATTCTTAATACCTTGTACCATAGGCACCATGACCTTTGAAAAAGCTCTGTGTGATCTGGGGTCAGGGATAAATCTTATGCCACTCTCTGTAATGGAGAAGCTGGGGATCATTGAGGTACAACCTGCCTTGTTCTCATTACAACTGGCAGACAAGTCATTGAGACAAGCCTATGGAATAGTAGAGGACGTGTTAGTAAAGGTTGAAGGCCTTTACATCCCTGCTGATTTCATAATCTTAGACACTAGGAAGGAAGAGAATGATTGCATCATCCTTGGAAGACTTTTCCTAGCCACAGCAGGAGCTGTGATAGATGTCAACAGAGGTGAATTAGTCCTTCAATTGAATGGGGACTACCTTGTGTTTAAGGCACATGGCCATCCCTCTATGACAAAAGAGAGTAAGCATGAAGAGCTTCTCTCAGTTCAGAGTCAAGAAGAGCCCACACAGTCAAACTCTAAGTTTGGTGTTGTAAGGCCACAACCAAACTCTAAGTTTGGTGTCAAGACCCCATATCCAAACTCTAAGTTTGGTGTTGGGACTATACAACATTGACCTGATCACCTTGTGGCTCCATGAGAGTCACTGTCAAGCTATTGACATTAAAGAAGCGCTTGTTGGGAGGCAACCCAATTTTATTTATCTAACTTTTATTTTATATTATTGTTATTTTGTGTTTTATTAGGTACATGATCATGAGGAGTCACAAAAAAAATCATAAAAATTAAAAATAGAGTTAAAAACAGCAGAAAAAAAATTCGCACCCTGGAGGAAGCACAGGCTAGCGTTCAACGCCAGTAAGATGCATCTGGCCGGCGTTCAACGCCAGAACAGAGCATCATTCTGGCGCTGAACGCCGGAAACAAGCAACATTCTGGCGCTGAACGCTAGGAATGTGCCCAGAGAAGAAAAGCTGGCGCTGAACGCCAGTAACAAGCATGAAACTGGCGTTCAACGCCAGAAACATGCTTTACATGGGCGTTGAACGCCCAGAATGTGCACCACACGGCGTTTAAACGCCAGAATGGTGTGCAAAGGCAATTTACATGCCTATTTGGTGCAGGGATGGAATTCCTTGACACCTCAGATCCTGTGGACCCCACAGGATCACCTAAGGATCTGTGGACCCCACAGGATCCCCACCTACCATTTTCCCACCTTACCTCCTAATCCTAGTTTTTGTGATTACTCTTCCCCATGTCACACTTCCCAACAACTTTCACCAATCACCTCAATTCCTCTTCCCAATTACCCCATTCACCACTCACATCCATCCACTCTTCCCCATAAACCCCACCTCCATTTCAAACATTCAAAACCATTTTCCCACCCATTCCCACCCTAAATGGCCAAACTTACACTCCCCCCTCTCCCTATAAATACCCTTCCATTCTCCTTCATTTTCACACAACACAAACCCCTCTTCTCCCACTTAGCCGAACCTACATCTCTCCCTCTCTACCATATTTTCTTCTTCTTCTTCTTCTCTTCTTTCTTCTCTTGCTCGAGGGCGAGCAATATTTTAAGTTTGGTGTGGTAAAAGCATAAGCTTTTTGTTTTTCCATTACCATCAATGGCACCTAAGGCCGGAGTATCCTCTAGAAAAGGAAAAGGGAAGACAAAAGCTTCCACTTCCGAGTCATGGGAGATGGAAAGATTCATCTCCAAGAGCCATCAAGACCACTTCTATGATGTTGTTGCAAAGAAGAAGGTGATCCCTGAGGTCCCTTTCAAGCTCAAGAAAAATGAGTATCCGGAGATCCGACATGAAATCCGAAGAAGAGGTTGGGAAGTCTTAACCAACCCCGTGCAACAAGTCGGAATCTTAATGGTTCAAGAGTTCTATGCCAATGCATGGATCACTAGGAACCATGATCAAAGTATGAACCCGAGTCCAAAGAATTATCTCACAATGGTTCGGGGGAAATACTTAGATTTTAGTCCGGAAAATGTGAGGTTGGCGTTCCACTTGCCCATGATGCAAGGAGATGAACGCCCCTACACTAGAAGGGTCAACTTTAATCAAAGGTTGGACCAAGTCCTTATGGACATATGTGTGGAAGGAGCTCAATGGAAGAGAGACTCCAAAGGCAAGCCAGTCCAACTAAGAAGACTGGACCTCAAGCCTATGGCTAGAGGATGGTTGGAGTTCATTCAACGCTCCATCATTCCCACTAGCAACCGATCTGAAGTTACTGTGGATCGGGCCATCATGATTCATGGCATCATGATTGGAGAGGAAGTAGAAGTTCATGAGGTCATCTCCAATGAAATCTACAAAATAGCCGACAAACCTTCTCCCATGGCACGACTAGCTTTTCCTCACCTTATTTGCCATCTATGTTACTCAGCTGGAGTTATCATAGAAGGATACATCCTCATTGAAGAGGATAAGCCCATCACCAAGAAGAGGATGGAGCAAGCAAGAGAGACCCTTCACGGTTCTCAAGAGATGCATGAGGAAGCTCATCATCAAGAAATCCCTGAGATGCCTCAAGGGATGCACTTTCCTCCCAACAACTATTGGGAACAACTCAACACTTCCTTAGAAGATTTGAGCCACAATGTGGAACAATTAAGGGTGGAACATCATGAGCACTCCATCATTCTCCAAGAAATAAGAGAAGACCAAAGGGCAATGAGGGAGGAGCAACAAAGGCAAGGAAGGGACATAGAAGAGCTTAAGGACATTGTTGGTCCTTCAAGAAGAAGACGCCACTAAAGGTGTATTCATTCCTTGTTCTTTATTTCTTTCTGTTTTCGGTTTTTTAATGTTGTGTTTATCTATGTTTTGTGTCTTTACTTCATGATCATTAGTATGTAACCATGTCTTAAAGCTATGAATAAAATCCATTAATCCTTCACCTCTCTTAAATGAAATATGTTTTAATTCAAAAGAACAAGAAGTACATGAATTTCGAAATTTATCCTTGAATTTAGTTTAATTATATTGATGTGGTGACAATACTTTTGTTTTCTGAATGAATGCTTGAACAATGCATATGTCTTTTGATCTTGTTGTTTATGAATGTTAAAATTGTTGGCTCTTGAAAGAATGATGAACAAAGAGAAATGTTATTGATAATCTGAAAAATCATGAAATTGATTCTTGAAGCAAGAAAAAGCAGTGAAAAAGAAAGCTTGCGAAAAAAAAATGGCGAAAAAAAATAGAAAAAAAAAAGAAAAAGCAAGCAGAAAAAGCCAATAGCCCTTAAAACCAAAAGGCAAGGGTAAAAAGGATCCAAGGCTTTGAGCATCAATGGATAGGAGGGCCCAAGGAAATAAAATCCAGGCCTAAGCGGCTAAACCAAGCTATCCCTAACCATGTGCTTGTGTCATGAAGGTTCAAGTGAAAAGCTTGAGACTGAGTGGTTAAAGTCGTGATCCAAAGCAAAAAGAGTGTGCTTAAGAGCTTTGGACACCTCTAACTGGGGACTCTAGCAAAGCTGAGTCACAATCTGAAAAGGTTCACCCAGTTATGTGTCTGTGGCATTTATGTATCCGGTGGTAATACTGGAAAATAAAGTGCTTAGGGCCACAGCCAAGACTCATAAGTAGCTGTGTTCAAGAATCAACATGCTTAACTAGGAAAGTCAATAACACTATCCGAAATTCTAAGTTCCTAGAGAAGCCAATCATTCTAAACTTCAAAGGAAAAAGTGAGATGCCAAAACTGTTCAGAAGCAAAAAGCTACAAGTCCCGCTCATCTAATTATAATTAATATTCATTGATATTCTGGAATTTATAGTATATTCTCTTCTTTTTATCCTATTTGATTTTCAGTTGCTTGGGGACAAGCAACAATTTAAGTTTGGTGTTGTGATGAGCGGATAATTTATACGCTTTTTGGCATTGTTTTTAGGTAGTTTTTAGTAAGTTCAAGCTACTTTTAGGGATGTTTTCATTAGTTTTTATGTTAAATTCACATTTCTAGACTTTACTATGAGTTTGTGTGTTTTTCTGTGATTTCAGGTAATTTCTGGCTGAAATTGAGGGAATTGAGCAAAACTCTGAAAAAGGCTGACAAAAGGACTGCTGATGCTGTTGGATTCTGACCTCCCTGCACTCGAAATGGATTTTCTGGAGCTACAGAACTCCAATTGGCGCGCTCTCAATGGCGTTGGAAAGTAGACATCCAGAGCTTTCCAGCAATATATAATAGTCCATACTTTATTCGGAAATTGACGATGTAACTTGGCGTTGAACGCCAAGTACATGCTGCTGTCTGGAGTTAAACGCCAGAAAAACGTCATGATCCGGAGTTGAACGCCCAAAACACGTCATAACTTGGAGTTCAACTCCAAGAGAAGCCTCAGCTCGTGGATTGATCAAGCTCAGCCCAAGCATACACCAAGTGGGCCCCGGAAGTGGATTTATGCATCAATTACTTACTCATGTAAACCCTAGTAGCTAGTCTAGTATAAATAGGATAAGTTACTATTGTATTAGACATCTTTTGACAGTTTAATCTCTTGACTGTTTAGCCTTTGATTATTCGGTCTCTTGATCACTCAGGGGGCTGGCCATTCGGCCATGCCTGAACCTTTCACTTATGTATTTTCAACGGTGGAGTTTCTGCACACCATAGATTAAGGGTGTGGAGCTCTGCTGTACCTCAAGTTTCAATACAATTACTATTACTTTTTATTCAATTCTCTCTTATTCTTATTTCAAGATATACGTTGCACAACACTTTGGTGAATGTGATGATCCGTGACACTCATCATCATTCTCACCTATGAACGCGCGTGACTGACAACCACTTCCGTTCTACCTTAGGCCGGGCGCATATCTCTTAGATTCCCCAACAGAATCTTCGTGGTATAAGCTAGATAGATGGCGGCATTCATGAGGATCCGAAAAGTTTAACCTTGTCTGTGGTATTCCGAGTAGGATCCTGGGAATCCGGAAAGTCTAACCTTGTATGTGGTATTCCGAGTAGGATTCCGGTATTGAATGACTATGACGAGCTTCAAACTCCTGAAGGCTGGGCGTTAGTGACAAACGCAAAAGAATCAATGGATTCTATTCCAACCTGATTGAGAACCGACAGATGATTAGCCGTGCTGTGACAGAGCATTTGGACCATTTTCACTGAGAGGATGGGATGTAGCTATCAACCAAGGGTGATGCCTCCAGACGATTAGCCGTGCAGTGACAGCGCATAGGACCATTTTACCGAGAGGATTGAAAGTAGCCATTGATGATGGTGATGCCCTACAAACAGCTTGCCATGGAAAGAAGTAAGAAGGATTGGATGAAAGCAATGAGAAAGTAGAGATTCAAGAGGAGCACAAGCATCTCCATGCGCCTATCTGAAATTCCCACTATTAATTTACATAAGTATTTCTATCCCTTTTTATTAATTATATTTGATTTTCTAAATTCTATAATTTTAATCTGCCTAACTGAGATTTACAAGGTGACCATAGCTTGCTTCTTACCAACAATCTCCGTGGGATCGACCCTTACTCACGTAAGGTATTACTTGGATGACCCAGTGCACTTGCTGGTTAGCTGTGCGAAGTTGTGAAAAATTATATAGAAACCATGGTATTGGCATCCTATTTTTGGTGCCATTACCAGGGAAAGAAAAAGCAATGAATTTTACAAGATACAATAACAAAGGAATCACAATTTCGTCCACCAAACACCTTGCAGTCCATCAATTTTCTTGGCCATCATTTCTATTTGTTGCTGAAGCTGTTGATGCATCTATTTGTTTTGTGCCAAGAGAACGTCAACACCTTCAAGCTCCAGCACATCCCTTCTCTGGGCTGGTTGGCGTTGTCTTTGATGAACAAAGAAATATTGATTGTTTGCCACCATCTCTATGAGGTTTTGGGCTTCCTCTGCTGTCTTCATTAGCTGCAATGAGCCTCCTGCTGAATGATCTAATGCTTCTTGAGCTTTCTGGGTTAACCCTTCATAGAAGTTTTGGAGTCTATCCCACTCACTAAACATTTCTGGGGGACATTTCCTGATTAAGGCCTTGTATCTCTCCCAGGCATCATACAACGACTCTCCATCCATTTGAATGAATGTTTGCACCTCTGTTTTCAGCTTGATAATCCTTTGGGGAGGATAGAACTTGGCTAGGAATTTGCTCACTAAGTCTTCCCAATTATTGATGCTTTCTTTGGGAAATGTCTCTAGCCATTGAGTGGCCTTATCCTTCAGAGAGAATGGAAACAGTAGTAGCTTGTAGATGTCTGGATGCACACCACTTGTTTTGACAGTTTCACAAATCCTGAGGAAGATGGATAAGTGTTGGTTTGGATCTTCAAGTGGACTTCCTCCATAGGAGCAATTGTTCTGCACCAGAGTGATAAGTTGAGGCTTCAACTCAAAATTATTTGCATGAACGTTGGGAGTGAGTATGCTACTCCTGCAGTTTCTTGCATTGGGGATAGTGTAAGAGGCCAACACCCTTCTTGAAGGCTGGGTATTATTGCTCACTCCCTCTTCACGCACCTCAGCCTCCATGAATTGCAAGAATCACAAACAAACCAAATGAAACATGGACATTCTAATGCTAGAATGTGGTTAGAGGGTTAGGTGACACAATGTGTCAAACAGTTAATGTGCTTAGTTAAAAAGAAAAAAAATGCTTAATCTAGACCACCACCTTACTTAATCATTGTCAATCTAATTCAATCCCCGGCAATGGCGCCAAAAACTTGATGTGTGGAAAACGATCCAACACAAAACTCACCGGCAAGTGTACCGGGTCGCATCAAGTAATAAAACTCACGGGAGTGAGGTCGATCCCACAAGGATTGAAGGATTGAGGAATTTTAGTTCAGTGGTTGATTTAGTCAAGCGAATCAAGTATTGGTTGAGTGATTTTGTATCCAACAGTAAGTAAATGACAGAAAATGTAAAGGGGAAGGGAAGAATTGCAGAAATTAAAGAAAACTGAAAGTAAAAGAGCTGAATCTTAAAGAACAAGAAATTAAATGACTGAAACTTAAAGTGCAAGAAATGTAAATTGCAGTAACTTAAAGTGCAAGAAATATAAATTGCAGTAATGAAAAGGGATTTGAGGATTGGGATTTCAGAATTCAAGCAAGGGAAATTAAATTGCAACAATTAATAAAGTAGAAGTTGAATTAGAAGTAACTATAATTCAAACAGAAAAGGGAATTGAATTGCAGCAGGGGTTCACAGAAGAACCAAAAGGAAAATGGGTCTCAGGATTCCAGAGACTAGATAGCAAAGTCTAGATCTCAATTGCCTTCCCAGATCCAAGTTCACAGAGCAATTAACAAGAATTTAAAGAAGAAGCAGTAAAGGAAATGTAATTGAACTTAATTATGCAGAAGAGGAATTAAAGAGATCTTGAATGGAGATTGAGACAAAACTTCCTCAATTCTTCACACCCAAGACTCAAACAAGAAAAGTAAAAATGCTCAAGCAAGAACGAGGAAGAAGAGAGATCAATTCTCCTCCCCAATTCCCTGAAATCTCAGTTCCTAGCTCTCAATGAAGTCTTAAAATTTAAAATCAAAAGAAGCTCTCAATTCAAAAGTGAAAAGAAAGGTCCTAATTACATCAAACTATCTCCTATTTATACACTTTCTATTCTTGGATTTTGGAATGTGGATGGGCTTTTGATTTGGTGAAGAAATAAATTTAATTGGATTTTTAATCCAATTTCAGTCCATAAAGAAGTAGCTCCCAGGAGGCTGCCCTGCCCTTGTGGAGGGCAGGGCAGGAAATGGTGCGTGCGGCCTTGTGCGTGCGTGCGTGCTTGGTGCGTTGATGCTTCAGGATGCTGCCCTGCCCTTGTGGAGGGCAGGGCAGAGTTTTTTGGTGCGCCAGATTCTGCTGCCCGTGCGTGCTTGCTGTGCCAAAGCTCTCTTGGTGCGTGCGTGTTGGTGCGCTGGCCATGCACCACAAAAATGCTGCCCTGCCCTTGTGGAGGGCAGGGCAATGTTGCAATGGTGAGGTTCCAAGTTCGAAACTTGGTGGAGACACACGCTGCTTCTTTTCCTTGGTTTTCTTGGCACCAAAGTAAAGCCTAGTTCCTTGCTTCCTCATGGTGCCATGTTCGATCTTGGGAGATTGAAAACAAACTTGTGAGTAGCGCTCCCCCACTCCCCCTTGCTCATGAGTTCGAACCTTGTGGCAAGCATTGGTAAGTTTTTTTTCTTGAATTTATTTCTTGATGAGCTCGATATTGCTCTTGAGGAGGGCAGGGCAGAGTTTTTGCTCCCTTTGGTCCTTGGCATCAAATTGTGCTCTGCCCTTGTTGTGGGCAGGGCAGTGATGCTTTTCAAGGTTTGGCTCATAATGTTGCTCTCCTGGAGGGCAGTGTGCCCTTATGGAGGGCAATGTTTGCTTCCTCCCTTCCATGCGCCACACTTCTTCTTCCCTTGGGCCACGCTTTCTTTAAGCCACGCTTTTCTTCTTTTCTTCCTTTCTTTATCTGCAAGAAACCAAAACAACCACTCAAAGTATCTCTAAACTCATAAGGTTTATAATTCATTAAAAATCACTTAATTCTTGCTCAAACCTCATGATTTAGCATCAATTTAATGGTGGTTGCTTGATTTAAAGAAGTTGTACATTTTCATTCCAAATTGCTTACTTAAGATACAAGAAAGTGCATAAAGGCTAATAAAACAAGTGAAATTAGCTTGAAAAATAGGTATATGATGACCCGTTATCAGCAGCTATGGTAAATTATATATTGTTGCGAAGCCCCAGATGTTAGCTTTCCAACGCAATTAGAACCGCGTCATTTGGATTTCTGTAGCTCAAGTTATGGTCGATTTAGTACCAAGAGGTCAGGCTGACAGCTTTGCAATTTCTTCAGTTCCTTGTATTCCGTCCAGTTTTGCATGCTTCCTTTCCATCCTCTAAGCCATTCCTGCCCTGTAATCTCTGAAATAACTTAATACACATATCAAGGCATCGAATGGTAATAAAAGAGGATTAAACATAACAAAATTAAGACCAAAGAAGCATGTTTTCAATCATAGCACAGAACCAGAAAGGAAAATGTAAAACATACAAATCATATGAATAAGTGGGTAAAGAGTTGATAAAAACCACTCAATTGAGTACAAGATAAACCATAAAATAGTGGTTTATCAACCTCCCCACACTTAAACATTAGCATGTCCTCATGCTAAGCTCAAGAGAAGCTATAAAGGAGTGAAGAGGAATGATAGAGAGTATGAAATGCAACCTATCTATGTGAATGCAACTACATGCAAAATGTTGCTACCTACTTGGTTAAAAGTAAACAAGCTCTCCAAGACAAATACAAACCAAATTCCACTAATTCAAATCATATAATAAAAAGCAAGTAAACTTGTAAGAAGATAGCTCATGAAAGCAGGAAACATAGAATTAAACACTGAACCCTCACTGGTAGTGTATATTACTCTAGTCTCTCTAGTGTATAGGGTAATCACTCTATTTTTCTCTAATCATGCTTTCTAAACTTTGTTCTTCATCTAACCAATCAACAAATATTTAATGTATACATACAAACATCATGAGGTTTTTTTCAAGGTTATAATAGGGCTAAGGTAAAGGTAAGGGTATATATATAAGGCTAAGTGAGCTAATAATTAAACACTTGATTAGTCTAAGATGTCACCTAACATATACATACTCTATATAATCTAAAAATCTTGCCTAGCTGCCCAATTTTCCCACTTGTGTGTTACATACTCATGCACCAATTTTATTTTTGATTTTATCCCATGTGCATTGATTCTTTAATTTTTGCATTGGGGTAATTGTTTTGTCCCCTTATTTAATTACTTAATAATTTTTTTAATTATTTGTTATTTTTTTTCAATGCACATGGTAATTTAATTATTTTGATTTCACATGAGCATGCTCCCAAATTTCAAATAATTTATTCACTTTAATACCTTTTTCCTATCATCCCATGTTCCCATAAATTTCCCCACACTAAGTTGATACACAATTTCTATCTTAAGCTAACCAAGGATTCAACTTGGGATTTTTAATTTGTTTTTCTGCTTAAGGCTAGTAATGTGGTTATAAAACAGAAGGGGATTAAAAAGCTCAAAGTGGCTAACAAGGGTGACATAAAAGGGTAGGCTTATTTGGGATAAGTGAGCAAAAACAAGTAATGGCCTCAATCATATGCAAGCATGTAAATACACTAAATATTGGACATATAGATTAGAACAAAATAAAGATTACAATCATAGAGAAGAAAACACACAAGAATAAAATATTATGGTTAAATAATGTAACCATGCAATTAAGCTCAAATCTCACAAGTTGTGTGTTCTTTAGCTCAAAAACCATGTTCCAATTATGATAAACCCCGTTTTTAGGGTTTATCTTGTGTTGAATTTAGAGTATTTTGATAACATTTTCTCACATTTAACCAATGAATTAGCATGGTTTTGTTATCTCTCCCGTATTTGTGCTTGAGTGTAAAAATATGCTTTTTAAGCCTTTACTTTGATAATTTTAATTCATCCTTGATTCCATAAGATTACTTGATGTGTTTGCTAGTAATCTCAGGTTAAAATAAGCTAGGCATGGATCAAAGGAACAAGGAAGGAAGCATGCAAGTAGAGAGAAGCACAAAAAGCCAAAGAACTGATCTCGTCCAAGGACGCGCACGCGCACAAGGCGCTCGCGCGCAGATTGCAATATCGACCAGGGATGCATACGCGTACTGTGCGCGTCCAGGCCGAAGGCCGCGCGTGATTTTTAAATGAAACTCGTGCCCAGCGATTTCTGGGAAGCTATGGGGCCCAGTGCAATCAACTTTGGCACCAAAATGCATTAAAAGGACCAAGGATTGAAGGGGAAGGCATCTTTCAATGGTATGTTTTCATTTTACACATTAGGATTAGTTTAGAGATAGTTTCTAGAGAGATAAGCTCTCACTTCTCTCTAGAATTAGGATTAGGAATTAGGGTTAGATTAGGATCTCATAGTTCTAGGTTTAATTCAAGTCTCCTTCTACTTCTACCTTCAATTGGTGATTGCTACACTTTGGTTCTTCTTTCTATCCCTATTCTCTTGTTGTGATTTCTCTTATTTTGTTTCTAAGTTTTGTAATTGAGATACTCTTGTTCTTTTGTTTTCTTTTAATAATGCAATTTGAGGTAATTCATGATAATTGTGATTTCCTTGATTGTTGTTGTTAATTCTTCGCATTCAATTGTTGTAGAATTCATTCTTGTTGTGATTTAGTATACTTTTCTTTTGTCCCTTCCAAGTGTTTGATGAAATGCTTGGGAGGATGTTAGAATAGAATTTTATGTTCTTGGCTTGAGAAGGTAACTTAGGATTTCTTGAGTTACTAGTGTCCAAGTGATTGATAGTTGATAACCATTGACTCTAGCCTTCATTAATCCAATTAGTGAGAAAGCTAGGATTTATGGACTTGGATTGATATAACTCACTTGACTTTCCTTTACTATTAGTTAGAGGATGACTTAGTGAGATTAATCCTTGCAACTACCATACTTGTGGCTAGTGATGATGCTGAAGACCCTTGACAACCAAACCTTGCCAAGACCATTTTGTTAATAAAATCCCCTTACCATTTACTATTCATATTTCTCATCTAAAACCTCAAAATAAACAAGTCCATAACCGATAACAAGAACACTACCCTACAAGTCCTTTGAGAGACGACCCGAGGTTTAAGTACTTCGGTTTATAGATTTTAGGGGTTTGTACTTGTGACAAACAAATTTTTGTATAAAAGGATTACTGTTGATTTAGAGACTATACTTTACAACGAGACTTCATTAGTGAAATTCTAAACCGTCAAAAAATCTAATCATCAAAATGGCGCCGTTGCCAGGGATTTGCAATGGTGTTATGTTATTGGTTATTGTACATATGTGAATATTATAAATAGTTTGTCTTTTGTTTGATTACTAGTTTAGTTAGTTTTACTTTATTTTTCCACTATGACTTCTCACTTTGGCTATGAGCTTGGTCCTAATTGTGTTGTAGGAAATGTGCACTTCAATGATAACATGTATCAAGGATGGAACACTCCAAGATGGGAGGAACCTCAAGGAATTGATCACTCCTATTGGCAACAACCTCCGGGCACTTATAGGTATAACTCACATCCTAACGCATGTCAATTCAATGGTTATGGTGACTCCTTTTGTGATAATCAACCAACACCATATGCCTATGAACCTTATCCTCAACATGATGCTCAACCATACTCACAAGTCTCTCCATATCAAGCACCTTTATGTGACCCATATCCACCATATGACCAATCACCCATATCACATTCTTATGACCACTATGAGCAAAAACCTTTAGAACCACCACAACCCTATCAGGATTACTACCAAGAGCTACCTCAATGCATACCATCTCCACAATTTTACCAAAAGGAACCACCTTCTTACTATGAACCCTCTCTCCAAAATAATGAACCTTCCTACTCACCCCAAGCCCCAATAGACGATCCTCTCACCTTGTTACTTCAAGGACAAGAAGCCATGAAGTGGGATACATTTGCGTTTGTAACCAATTTGACCAAGGTGGTGCACGCTTTAGCCCACCAATGTTTGAATACTCAAGTTATCCCCGTAGCCTCATGTGGAAAGCCTAAGGAAGAGCAAAGCATGGAGGAGATATCGGATAATCCGGTGAAAAAGGAATAATCGATAATAGTAGTGGAGCGATTGGAAAAGCCTACGGGTATTGAAACAAAGGAATAAGTGGTTCAAGACTTACGAAATATGAAACCACCATGTGAGTCTCAACAACCTCCGGAGTATATCAAGATCGAAGAATACGAGGAGGTTAATCAAGAAATAGATTCAATCATGGAGGAATTCCTATCTACAATTGAACTCCCCCCTAATGGACATGGAGTTGGAATAATAGAAGAGCGCGCACAATCCCCGTACCCTTGGTGAACAACGAAGAAGAGAATGAAATGAAAGAGATCTACCAAGGAGAAAAAGTTGGCATGGTGTATATTGAAATTGAAGAATATAAAGGGGTTGATCAAGAGATGGATTTATTCATCAATAAATTCCTATCCAAAATTGAATCCTCTCCCATTGGGCAAGAAACTGAAGTTCTTGAAGATAACACCAAGCCAAGTGATAAAAGCGAAAAGGTTGAAATTGAAGAAATTTGTCAAGAGGTGGAAATACCCAAAGAAGAGCATAAAGAAGTAAGCCTTGCATTGTCTAAGTGTGGGGAAGTCGCCCTTCCCAAATCACCATCCAACACAACATTCAAGTGGGTAAAATTCTTATCCCTAAGCTTTACTTTCTCATTTGAATATAGTTTAATTGAAACGGATGGACAACTTAGAGCTCTTTGTGGACTTAAAAGAAAAAGAGAATTGTGTAGTGGTTGAAAATTCGGTATAAAGCTCACTAAGGTCAAAGCTTTAAGATATAGGGATTATGATGGGACAAGAACCACTTTGTATGGGTCTAGAAGGAAGAATTTGTGGACTAAAGAGAATTCTATGTGTCAACCGCCCTTATGTCAACCAACCGTACGGAGAAATCATGAAACTCAACTCACGGATGGGTGTGAAGATAAGATATGGGATCTCGGTTTGCTATGTGAAGACCAACTATGGGGACTCATATCTTGGGTTGAAATTCACCCAAGATTGGTGAAGATGGTTGGAAATTCTATCAACCAATTGAGAAGCAAAGATCCTTGGAGATTCAAGGATGAGTACAAGCACAAGCCACCATGACAATGAGCTCCTCAAAAGGTCCAACTTAAGGACTTTAACTAAAACTGGTAGGCGGGAGACACCCCACCATGGTAAACTCTTCCCAATCTCTCTTAGTCTTGTTTAATAAGTGGTTTGAATTGCCATTGTAGGTAGATCTTCAACTCATATAGATTTGTTTGTATAAATTAATTGTTAGCATAATCACATGTATGTTGTGTTTAGTAGTAGATGAATAAAATCAAATGGCATTTTTTGTGAATTGTATGATATTTGATTGAATAAGAAGTTGTAGGCATCATAGGGAGCCCCTGGGCATATTTTTCTGCTGCTTATTGGGCAATGAAAAAAAAAGAGAGAGAAGAAGATGGAATGGCGCGAGCATGCGCTATACGCGCACGCGCCCATGAATGGATGCAGCCCATACATTTTCCAGAGAGTTGAGCCTCTCTTGGACGAACATTGTGCCTTTAACCCAACTCGTCCCACGCGGACGTGCACTACGTCCGTGCGCGCTCATACACCATTAAGGGAAAGCACGCGGACACGCACTAGCCGCATACGCGTCCCTAGGCTGATGGCAATATGACATCAGCCCATATACTTTCCAGAGTGTTAGGCCTCCCTCGAGCTGACCCTAAGCCTCAGGCCCAAAATCCATCACATGGACACGCACTACGCGCCTTCGCGCCCATGAGCCTATAAGAGAATCCGCGCGCTCGCGCATCTGCCGGATCCGCGCTGATCTGGTGATGCAACTTCTAAGCTATAATCCAGAGAGTTATGCCTGCCCTGGGCCAACCTTAGGCCTCTAGCCCAACCTCAAGCACGCGTGCGCGCACCATACGCGCACGCACTTTTTCCAATTCTCGTCTAGAACGCCTAAGCGCACAAGGTGTTCACGTGTCGGTTCCCAAATCATCAATACACGGAAGGCTTCATGTGCGCGCCCGCGTCGATTTGAAAACAGGATAACCCTAGGACACGAGGAACGTTGTGCAGTCGCGCACCTCACCCCTTACTCTCATCTTCCCCAACGTCTCCTACCCTCTCCTCTTCCCTGCCATGCCCCAACTACCACGCCGGCACGCCAGCGTCGTCGCCGACCGCCACGCCACCACCTTCCCTTTCTTCCTCGCTCTCTCGTTCACACACACACTATCTCTCTCTCACGGTCATCTCACCCTCTCTCTCTCACATCCTCAACCGGTGACCGGCGCACCTCCGCCGTTGTGGGTCTCTGCTGCCACCATCATCCTAGGCAGCAGTTCTGCTTTTGACTCGGCCACCCTCACCTCTCTCCCGTTGCCTACCCACCCCCATTTTTTATTCTGCCCAGCCTCCAGGTTACCTACGTCCGCCTCAACTCTGCTTTCTTGTTTCTTAATTTTACTCTTAGTTACTCTTAGTCTTAGTTAGTTAGAACTTGATTTTCACATGTTAGGTTAGCTAGAGATATCTGCTGTTAGGTAGCTAGGTTCTGGATAGAGGATTCTAGGCCTGATAATTGCTCTGTTTGTGTTCATTCTCTGTTTCATTACTTGTCTGGTGAATGCTTGATAAACTACTATCTTATGGTATATATTATGTTTAATTATGTGGTTTTATCATGATCCTTACCCACTTATTCATTAATTTAGCATGCATTTATATTTCCTTCCTGAAATTATTACAAGGTTGAAAACTGCTTCCTAGAGACTTTTTAATTATGCATTTTAGTTCTCCTTTATCCCATTCGATGCCGTGATCTGTGTGTTAAGTGTTTCAGGCTTTATAGGGCATGGATGAGCTGGAGATTAGGAAGGAAGCTAGCAAAAATGGAAGGAACACAAGAAATTGAGGAGGTAATCAGCGAGAAGTGACGCGGCCGCATGGCTCACGCGTTCGCGCGAAAGAGAAAAAAATCGCAGTGACGCGGCCGCATGGCTTACGCGACCGCGTTGAATGGAAAAGCACAAGTGACGTGGAGGCGTGGACGACGTGAACGCGTGGAAGGAAAAAACGTGAATGACGCGTCCGCATGGATGACGCGATCGCGTGACATGCGCGACCTGCAGAATCTGCAAATTCCACTGGGGGCAATTTTGGGCCCTATTTTGACGCAGTTCTCGGCCCAGAACAGCAGACTAGAGCCAGAGAACATGCAGAAACCAGAGACAACATTCATTCTACACAGTTTTAGTTTTTTAGATCTAGTTTTTACTCCTCCTCTAGGTTTTTTTCTCTACACATTGATAATTTTAGGATTTTATTTTTCTCTCACTTTTTGCATTGAGATATTGAGAAGAGCTATTACCTCATCAACACTTCGTCATTCTAGTTCGTTTTCTTTACTTGGCTTTACTCTTCCATGTCCTTTGCTTTGTTAATTTTACCATTGGAATATTATTAGGATTTATTTAATACACGGATTACTTTTATTTCTATTTGATTATTTTGATTTTTATTTACAATGTCTTTCTTTAATTCCTTTTCATATGTCATGAATTTTACATTCACAATGAGCGAGTAGTTCCCTAACTTGATGGGGAGTTGATTGAAAGGAACCAATTGAGTTGGAAGAATTGAAAGAAAAATTGTAATTGGGTTATTGTTGGCTTGCCCTCTAGTCACTAACACCAATCCCTTTTAATTAAGTGGATTTCAACTTGTGAATGGGCATAGCATCCCAACTTTTTTAACTCTCCCTTACCTAGTAAGAGATAACTAAACGGGATAACCTTCAATTATCAATTAATCTAGAGAGTAATCCAACAATAGTGAAACTTCCAACTAATCAACTCCCAATCAAGGCTTTTATTTACATTATTCAAATTCTCCAATTTTATTTCCTGTTTACTCAACTCAAACCTTTTTGAAAACATCTCATTAATAAAATAGCACACTTTTCTGCAACTCGTTGGGATACAACCTGGGATTCATACTCCCAGTATTTTTAAAATTTAAATTTCTGTGACACCTTTCTAAATTGATAAGTGGATTTCTGGTGAGTTAAGAACTATACTTGCAACGTACACATTTTAATAATTTTTAATTCATCAATTTCCGCATCATCAATTTCTGGCGCCGTTGCTGGAGAGTTGCAACAGTGTGTTAATTTATTGATTGGTATTTATTTTTATTGCAATTTTTTTTCTTTTCATTCTATCACTATGAACTGTACGTTTCTTTCGTTAAATGACGCGTTCGCTTCCTGATCCAAGCTTGCCAGCATTTGACCCTGAAATTGAAAGAACTCTTTCACATATAAGGCGAGCTAGGCGTAGGCGACTCCTCTTTGAGGACGAACCTGAACCGTCATTTAAGGAAGAAACAAACCCCCTTTCTACTGATCCAGTTCATTTACGTGCAGGTGACATGGCAGCGCCCAGAAGAGTCACCATCCAGGAGGAAGGAGCCCCTGATTTTACGCTCCAACCATTCCAGGCACACCACCCAGCAATAGCTGTAGATTTTGATGGTGTTGATGAAGTTTCTATTCTATTGAAAGCCTTCCCGTTTTCTCTGGAGGGAAAAGCAAGAGAGTGGTACTACACTCAACCCAGAGAAACTATTTTCAACTGGGATACACTTAGGAGAGAATTTCTGGATAAATTCTTTCCAGCTGAAGTTGCTGATAAGCTAAGGAAGGACATGTCTATGATCGTTCAGGATGAATCTGAGACCCTCTATGAATACTTGGAACGCTTCAATACACTTCGAAATGCATGTCCCCATCATATGATTGACAAGATAGTTTTGCTCGGTTACTTTACACAGGGTCTGAGATCTCAAGATAGGACCACACTGGAAGGTGCTTGCAATGGTTCTATGAAAAAGTACAAGACTACGGACAAAGCATGGCAATTGATTAGAGACTTAGCTGACTCTACTAGGAATCATAGGCAGAGACAAAGTCGGCCAAGAGCTGTTGTGGAGGTATCCACTAATACAGAGACTACTGCTATAGCCCAGAGTCTATGTGAAATGACTAACTTGCTGAAGTAGATGCAACTGAATCAACAACAACCTCAGCAAGTTCAGCCTTCTCCACCACAGCATAGCCAGCAGTTAGTTCCACAAAGAGTGTGCGGCATCTGTGCAAATTACAGTCACTATACCGATGAGTGTCCGCAGCTCCAACCAGAAGACAATACTATAGCAGCCACTCACAACTTTCATGACCGCCCCAATCAAGGGTACAATCAAGGTGGCAACTATAACCAAAGATGGCAGGATAACTCTAACCAAGGTTGGAGAGAAAATTCTAACCTGGGTTGGAAGGACAATTCTAACAGAGGAGGCAGAGATAACAATGGAAATTAGAGATGGAATAACAATAACAATTTCAGGCAGCAGAATCATACTCAGTCCTACAGAGCACCTCATTTGAGACAACCTCAAGCATCTCAGGAGACCTCTCAGATCACTTACCCCCTCTTCATCTCCTAATGATGAATTACTACAAGCTATTGATCGGAGGCAACAGGCCATGGAAAACAACCTTACTTCTACTCTGAATGGTTTGAATTGTACTTTGCAAGCCCTTGTCTCATAGATTGGATCAATGAACAACTCCAACAACCAGTCCTCAAGCTTTGGTGGCTCCCCTCTCAACCATTACCTAACCCAAAGGGTGGTATCAATGCCATCACCCTAAGGTCTGGAACCACACTGCAAGAGAGAAATCAGGAGGAGCCAAGCCCACCAAAACACGCCTCAGCTGAAGAGGAAGAGGACATTCAGGACATAACTGAGAAAGAAGAAGCTCAACTACAGGAGGAAGCACCAAAAGGCGCAGACACTGCAGAAAACACCACTCCCATTCCATTTCCACAACTTGCAAGGAAGCCCAGGAAGCAGTTGGAACCTAACCCCAAAATGGTAGAAATCTTCAAAAAGGTTGAGGTAACTATTCCCCTTTTTGATGTCATTCAATAGGTACCTAAATATGCAAAGTTTCTAAAAGATTTGTGCATACATAAAGACAAAATTAATGAATTAGAAACTATTCCTTTAGGAAGTTCTATATCTGCTTTAATTGGAAATTTACCTGAAAAATGTAGTGAACCAGGTCCTTGTATAGTTAGTTGTACTATTGGTGGTGTAGTAATTTATGACTGCATGTGTGATTTAGGAGCATGTGTTAGTATAATGCCCTTATCTGTATATGATGTTTTAAGGCTCCCTCCCTTAAAAAGGTCGGCAGCTCGTTTTGTGTTGGCAGATAAAAGTATTATTACAGTAGATGGAGTTGCTGAAGATGTTTTGGTGAACATTAAGGGGCTCACATTTCCCACTGATTTCTATATATCTTGGAGATGCCCAATAATGACTTAGATAAGCCATCATCAATCCTACTTGGCAGACCATTCCTGAAGACATCAAGATTCAAATTAGATGCTTTTTCAGGAACATATTCTTTTGAAATAGATGGCCGAATAGTAATCTTCAATTTGAATAGAGTCACGAACAACCCTCTAAAAGATTATTCTATCTTCCAGTGTGATATCAAAGATGAAACTGTAGCTGAATTTCACCAGGAGGAGCTGGAAGAAAAGTACACAAAATAAAGTCCAAGTGTGGGGACTCTATTAACTGACAATAAGGATACTTTGACATTTTCACAAGCTCCAGACAATCCAGAGCCTGCCCATGACCAGAAGATAGAGTTGAAACCTCTCCCTCCACATCTCAAATACGCTTATCTAGAAGATGGGCAGAAGTTTCCAGTTATCATTGCACAGGACCTCATTCCTGAACAGGAAGAGCAGTTACTTAATGTGCTGAGAAAGCACAAGAAAGCAATTGGATGGAGTTTGGCAGACATAGTAGGCATTAACCCTCAAGTATGTGAGCACAGAATATTCTTAGAGGAAGGAGCAAGACCTGTCCGCCAACCCCAAAGAAGACTGAATCCCACTATTTTGGAAGTTGTCAAAAAGGAAGTGACCAGACTATTGGAAGCAGGTATCATCTATCCCATCTCAGATAGTGAATGGGTTAGCCCAGTACAAGTGGTGCCCAAGAAGTTTGGAGTCACTACAGTGAAAAATGAGCATGGAGAGCTCATAGCAACCAGAGTACAGAACACTTGGAGAGTCTGCATTGATTACAGGCGTCTCAACCAAGCTACTCGCAAGGATCACTACCTACTCCCATTCATTGATCAAATGCTGGATCGCCTGTCAGGTAAATCACATTACTACTTTCTAGATGGTTACACAGGTTATTTCCAGATTCATATAGCTCCTGAGAATCAGGAAAAGACTACTTTTTCATGTCCTTTTGGGACTTATGCTTACAAGAGAATGCCCTTTGGTTTGTGCAATGCACCAGCTACTTTCTAGAGGTGCATGATGAGTCTTTTCTCTGATCTTATTGAGGACTGTATGGAGGTTTTTATGGATGATTTTAGCGTTTATGGTGATTCTTTTAGTTTTTGCTTAGATGGATTATCTAGAGTATTGGATAGGTGTGTCAGTACAAACCTTGTATTAAATTTTGAAAAATGTCATTTTATGGTTAAACAAGGGATTGTACTAGGACATGTTGTATCTAATACTGGTATTTCTGTAGACCCAGCAAAGGTGAATGTTATTTCTAGTTTACCTTACCCCTCCTCTGTGAGGGAGGTCCGTTCGTTCCTTGGCCATGCAGGTTTTTACAAGAGATTTATTAAGGACTTCAGTAAGGTGGCACTTCCCTTATCCAGATTACTGCAGAAGGATATTGAGTTCGAGTTCAGTGAGGATTGTAAGCAAGCGTTTGATAAGCTGAAGACCAACCTGACTCAAGCTCCAATTGTGAGAGGACCAGACTAGAGCCAACCGTTTGAAATCATGTGCGATGCTTCCAACCATGCAGTAGGAGCAGCGCTGGCTCAGCGTGAAGGTAAGGATCCTTTTGTTATTGCTTATGCATCTAAGACTTTAGACGCTGCCCAGTCCAATTATACTACTACTGAGAAAGAGCTTCTTGCTACTGTTTTTGCTCTAGATAAATTTCGAGCTTATTTACTTGGTACTAGAGTAGTAGTGTATTCGGACCATGCAGCTTTAAAGTATTTATTAGCTAAATAGGAGTCCAAACCAAGGCTCATACGTTGGATACTGTTTTTACAAGAATTTGATTTAGAAATAAAGGATAGGAGTGGTAACCAGAATCTAGTGGCAGACCACTTGAGTCGCCTTGAGCACATTAAGGATGATTCTACTCCTATAGATGATAATTTCCCATTAGATAACCTGCAAGCAGTATCTGAAGTAACCCCTTGGTACGCACCTGTAGCTAATTATCTAGTTAGCCGCACATTCCCTCCACACTTTTCTAAGCATCAAGGGGATAAGCTGAAAAGCGAGTCTAAATATTATATATGGGATGACCCATATTTGTGGAGATGTGGCGCTGATCAGGTAATTAGACGTTGTGTGCCTCAATCAGAATTCCAGTCCATTTTAGAGGCCTGTCACTCATCTGAGAGTGAAGGACATTTTGGCCCTCAAAGAACAGCTAGAAAGATCTTAGACTGTGGATTCTGGTGGCCTACTCTTTTTAGAGACCCTGTTGAGTTTTGTAAATCTTGTCTTCCATGCCAAAAATTTGGTAATATATCCAGGAGGGATGAGATGCCTCAACAAATTATGCTTTTCTGTGAAATTTTTGATGTTTGGGGCATTGACTTCATGGGTCCGTTCCCAAATTCTAATGGTCATTTTTATATATTGTTAGCTGTGGATTATGTTTCCAAATGGGTGAAAGTAATTCCTACCCACACTGATGATGCTAACACTATTGTTTCCTTTGTAAGAAACCATATTATTTTCCGCTTTGGATCACCACGAGCAATCGTGAGCGATCAAGGTACCCATTTTTGTAACAGGAGACTAACAGGATTGATGAAGAAGCATGGGATAATTCATAAGGTTGCAACAGCATACCACCGTCAAACCAATGGGCAAGCCGAGGTGTCAAACAGAGAGATAAAGCGTATCTTGCAGAAGATAGTCAAACCTCATAGAAAAGACTGGAGCACCAGGCTACAAGATGCACTATGGGCATACAGGACAACATATAAAACACCCATTGGGATGAGTCCTTTCCGCTTAGTTTATGGAAAAGCTTGTCATCTCCCAGTTGAAGTAGAGCACAGAGCCTTTTGGGCAGTCAAGGAATGCAACATGGGAATTGAGTAAGCTGGAGCTGAAAGGAAGCTACAACTGCAAGAACTGGAGAGCCTTCACCTAGAAGCTTATGAGAACTCAAGAATATACAAGGAGAAGATGAAGGCTGTACATGATCAGCACATCAAGAGAAAAGAGTTCCAACCTGGGGATTTAGTCCTCCTTTACAAATCTCGACTGAGGCTCATGCCAGGCATGTTGAGATCAAGATGGGAAGGTCCATACATAGTAGAGAAGGCCTAACCATACGGAGTTTATCACCTCAGCCACCCTTCAAGCTTTGAACTTATCAAAGTTAATGGACAACGTCTGAAGCTGTACCATGGCGAGAAGATACAGAAAAATAAGGAACTTGAGATCTTCCTCTTGGAAAACCCCCACATGCCAGAAGATTGAGCTAGTGGAGCGTCCAACTTATGGATGTTAAAGCAAAGTGCTAGGTGGGAGACAACCCACCTTGGTATGATCGTTCTTTTCTTCCTATCTTTAGTTTTTCCTAGTCAATAACTCTTCTCTCTATCAGTACCTTCATGCATCTGCATTCGTATATTTCTTATAAAAAAAAGGGGCCGCGTGACGCGACCGCATCCGCGACGCGTCCGCGTCGCCAGGAGAAGTGAGAAAATAAAAAACGAACAGAGAGTTTCGCTGGAGCATGGTTGGAGGCGTGCCAATGGCACAAATTGTCCCACGCGGCCGCGTCGCCGACGCGTCCGCGTCACATGGGATTCTTGGCCTCCCACGCGGCCGCGTGCCCTGATTTCCGATGTTAAAAAGGGTGCACAATGAAATATTGTGCGAGAGTGGTGCTGGATTGGTGCTGGACGCACCATCCCTACCACGCGATTGCGTCGCCGACGCGTCCGCGTCCTCCCTTCTAAAGCCCACTCACGTGATCGCATGCCCCACGCGATCGCGTCACCTCAAATTTGGCGAATATATCAATTTGAACAGAGAGTTGTGCAGGCACGAGGCTGCCCTCGCGCCAGAAGCACAATATGGGTCACGCGATCGCATGGCCGACGCGACCGCGTCAACTGAACTAAAGCGCAATCACGCGAACGCGTGCTCGACGTGGCCGTGTCAATTGCGCCGCACAGCTCTGCCAAAACTGCCAGAATATCTTATCTTTCTCTCCTCCAAATCCTAATTTTTCTTTTCCCTCCTTATTTCTTCTTCCTCATTTCTCCCTTCTATCTCACCTTTCACTCTCTCTTTCTCTCACCTCTATTAACAAGGTTTTATTTTCTTCTTCCCCCCTTCCTTTTCTATCATTCTTCTTATTTTCTATGTTATTTTCTTTTCTTTTCTTTTTCTTTTTATTTTCCATATTTTCTTTCTTCTTCTTTCCTTTTTACATGGTGCTAGAAAATTTATTTGAGTCATCATTCCTCATTATTTGCTTGTGGATTGTTGTAAATTGTTTGGCAATTATATCTTATTTTCTTAAAAGGATTGCTTGCATGTTTACTTTAATACTTTCTATGACTTATTTACCATGCATGCTATGTTTGTGAAAAAGCCCATATGGCATCATGCACTTTTCTACATTATCCTATTCTACTACTCAATGCATGTTTTTCACAAATTTTCTTTACTATTTTATTAATTCAATTTAATTGCCAATACAAACACGTTAGTTTGTTATGAAGTGATGCTTGATCTATGCTACTCATGCCCTTGCCGGCATGCCAATAATCATCTTGCATCTACTTACCTTTTTATGCACCTATCCTATTTCTTTTAATGATCTTTTCACATGTTGTCATGACCATGTGTTTATTTCATTCATCTTCACCGTGCACTGTTTATTACTCACTCCATCTCCTTTCTTGCTTTAATTCTTTGGATCTAACTTACTTTCTCTTCCCTTTTTCAGAATGGCCACCAAGAAAGGCAAAGAGAAAGCCACCCCTAAACCCACAGCAAGGAAAGAAACGAAGAGAGCATTAGTGGCAGAACCTTCTTCAACTGCAGTCAAGCCCTCAACAAAGAGAATTAAAAGGATTATCAAGGTTGATAAAAAGGAATGAGCCTTTCCAGCCAAGGACACTGCACGATTCCCAAATCGCTACTGTGAGCAGATGTTTCCTATTCTGGCAGCTCAAAATTACAACAATGAACACCTTCTTATCCTTCCACCTCGTATCGCTGAATTTGTTGAGCCACAAATTGCACAAAGACATTGGGGATTTTTACAGAGACAGCCACGATAGGTTAATCTTTCTTGGGTTGTTGAGTTCTACTCCAACTTCCACCTGCTGACTCTGCAGTCCATCTATTTAGCCAGAAGCAAGTCCCCATTACAGAAGAAGCCATACAGCAAGCCTTAGATCTCCCACCTGCTCCAGAAGGATTGGACGCTTTTCAGAAAGCCGCAACCAAGCGCCAGGCATACACTTTTGATTGGGACGCTGTTCTCAGAGTTATTGCTCGCCTTGGCAGCAAATGGATCTTCGGATACCATTGTTCCTGTCCTAAGGGAATCTCGGCTTTCGCACTTACCTTGGAGGCTCACGTATGGGCACAGATTATGTCCCATTACGTCTTCCCGAGTACTCATGAGTCCTCCTTCACCGCAGACATGGCCGTTCTACTATGGTGCATCCTCACAGACCAGCCTCTCAATTTACCGCGACATATCCGGAATGCTATGGAACATGTGCAGATCGTGGGCAACCTACCTTTCCCCGCATTGGTCTCTGATCTCATCTTAGCAGCCAGAGTATCTTACAGAGCTGGAGACACTAAAGCCATTCTTCCACGGGATGATCAATATATCCCTAACGGGAGATATCTCAGGCCACAACTTTTCACTACCAGTCAGTCCACAGAGGATGCTGCAGCTCCTCCACCATCTACTAGTCAACTGCTGCATCAAATACTGAAACGGTTGGACCAACATGAAAAGAAAGCAAAGCTCCAAGAGCGCCGCAACCAACGCCGATTCAAACACCTTAGGGAGCTGCTTCGAGGAGATTGCAGAAACTCAGACACCCCGGACTCCACTTCCTTCACCAGCACAGGGAGTCATGACAGCCCCGACTATGGAGGCACTGCCACCAGCCCACCAATAAATTAGGATATTTTAGTTAGATTTTCTTTTCTTAGAGTAGGTTAGTTGCAAGCATGTTCTACTTGATTGAAAAGACAATAAGTTCTTCTAAAAAGATATCTTTGGAACAAAATTTCACTAATTTTAATCAAAACTTTTATGATAAATTTGCTTGAAGCTGTATTTGGAACATGATTTTTGAGCTAAAGAACACACAACCTGTGAAAATTTGAGCCTTTATGAATGGTTACATTATTTAACCATAATTATTTTATTCTTGTGTGTTTACTTCTCTATAATTGTAATCTATATTTCGTTTCATCCTATATGTCCAATAGTTATTATGTTTATATGCTTGCATGTGATTGATGCCATTATTTGTTTAAGCTCACTTATCCAAATTAAGCCTACCCTTTTTAATTACCTTTGTTAACCACTTTGAGCCTTAAAATCCCATTTGTTCTATATTTTACCACATTACTAGCCTTAAGCGGAAAAACAATTGTATATCCCAAATTGAATATTTGGTTAGCTTAAGATAGAATTGTGTATGATAGTTAAGTATGGGAATTTGTGGGAACAAAAATTATTAAGGGAATATGTCATGATTATATAATGGGAATTTGGATACCTACTCATGTGAAGCTATAAGAATTAAAAATCTATGTGCATTGATAAGCTATGTTTATATATATATATATATATATATATATAAATTTCAATAAATAAATAAGGGGACAAAATCACCCCAAAGCTGAATTAAAAATTCAAAGATCAATGCACATATAATAAAATTGATACATGAGTATGAAATGTAAAAGGGAATTCTGGGTAGCTAGGTATGAATTCTAAAGTTATATAAAATATATAGGTTGGGTTAAAGCTGGGTTAATTAAAGATTCAATTTGTAAGCTCACTTAACCATATATATATCCCTATCCTTACCTTGGCCCCATTACAACCTTAAAAAGACCTCATCATGTTTGCATTGGCATATTAACTGTTGTTGATTAGTTAGGAGAAAAAAAAGTTAGAGAGCATGATTAGAGAAGGATAGAGTGATTACCCTATACACTGGAGAGATTAGAGCGTACATACATCATCAGTGAGGGTTCTATGCTTGAATTTCCATGTTCCCCGCTTTCATGAGCTATCTTCTTGCACTTTTATCTGTCTTGCTGTATAATGATAGAATTAGTGGAATTTGATTTGTAATTGTTTTGAAGAGCTTACTTACTTTTGATCAAGTGGGCAAGAATCATATAGTTGCATTTATATATATATAGGTTGCATTGCATTGCATGAGTTTCTACATGTTCATACTTATTTATCTTATCTCCTTCAATTAAGCATGAGGACATGCTAATGTTTAAGTGTGGGGAGGTTGATAAACCACTATCTTATGGTATATATTATGTTTAATTATGTGGTTTTATCATGATCCTTACCCACTTATTCATTAATTTAGCATGCATTTATATTTCCTTCCTGAAATTATTACATGGTTGAAAACTGCTTCCTAGAGACTTTTTAATTATGCATTTTAGTTCTCCTTTATCCCATTCGATGCCGTGATCTGTGTGTTAAGTGTTTCAGGCTTTATAGGGCATGGATGAGTTGGAGATTAGGAAGGAAGCTAGCAAAAATGGAAGGAACACAAGAAATTGAGGAGGTAATCAGCGAGAAGTGACGCGGCCGCATGGCTCACACGTTCGCGCGAAAGAGAAAAAAATCGCAGTGACGCGGCTGCATGGCTTACGCGACCGCGCGGAATGGAATAGCACAAGTGACGCGGAGGCGTGGACGATGCGAACGCGTGGAAGGGAAAAATGCGAATGACGCGTCCGCATGGATGACGCAATCGCGTGACATGCGCGACCTACAGAATCTACAAATTCCGCTGGGGGCGATTTTGGGCCCTATTTTGACCCAGTTCTCGGCCCAGAATAGCAGACTAGAGCTAGAGAACATGCAGAAACCAGAGACAACATTCATTCTACACAGTTTTAGTTTTTTAGATCTAGTTTTTACTCCTCCTCTAGGTTTTTTTCTCTACACATTGATAATTTTAGGATTTTATTTTTCTCTCAGTTTTTGCATTGGGATATTGAGAAGAGCTATTACCTCATCAAGACTTCGTCATTCTAGTTCGTTTTCTTTACTTGGCTTTACTCTTCCATGTCCTTTACTTTGTTAATTTTACCATTGGAATATTATTAAGATTTATTTAATACAAGGAATACTTTTATTTCTATTTGATTATTTTGATTTTTATTTACAATGTCTTTCTTTAATTCCTTTTCATATGTCATGAATTTTACATTCACAATGAGCGAGTAGTTCCCCAACTTGATGGGGAGTTGATTGAAAGGAACCAATTGAGTTGGAATAATTGAAAGAAAAATTGTAATTGGGTTATTGTTGGCTTGCCCTCTAGTCACTAACACCAATCCCTTTTAATTAAGTGGATTGCAACTTGTGAATGGGCATAGCATCCCAACTTGTTTAACTCTCCCTTACCTAGTAAGAGATAACTAAACGGGATAACCTTCAATTATCAATTAATCTAGAGAGTAATCCAACAATAGCGGAACTTCCAACTAATCAACTCCTAATCAAGGCTTTTATTTACATTATTCAAATTCTCCAATTTTATTTCCTGTTTACTCAACTCAAACCTTTTTGAAAACATCTGATTAATAAAATAGCACACTTTTCTGCAACTCGTTGGGAGACGACCTGGGATTCATACTCCCAGTATTTTTAAACTTTAAATTTCTGTGACACCTTTCTAAATTGATAAGTGGATTTTTGGTGAGTTAAGAACTATACTTGCAACGTACATATTTTAATAATTTTTAATTCATCAATTTCCGCATCATCAATGCTGATTTTGAGCTGCTCTGTATTCATACTCGTATTGCCTTGTTGCTATTGATGTGCGGAAAACGATCCGACACAAAACTCACCGGCAAGTGTACCGGGTCGCATCAAGTAATAATAACTCACATGAGTGAGGTCGATCCCACTGGGATTGAAGGATTGAGCAATTTTAGTTTAGTGGTTGATTTAGTCAAGCGAATCAAGTATTGGTTGAGTGTTTTGTATCCAACAGTAATTAAACAACAGGAATTGTAAAGGGAGAGGGATGAATTGCAGAAATTAAAGAAAACTGAAAGTAAAAGAGCTGAATCTTAAAGAATAAGAAATTAAATGACTGAAACTTAAAATGCAAGAAATGTAAATTGTAGTAACTTAAAGAGCAAGAAATATAAATTGCAATAATGAAAAGGGATTTGAGGATTGGGATTTCAGAATTTAAGCAATGGAAATTAAATTGCAGCAAGTAATAAAGCAGAAGATGAATTAAAAATACTTAAAATTCAAACAGAGAATGGAATTGAATTGCAGCAGAGGTTCACAGAAGAACCAAAAGGAAGATGTGATCTCAGGACTCCAGAGACTAGATAGCAAAGTCTAGATCTCAATTGCCTTCCCAGATCCAAATTCTCAAAGCAATTAACAAGAAATTGAAGAAGAAACAGTAAAGGGAATGTAATTGAACTTAATTATGCAGAGAAGAAATTAAAGAGTTCTTGAGTGGAGATTGAAACAGAATTTCCTCAATTCTTAACACCCAAGACTCAAACAAAAAAAGTAAAAATGCTCAAGCAAGAACAAGGAAGAAGAGAGATCAATTCTCCTCCCCAATTCTCAGAGATCTCAGTGAAGTCCTAGCTCTCAATGAAGTCTCAAAATGTAAAAGTTCAAAAATCCAAAGAAGGTTCAAAAGTCAAAAGTGAAAGAGAAAAGTCCTAATTACATCAAACTATCTCCTATTTATACACTTTCTATTCTTGGATTTTGGAATTTGGATGGGCTTTTGATTTGGTGAAGAAATGAATTAAATTGGATTTTTAATCCAATTTTCAGCCCATGAAAAGTTGCTTCTAGGAGGCTGCCCTGCCCTTGTGGAGGGCAGGGCAGGAATTGATGCGTGCGACCTTGGTGCGAGCGTGGTGTGCGAGTTGGTGCTGCAGGATGCTGCCCTGCCCTTGTGGAGGGCAGGCAGAAATTTTTGGTGCGCCAGATTTGTTGCCCGTGCATGCGCTATGTTGCTGCCGAAGCTCCTTGGTGCGCCAGTTTTGTTGCCCGTGCGTGCATCACCAAAATGCTGCCCTGCCTTTGTGGAGGGCAGGGCAATGTGCCAAGGCTGAAGCTCTGCGTTCGAAACTCGAGTGACGCGCACGCTGTCTCTTTTCCTTGATTTTCTTGGCACCAAAGTAAGGCTTAGTTCCTTGCTTCCTCATGGTGCCGTGTTCGATCCTTGTGGCAAGCATTGGTGAGCTTCTCCCTTGAATTAATTCCTTTGATGAGCCCGATATTGCCCTTGTGGAGGGCAGGGCAGAATTTTTGCTCCCTTTGATCCATGGCACCAATTTGTGCTCCGCCCTTGAGGAGGGCAGGGCAGTGTTCCCTCTCAAAGTTTACTTCCTTATGTTGCCCTCCTTGAGGGCAGTGTGCCCTTGTGGAGGGCAATGCTTGCTTCCTCCCTTCCATGCGCCACACTTTTTCTCTCTTGGGCCACACTTTCCTTTTTTCTTTCTTTCTTCACCTACAATAAACCAAAACAACCACTCAAAGTATCACTAAATTCACAAGGCTTATAAATCAATTAAAAATCAATTAAATTCAGCTTAAACCTCATGAGTTAACATTAATTTCATGGTGGTTGTTTGATTTAAAGAAGTTATGCATTTTCACTCCAAATCACTTACTTAGGATGCAAGAAAGTGCATAAAGACTAATAAAACAAGTGAAATTAGCTTGAAAAATGGGTATATGATGACCTGTCATCAGCTATATCATTGCTGTTGTGTTTAATTGATGTTGTAATCATACTAGTTGTGCTATATTTGCTATCTGGGAACGTCCAATTTTAAGCTAAAATGGTGCCCAATTTTTGTAAAACTATTTCACTTTTTAATCCTTGATCTTGGAATTGAACTTGGCACTCACAGCTTAACCTTTTCCTAACTCACTCCAAGTTCAATACCCGGGATTTTTGGGCCAGCATTCCCGCACTTATTTTTTATTTCCGTGATCATTGCATAATGCTCATCCTTTCACAATAGTTGGTACGCTTTAATTGTGCAACTTCTTTTTAACTCAGCCTAATTTTTAACCTCTCATAATTGCAAAATTGCATTTTAATTGCTTATAACACCAACTATTGGAAGTCACTTTCATGCACTCTCATGATGGCAAACACATTTGTTGTGCACAACTTGCATATTCCTTTTCATTAGGCAATTCTTTACTACACCACTAACCCTCTAACTTCATTTTCCTAACCCTCTAACTTCTTTCACTTACTAACTTCACTTTAATTACACTTAACCGCTTAACCATTCTTTTAGGATATGATTGATGAATATGCCTATTCTTTTAACGTGTGTTACATTGATTGAAATGTTAAATTCTTGGTTTATGGCTATGTTTTCTATGCTTACTTGCTATCCAAGTTTTCATATTTTAGTTCACATCATGATTGCTTGTCATTCATCTTACATCTTGAACTTGTCCTACTTGCTATTTGCCTACTTGCTTAATTGCTTATTCTACTTTTCAGGATGTCCGACAAAAGAAAAGGGAAAGCATCATCTTCCAGAAAGAGGAAAAAAACACCATATCTTACTTTTGCCTCACTTCTAGCTTATGCTCAAAATCCTCTAAATGACATAGACAAAGCAAACCAATTACTACCGGCTCAGGATATGGTCAAATTTCCCAATCTCTACTGTGAACTCAGATTCCCAACCTACAATTCAAAGAATCTGAATATTGAGAAGAAGCTAGTTATCCCATCGGATTTGACCGACATCATCCACTAACGCATTGACCGGATGGGTTTAGCTTTTGTGGATAGAGAGTTGAGCCGGGTGAACCGGTCTTGGGTGCAAGAATTTTACTGTAATTTCTTTCGCCACACCCTTGACTCGGTACTTGTTAGAGGGATTGAGATACCTATCACAGAGCAGGCCATTGAGGATGCCCTTACCTGCCGGCCTAAGACCGGTGACACTGATGCCTTCCTACAGGCTGAGATAGAGCTTCACTGCATGACCTTCGATTTTGATGCACTGAGAGCAGTGGTAGCCACTCTGAATGCCCCTTGGGTTATGGATGCTGATAACACGGCACCCAAGGGGATGCACTTCAGTTATTTGAGCCGAGAGGCCAAGACTTGGCAGTGGATCTTCGCTCACTACGTCATGCCTACTACCCACTTTACCGAGATCCCGATTGCTATGTTGATCTTGATCAGCTGTGTGCTAGAGGGGAAAGAGGTTTATTACCCCCAGCTGATCAGGCGATTTATGTGAAGAGCCCATATCCGAGGCATCTTTCCTTTCCCAGTTATGATCACTCAGATGATTCAGAGAGCCGGAGTTCCGTGGCACCAGGATGATGTATTGCCACCCCCACCGCTCCTTGCGAAGGAGCCCATTACTATTCCATGGGGATCTTGGGTGCACGAGAAGCCTGCCTCCTGATGCTGATCTCGAGCTAGAGCAGCAATTGAGGGAGCTGGACCCTCTTCATCATCAGCCCCTGCAAGAGCATCTACTTTAGCCGCAGCACTTCCTTTACCACCACCAGCACCTCAGCCGACTTACTTACTGGTTCAGCGTCTCTTCCGGTTCATGGAGCATAGCAAGCGCCAGATCATGCGTCGACTGGATCGGATTGATCAGATGTTTGTGGCCCAGGGCCTTGAGCTACCCCCTCTACCAGAGTCCTCCGGTTCAGATGAGGAGACCCTTGAGGAGGAGCATGCCGATTTACACGATGAGGGTACTCATGAGGAAGAGCTGGTTCAGATGGAGATACCACCTCAGACTCAGGAGACTCAGCCTCAACCAGTACCACAGCCAGAGCCAGCGCCTACCGATGTACCTATTCATGATCCTCAGGATTAGTATTGGGGACGATGCTTGATCTTAACTGTGGGGAGGTTGCCGGTGGCACCATTAGAGGACCGATGAACATTTTGGCTATTTTCTAGTTATGCTACCTAGTTATCTTATCTTGCGCACCCTTGTATATATTTGTCATTTCGGTTTATTTTGGATACTTTTACCTTAGTTGTTGCATACTTTGTCATTTTGGATTTTAGATATTTTGGATGCTAGATTTCATACTTTTAGTTGGATTTTTCTTTATATACTTTTGCGTATTTTCTCTTTTAGCTTATGGTTGTGATTAGGAATTGTTTTGGAGTTGATAAAACCTAGTTAGCCCTCTTTGCAAAAAAAAAAATTTAAAATTTTTTTGTTTTAATTGAAAAAGGAAAGGGTAAACTAGAGAATTTTTAGAATTCTTCAATCACAATAATGCTTTGTCAAATGTTGAGAATTTCCAAGGAATTTAACCATAGGGCACCAACCCAATTAATTGAATTTTTTTTTTTGGAATTTGCTTGAATTCTATATTTTGTGAAGCATGTTTTGAGTTAAGAACACAAGCAAGTGAGTTTTGAGCCTATTGATGTGATTACATTTTATAACCATTTATTTCCCTTCTTGTGTGCAATTGTTCTCTTTCTATGATTGTGATCCTAGATTTGCTTGATTCTATATGTCCATTTATCATTTGTATTCATGCATTTATATGATTGAGGCCATTTTTTTCATTAGCTCACTTAACCAAATAGCCCACCTTTTATCATCCATTGCAACCAATTTTGAGCCTATGATCAACCCAATTATTCTTCATTCTAGCACATTACAAGCCCTAAAGCGGAAAACAATGAAAGTCTATTGTTTGGATCTTTGATTGGCTTATGCTAGTGAGAGTGCTTATTTTCAAGATTAGTCAAGATTGGGAACATTGGTTAGGATAAAAAGGGATGTTTTGTATTTTTATAGTTGGGGATTGGGTGTATGCTCATGTATTTAGTAAATGTAAGACCTTATGCATTGATATTCTTGAGAAAAAAAGAAAAAAAATTGATGAGAAAAACAAAAGCAAAAAAGAAAAGAAAGAAAAAAATATATATGTAGAAAAAAAAACAAAGAAAAAGAAAAGCAATAAAAAGGGGACAAAATGCCCCAAAGCAAAGCCCAACAAAAGATCAATGCATAAGTGTTGTGAAATGAAAAGAATATGCATGAGTATATAAAAAGTGAAAGATGGGTAGTTAGGTTAGAATTCAATTTTATAGGTCACTATATAGGCTAGGTGGGAATGTTTAAGCTCATCAAAGGTCCAAATTCTAGTCCACTTATCCATATATGATCCTACCTTGACCCTAACCCCATTACAACCCATGAAAAGACCTCATGATGAATGTATGCATGCATGGATTAAGTGTTGATTGTTATAAGAAGATCAAATATTGGAAAAACATGATTAGAAGAGAATTGAGTGAATTAACCCTTAAACACTTGAGTGAAAGGAGTGGATACACATCCGGTGAGGGTTCCCAAGCTCAATTACATGTTTTCACCACTATCATCTATATTCATGCAAGTTATGATTCTTTTTGATAATCCAATGCAATTATGGTTTGGACTTGATTCCTATTGCCCTAGCTCTTGTGCTTATACATGTTTTCTTGGAAATTGATTTGTTTGGACCAAGCATTTTCATTCACTTTAGATAGTTGCGTTTAGGTAGATTGCATGTAGTTTAGTTGCATTTAATAGATGCCATACCCCTTAGTCCCTTCTTATTTTAGCATGAGGACATGCTAAGGTTTAAGTGTGGGGAGGTTGATAAACCCCATCTTTAGGGTTTATCTTGTGTTGAATTTAGAGTATTTTGATAACATTTTCTCACATTTAACCAATGAATTAGCATGGTTTTGTTATCTCTCCCGTATTTGTGCTTGAGTGTAAAAATAAGCTTTTTAAGCCTTTACTTTGATAATTTTAATTCATCCTTGATTCCATAAGATGCCTTGATGTGTTTGATTGAAATCTCAAGTTAAAATAAGCTAGGCATGGATCAAAGGAACAAGGAAGGAAGCATGCAAGTATAGAGAAGCATAAAAAGCCAAAAACTGATCTCGTCCAAGGACGCGCACGCGCACAAGGCGCTCGCGCACACATTGAAATATCGACCAGGGATGCGTACGCATACTGTGCGCGTCCGCACCGAAGGCTGCACGTGATTTTTAAATGAAACTCGTGCCCAGCGATTTCTGGGAAGCTATGGGACCCAGTGCAATCAACTTTGGCACCAAAATGCATTAAAAGGACCAAGGATTGAAGGGGAAGACATCTTTCAATGTTATGTTTTCATTTTACACATTAGGATTAGTTTAGAGATAGTTTCTAGAGAGAGATGCTCTCACTTCTCTCTAGAATTAGGATTAGGAATTAGGGTTAGATTAGGATCTCATAGTTCTAGGTTTAATTCAAGTCTCCTTCTACTTCTACCTTCAATTGGTGATTGCTACACTTTAGTTCTTTTTTCTATCCCTATTCTCTTGTTGTAATTTCTCTTATTTTGTTTCTAGGTTTTGTAATTGAGATACTCTTGTTCTTTTGTTTTCTTTTAATAATGCAATTTGAGGTAATTCATGATAATTGTGATTTCCTTGATTGTTGTTGTTAATTCTTTTCATTCAATTGTTGTAGAATTCATTCTTGTTGTGATTTAGTATACTTTTCTTTTGTACTTTCTAAGTGTTTGATGAAATGCTTAGGAGGATGTTAGAATAGAATTTTATGTTCTTGGCTTGAGAAGGTAACATAGGATTTCTTGAGTTACTAGTGTCCAAGTGATTGATAGTTGATAACCATTGACTCTAGCCTTCATTAATCCAATTAGTGAGAAAGCTAGGATTTACGGCCTTGGATTAATATAACTCACTTGACTTTCCTTTACTATTAGTTAGAAGGATGAATTAGTGAGATTAATCCTTGCAACTACCATACTTGTGGCTAGTGATGATGCTGAAGACCCTTGACAACCAAACCTTGCCAAGACCATTCTGTTAATAAAATCTCCTTACCATTTACTATTCATATTTCTCATCTAAAACCTCAAAATAAACAAGTCCATAACCGATAACAAGAACACTACCCTGCAAGTCCTTTGAGAGACGACCCGAGGTATAAATACTTCGGTTTATAGATTTTAGGGGTTTGTACTTGTGACAAACAAATTTTTGTATGAAAGGATTATTGTTGGTTTAGAGACTATACTTTACAACGAGACTTCATTAGTGAAATTCTAAACCGTCAAAAAATCTAATCATCAAATTACAACTTCCAAACAAATTTAACACATATTTTTCAATTTAAATTAGTGAAATACTATAAAAATTTCTTGAAAAAGAAAATATGCAAATAGTAACTAAATGCATAAAATCAAACAAACATGCAATCAAATATGCAAATGCAACAATGAACAAATTAACATTGGTGTTGAAAAAGAAGTAACTAACTCACGGAGATCGGTATCGACCTCCTCACACTTAAAGATTTCACCGTCCTCGATGCATGTTAAGATGTACAAGTGGATGGTGGCTCTAACTGACGCTTTTCTCCCCAGATTGTGCAGATAAACTTGTTTGTCTCCCCTTGTAAACGTCTTCCGGTTCTCTTCCGGTTGGCCATCCTGAAAGAAAAAAGGGAAGAAAAGTAACCCAGAAAAAAAGATAAGAAAACAAATAAAATATGGGTGTTAATGCCAAATAATGATGATCTCAATTACACGGTAGCTGCAACATGCAAGTGAGAAAATAGTACAAGCACATGGCAAATCAAGAGTGCAAAAATTTGCGACAATGGGGAAGAGTGTGGGCAATGAAAGACAATGTAAGTGCATATCAATGCAAGAGGAATATCAGTATTATAAAAATTAGCATTGACTTAAGAATAATACCCAATAGAATAAAACAAGTCATGAAGCACCAAAATAGTTCAAGAAAAGATGCAATAGTTGAAAAAGAGAATTTTAACACCAATGGAAAAGAAAAAGAAAGTAAGAAAGGAGGAAGAAAGAAATAAGAAGGGAAAGTAGAATTAGGATTTAGGGAAGAAAAGATAAGATATTTGGCTGATTTGGATAAGCTGTGCGGCGCAGGCGATGCGAGCGCGTGGGGCACATGGTCGCGTGGATAGCGCTTTGATGAAGTGACGCGGACGCGTCATCCACGCAGTCGCGTGGATCGATTTGTGCCATTAGCGCGAGGGCAGCCTCGCGGTCGTGCAACTCTCTGTTTGAAACTCATATTGCCAAATCTTTGGGTGACGCGGTCGCGTGGTTGACGCGATCACGTGGATGGCCTAAATTTGAAAACGGCGCGAATGCATGTGGCATGCGTACGCATGGCATGCGTACGCGTGGCAAGGGTTGTGCGGCTAGCACAGGTTCAGCCCAGCTCTAGCTCAACTTTCGGCCATACACCCTTTTTACGTCGATTTTGAGGCACGCGTTCGCGTAGGTGACGCGGACGCGTGGGAGGCATTTTTCCCACATGACGCAGTCGCGTGGACCAATTTGTGCCAAAGGCACGCCTCCAGCCGCCCTTTCGCATGACTTTCTGTTCAATTTTGTTTTCTTCCCAACACACCTATGACACGGACGCGTCGCGTGCGAAATTTTTTTTGTTTTTTTTATGTATTATGCAGAATGCAATGAATGTTATGCAAAATTCCAGGTTGAATCAAAACTCAAAAACAGAATAAAATTTAAACTGAAAAAGGAACGGTCATACCATGGTGGGTTGTCTCCCACCTAGCACTTTTAGTTAAAGTCCTTAAGTTGGACATTTGGTGAGCTCCCTGTTATGGCAGCTTGTGCTTGAACTCATCCAGGAATCTCCACCAATGTTTGCAAATCCAATATCCCCCGGGATCCCAAATCTTGTTTCTACACCCGTCTTCCAGTTGATTATCATGATTCTATCCGGGTGGTTCAACTTTAGAATTCTCACTGAAGCGTCCAAACAACTTCCTAGACCCATGCAATTAAGCTCTATACCAACCTTTGCATTTAAACTTAAAGCTTCCAACCATAATGAACCTTGCAGGATAATTCTTACCACTGACCATCTTCCTCTTACTCTTAATGCCACAAAGAGCTCTAAGTTGACTATCCATTTCCAGTAGCCCATATTCGAGTGGAATTAGAAAGCTAAGGAATATGAATTTTACCCATTTGAATGTTGTGAAGGATGATGGCAACTTTGGAGGAAGTGTTTCTAATGAACGTGCAAGCTTCACTCCCTTGTGCTCTTCTTTGACATCTTCTACCTCTTTGCAAGCTTCTTCAACATCAACCTCTTCCTCTTGGTAGCTTTCTGATAAACCCCATTTGTAGGGTTTATCTTGTATTGATTTTAGGGGATTTTATCACCTTTTATCCACATTTATTCAATGAAATAGCATTGTTTTATATATTCTCCTTTAATTGTGCTTAAGAGTGAAAACATGCTTTTTTAGGTCTTAAAATAGCTAAATTTAATTCACCTTGATTCCATTAGATGCCTTGATATGTTTGTTAAGTGATTTCAGATTTATGAGGCAAAGATTGGATTAAGGGAATGAAGGAAAAGTATGTAAAAATGGAGAACTCATGAAGAAATGTAGGAATCGCAAAAGCTGTCAAGCCAACCTCTTCGCACTTAATCGACCATAACTTGAACTACAGAGATCCAAATGATGCGGTTCCAATTGGGTTGGAAAGCTAACATCCGGAGCTTCGAAACGATATAAGATATACAATAGTTTCTATACGTATAGTGACGCGCACGCGCATTGTACGCTCACGCGTCGTTGCTGCCATATGATCCACTTGAAGAAATATGTGGTCAGCGATTTTAGAAGCCTTGTGGGCCCAATCCAACTCATTTCTGATGCTATTTAAGCTAATGATTGAAGAGGGATGAAAAAAGTTAGTTACCATTAGTTTAGTTTAGCTTAGTTTAGTAGTTAGAGTTAGTTTCTAGAGAGAGAAGCTCTCACTTCTCTCTAGGATTAGGATTAAGATTAGGTTTAGTTCTTAGATCTAGATTTTAATTCATCTTCTTCTACTTTTATCCTCTTAATTCCTTGTTGTTACATTCATCTTCCTTTATTCCTTTGTTGTAATTTCCTTTATGTTGTTCTTGTATTTTGTTGTAGACCTACTTTTGTTCCTTCCTTTCTCTTTCAATTCAATTCAAGGTAAATCATAATAATTGTGTTCCTTTTGATTTGTTGTTCTTAATTCCTTTCAATAATTGTTGTTAGATTTCATTCTTGTTGTCAATTTACTATGCTTTTCTTTTGTGCCTTCCAAGTGTTTGATGAAATGCTTGGTTGGATTTTAGTGTAGGTTTTGTTCCTCTTGGCTTTGGTAGAGTAATTAGTGACTCTTGAGTTATCTAATCCCTTTGTTGATTGATAATTAGAAGTTGCTAATTGATTTGTATGCCTCTAAAGCTAGTCTTTCATTTAGGAGTTGATTAGGACTTGAGGAATCAAATTGATTCTTCCACTTGACTTTTCTCCACGGTTAGAGGTTAACTAAGTGGGAGCAATGGATAATTTGTTATCACAATTGAGGAGGATAACTAGGATAGGATTTCTAGTTCTCATATCTTGCCAAGAGCTTTGTAGTTGTTAGTTTATTTTCTTTGCCATTTATATTTCTTGTCTAAAATCTCAAAAACCCCAAAATAACTCACAACCAATAACAAGACACTTTATTGTAATTCCTAGGGAGAACGACCCGAGGTTCAATACTTCGGTTTATAAATTTTAGGGGTTTGTTTTAGTGACAAACAACTTTTTGTATGAAAGGACTATTGTTGATTTAGAAACTATATTGCAACGAGATTTCATTTGTGAATTCTAAACCGTCAAAAATCCGATCATCAAAATGGCGCCGTTGCCGGGGAATTACGCGCCACTCTCGAAATAAACCATCCGTGCACGCGCGGCAGGCGCGCGTACGCGCGAATTTCCTTTCTTCACCACATTTCTTTTCTTCTCCTCTTTCTATTTCTTTCCTTCTCCTTTCTTCTTCCCTCCTCCTACCCCTCATCCAACACTTCCAAACACCATCGATAACCATTTATTTTAGTTAGTTAATTAGTTAGTTAGTTAGTTGATTAGTTAGTTTTAGTTTAGATTTCATTTTATTTTCTATCTTTTCATTATAAGTGTTGGATTATTGACTTTGTTTACTATACATTGCTGCCCCTTTTTTGCCTAAATTCTAATTTAGCATTAATGTTTTTAGATAATCTTTGTTGGATTCTATGATTGAGGTTATATTTTGCTACTTGGTTTTGAGTTTTTCATGCTCACCTTTTAAAAACACCAAGTGATGAGAATTGCCTTCGAGCTTGTGACTCTTTTGAATTGCATGTTGTAGCTAGCCATCATGTGATTTGAATCCTTTTTCTCGATTAGGCAACCTCTTGATGGATAATGTTGAGCATTTACCTTAGTGCATTGTGTTTATGATCATATGCATCCATATGTGTTTGACTTAAATGCTTTCATGCTTCTTTAATGCTTGTTTTACCTTACAAGTTTACCTAAAGCATCTCAAGCACTCTAGGATAAGTGATGTACATGCTTCTTTTGTGACATGACTTTTATGCTAATATGTGTTCTAAAAGGCGCCTAATTTAGAATTCACACACCTATTTGTCATTAATGTCACACTAATTCACTCACTCATTTCTAGTGATTTACCTCATTCCAACAATGTATGCTTCCTTGCTTTTATATCTTCTCATCTTATGGTGTTATATTTTTATTTTTCATGACGAATGCACCACAAGCAATAACGGAAGCAAGACTAAGAACACGCAGTAACCCGGAGAGTCGCCGTACCCCCTTGCTCATCTTTGATGCACCGAGGACGGTGCAAACTTTTAAGTGTGGGGAGGTCGTCCGACCGATCGGCGATTTTGGGTGATGAATTTCTAATCCCAACACTTTTGCATTTCATATTTTTTTAGGTCTCTTAGGATTTTTGTTTCATTTTCTTATTTTTTTGCATACATATACACAATAAGCTTAGTCAAAACAATGAAAATTTTCAAGATTTCTATCTATAGGGCACTGCAATTGATTTGAGTGAAAACTTTTCATAGAACTTGCTTGAATTATATATCTTATGGATCATGTTTTTGAGCTAAGAACACGAGCTTGTGAGATTTGAGCCTAATGGTGTGTTTACATCTTATAACCACTTATTTTCCTTCTTGTGTGCATTATTCTCTTTCTATGATTGTAATCTTTGAATTGTTTGATTCTTTATATCCATTATTTTATGTATTCATGCATTTATATGATTGAGGCCATCATTTTATTTAGCTCACTTACCCAAATAGCCTTACCTTTTATCTTCCATTGTTAGCCAATTTGCGCCTACGATTAACCCACTTGTTCTTAATTTAGCACATTACAAGCCTAAAGCGGAAAATAATAAATGTCCTTATTTGGATCTTTGATTAGCTTAGGCTAGTGTGTGTGAGCATCATTCAAGAGTGGGAAAACTTGGGACATTGGTTGGGAAAAAAGGGGTGTATTTTGTATTTTTATTGAAATTATTGGAAATTGGGTACATACTCATGTATTGATCAAATGTAAAACCTTATGCATTGATGCTCTTGTATATATAAAAAATGAGAAAAAGAAAAGAAAAAAAACAATATGGAAAAGAAAAAAAATATAGAAAAAGAAAGAAAAAGAAGAAAAAGAAAGAAATAAAAAAGGGATAAAATGCCCCAAAGTAAAGTCCAATAAAGATCAATGCATAAGTGTTGTGAAATGAAAAGAGATACATGAGTATGTGAAAAAAGTGAAAATGGATAGTTAGGCTAGCTTTGAAATTGTATAGGATGTCATAGGTTAGGTGGGAAGCTTAAGCTTATCAAAGATTCAAATTTCAAGCTCACTTAACCATATATGCATCCTACCTTGACCCTAGCCCCATTACAACCAAAGAAAAGACCTCATGATACTTGTATGCATGCATGAAATATATGTCGATTGTTAGAAGAAAAACAAATATTAAAAAGCATGATTAGGAGAGAATTGAGAGAATCAACCCTAAACACTTGAGCGAATAGAGTGCAAACACTACCGGTGAGGGTTTGATGCTCAATTACATGTTTTCACTTATGATCATAATTTTCATGCAAGTTTGTAAAAATATTTAATAACACAATTTAATTGTGGATTAGACTTGCTAGTCCTTAGCCCTTGTGCATATATGCTTCTTGGGAATTGATTTATTTTGACCAAGCAATTGCATTCATTTAGATAGTTGCATATAGGTAGATTGCATTTAGTTAGTTCCCATTGAATAAATGCCATACCCTTACTTTATTCTTGGTATTAGCATGAGGGCATGCTTGGTTTAAGTGTGGGGAGGTTGATAAACCCCATTTGTAGGGTTTATCTTGTATTGATTTTAGGGGATTTTATCACCTTTTATCCACATTTATTCAATGAAATAGCATGGTTTTGTATATTCTCCTTTAATTGTGCTTAAGAGTGAAAACATGCTTTTTTAGGTCTTAAAATAGCTAAATTTAATTCACCTTGATTCCATTAGATGCCTTGATATGTTTGTTAAGTGATTTCAGATTTATGAGGCAAAGATTGGATTAAGGGAATGAAGGAAAAGTATGTAAAAATGGAGAACTCATGAAGAAATGTAGGAATCGCAAAAGCTGTTAAGCAGACCTCTTCGCACTTAATCGACCATAACTTGAGCTACAGAGATCCAAATGATGCGGTTTTAATTGGGTTGGAAAGCTAACATCCGGAGCTTCGAAACGATATAAGATTTGCCATAGTTGCTATACGTATAGTGACGCTTACGTGCATTGTACGCTCACGCGTCGTTGCTGCCATATGATCCACTTGAAGAAATACGTGGCCAGCGATTTTAGAAGCCTTGTGGGCCCAATCCAACTCATTTCTGATGCTATTTAAGCCAAGGATTGAAGAGGGATGAAAAAAGTTAGTTACCATTAGTTTAGTTTAGCTTAGTTTAGTAGTTAGAGTTAGTTTCTAGAGAGAGAAGCTCTCACTTCTCTCTAGGATTAAGATTAAGATTAGGTTTAGTTCTTAGATCTATATTTTAATTCATCTTATTCTACTTCTATCCTCTTAATTCCTTGTTGTTACATTCATCTTCCTCTATTCCTTTGTTGTGATTTCCTTTATGTTGTTCTTGTATTTTGTTGTAGACCTACTTTTGTTCCTTCCTTTCTCTTTCAATTCAATTCAAGGTAAATCATAATAATTGTGTTCCTTTTGATTTGTTGTTCTTAATTCCTTTCAATAATTGTTGTTAGATTTCATTCTTGTTGTCAATTTACTATGCTTTTCTTTTGTGCCTTCCAAGTGTTTGATGAAATGCTTGGTTGGATTTTAGTGTAGGTTTTGTTCCTCTTGGCTTTGGTAGAGTAATTAGTGACTCTTGAGTTATCTAATCCCTTTGTTGATTGATAATTAGAAGTTGCTAATTGATTTTAATGCCTCTAAAGCTAGTCTTTCATTTTGGAGTTGATTAGGACTTGAGGAATCAAATTGATTCTTCCACTTGACTTTCCTCCATGGTTAGAGGTTAACTAAGTGGGAGCAATGGACAATTTGTTATCACAATTGAGGAGGATAACTAGGATAGGATTTCTAGTTCTCATATCTTGCCAAGAGCTTTGTAGTTGTTAGTTTATTTTCTTTGCCATTTATATTTCTTATCTAAAATCTCAAAAACCCCAAAATAACTCACAACCAATAACAAGACACTTTATTGTAATTCCTAGGGAGAACGACCCGAGGTTCAATACTTCAGTTTATAAATTTTAGGGGTTTGTTTTAGTGACAAACAACTTTTTGTATGAAAGGACTATTGTTGGTTTAGAAACTATATTGCAACGAGATTTTATTTGTGAATTCTAAACCGTCAAAAATCCGATCATCAAGGATCCCCTTCAAAAGTTCAGAAAATTTTTGGAAGGGCAAGAACAAGCCTGGAAAAGGCAAGAAACCCTCTACAATAAGATGAATGGATATTTGGAGCAAGCAAGGAGAAACAAAGAATTGCCAAGCAAGGAAGATGACGATCAATTGGTGGATAAAAAGGAAGAAGTGGAGAAGGAAGATGAAGAGGCCCCTGTGTCAAACAAAATGTTAATGAAGAATGAGGTGGTGGAGGCATTTGAACCTAAAACTACATATCCACTTGAGATGACAAAAGAACATGAAAGCTCACAACCCCCACAAACCTCCCTGCAAAAATCTATTTTCAATCTCTATGGATGATTGCATCAAATCTGAATTGAAAGTGTCATACTAAGATTCTAAGTTTGGTGTGCCACTTATTTTCTATGCAATTTATTCAGCAACATCACTTGTCTGCATAATCATAATGCCTCTGCAATTTTGTCTTTCTTTTGGTTTGATTTTGTTCCTCTTTACTTTAGTCAGTTCTTTGTTTTTTATGCTTTATGTTAGTTTGCTCCATAACTGTTTTTGTTAAATATCTCACCAAAAAATCCTTATTCATGAAGATTCTTTGCTTGGTGATTTTATTTAACATATAACAGTTCCCTTTGTTTAGTTTTAGTTCAAATAAATTGACATAGGATTGCATTCTAAGTTTGGTGTTGCTATTCAACAAAATTTGTTTCCAATCCACACTAGATACTTGCATCAATTCCAAGTGGGAGTGTCACACTAAGTTCGGTGTGCAACTTATATTTTTATGCAATGTATCATGCACACCCTCTTATGTTTGCAATTACAATGTCTTTGTTTCCTGTGCCTTAATTGTTATCTTTAACTTGCTTGCTTAAACACATATGCTACTGACATCTTCTTGTGTAAGACACTCATGATCTATCTTAGCCCCATCACTACTGTCCTAATTGTTGCTTGAGAATGAGCAAGCATTCTGAGTTTGGTATGGGACGGAGGAGAATGAGAAGAAAATGACAACAATAGAAAAGATAAATTACAAGGTTTTAAAGTTCTTTTTTCCTCTCATTTGTTTCCAGCACTTTAAATTGCATGATTGTCTTTATCTTTTCTGTATGCATCTGTGGTATGAATAAGCATAGCTTGAATTTTGATTTGTAACATCTTGCTATGGCATTATGACTACCAACTTGAATTCTATGAGTTCAAAAGCAATAAAGCATCATGATCATAAACAAACAAGGAATTAAAGAAGAATTAAGCATGAGCATACAAGTATTGGAAGGCTAGTATGATTAATTGTTGCTCAATTGCATTAGACTGTATTTAATTGAAGTTTTCATCTAGGATATTCTGTGAAATCTTTTGAAAACATGAAAAACTTGAAGAAGCAATTGTAAATTAAGAAAAGCAAAAGGGAAAGAATGAGAAAGCTGAAGGCTCTGAGTACCAATGACAATTCATTTGTTAAGTACTTGTGGTGTTTATGTATCAAGCAAAAAGCTTGAAAACAAAACACTTAGAGTCAAGGCTAGGCTCAAGTGCAAATGCACACCCTCAAAGCTCAAGACTCTGAGCATCAAAGATTAGAGAGTCAAGAAAAGAAACAAATGAGCTTAATGAAGTCCTCTAATTAAATGCTTGTGCATGGTGCTTATGTATCAAGTGGTAATAATTGAAAATAAAGCATTTAGAAGTCGTAGCTTTATTATCAACTCATGGGGCAAAGCACCCAAAAGGAGAAGCTAATAAGAAAATGAAAAGCTTGAAATCATTAATTATTGATGCCAATGAGTGGAAATGAATAGAACGCTACGTTAATTGTTGCAACGGAGCACTTCATCAAAGCCAAGGAGCAAGCGTTCACAAGGCAAGGAAACAATGCGCGACAAAGGCAAAACAAGGCCAGCGTTCACCAAAGCAACGGAGCGCTCTTGCCAAGCAAAATAAAGCGCGCACAAGGAAAGAAATTGAGCGCTACGTTAACTCTTTCAACGTTTTCGGGCTTCACAAAAGAAAAAAACAAGGCGCAGCATTCAAAAGGGAATGGCCAGGGCTCGAAGCGAAGAGCGGACCAACGCACCAAAGGGCCAGTGCTCACTAAGGGAGCGCGACGTTCACTAAGTGAACGATGGGAGAGGCCAAGCAAAGGAGGCACACAAGGAGTGAGCGCTACGCTCACTAACTCAACGGAGCGCTCCACTGGAGCTTCACAAAATACACACTGATCCAATTGAATCAAGCCATCCGGATCCACTCTTCTTCAAATCCAAAGCAAGCAAAGCCCATGGACATCACTCAAAGGCACAAGAAACAATTAGATTATGAATTTTATTTAATTTGTTTTCAGTTTCATTTTCATTTTTCATTTTGTAAAAAGCCTATAAAAAGGCATCTGTTCCATTTTAGAAAGGAGGCTGGCTCTGCTAGAGAGAAATAGGAGTAGGGTAGAATAGAAAGTTCTCTTTAAAATACTTTAATTTTTTTGCAGTTTTATATTTCAAGTATTGCAATTCAATTTCACAGTTTCATTTTCATTAAGCTTGATTCACTCTTCTGCACTTCTACTTTCCTGCAACTTCACAATTGAGCTTGCTGCAAATCTGAATTTACTTTCATGCAATTTAATTCTTTTGCAATTGTTTTGCATTTTACAATTCTTACTGTGATTTGAATTTACTCTTCCTGCAATTTAAATTTCCAGTCACTTATTCTCAAGATCTCTTCATTTGCTTGCTTTACTGCTTTCTTTAATTTTCAGCACTCAGCTTCCTTTACATTTGATGCAATTTACTTTTCTTGCTCTTTAAGCTTCTGCCAATTTAAGCTTCTGTCCACTTTACTTTCTACAATTTACAATTCATTGCAATTTACTTTCTGCCAGTTCAATTTCATCCAATTCACCAATGTTAGCTTAACTAAACTAATCACACACTAAAGTTGCTTGATCCATCAATCCCTATGAGATCGACCTCACTCTAAGTGAGTTATTACAACTTGATGCGACCCGGTACACTTGTCAGTGAGTTTGTGTGGAAATCTAATTTCCGCCCATTACCTGTTGAAAGGTCATTTGTTGCTTGAGGCAACCCAGGAGATATTTGTTTATTCATTTGTTGCATTAAGGCAACTCCAGAATTATTTGTATGTTCATCTGCTACATTGAGGCAGTCGGATTAATAGTTGTACGACCACAGAACATTTTTGAAGTGCTACATAGCTATTGAGAGCTATACCTGCAACTGATAACCTGGGATCAATTGCAGAGGATATTAATTCATACACGGCTAGAATGCCGCACCTGTAAGGCAAGGATTGTTTACAGAGCATATGATTTCATACACGGCTGGAATGCCGCTACCTGTAAGGCAGAGTGTGCTTACAGGGGATATGACACATACGTCGGTTAATGAGAACTGTACCTATACTGACTGGAAAACCATACCCGTTTCAGTTGCTTCGGGTTACGTCGGGAGCGGAAAGAAACCGTCAAATGAGCTCATTACCTGCACTAGGGCTAGACATGCATCATACTTGGTTGTGCATTTCCTCTGTTATGATTATTGTATGAATGTATGCTTTCTTTGTTTGTATTCTATTCTCTATGTTTGTGTTTTATTTTCTTGTATTCTTCTGTTCGTGTTCTATTTTCTGTTTTCCCTCTTTTCTCTATCTATCTTTATTTTCTATTTACTGCTTCGTTGTATCCTGTTATCGTCTGCAAATCTCCACCGAACAAATGAATGTAACTAATAACCCCGGTCCTACTAAGAACTCCCCAGTTCTTACCCCCTTCTCTCTCTCCCCTACAGATGAAAACGGGCGTGATATTCTATGAAGTCGAAGACCTACACATTTATGAGGATCTAGTGTACTATGGTTACTACATTTTGAGTGCAGAACCTCGTATGAGACGTTATGCATTACAAAATCGCCCCTTCTTACATCCTTTGTATAGTCCGCTTTTTTATGCTGACGCTCCCTACGACTTTCCCATATCCTGGATACACCCTAACGCACCTGGACATCCTTTTCTCGATGGTCCCGGACACCCTATAACAACTCAACCCTTGAATTAGGCAGCACCTAAGCCTGTCATTCCTGATGAGCCCGAGATAACTGGAGAGTACGTACTTGTGATTCCACCAGAGTGGGACCTTCCCCCTGAGTCAATCCCTGACTTTCCATAGCCTGAGGAGTCGGCACTACCAGACAATGGGATAGCTCCTATATACGCGAATGGACATGTGCTCACGAATGGTTTTGTACATAGTGACAGCAGTGCTTTTGGTGGTTCTAAGGGTATATCTGTAGCTGCGGATGTCGAGGAGGAGGAGGATCCTGAGATAGAGATAGAGTATGATGAGGAGATGGGCGAGCCTCATGACAATCTTCCGAACAGCCACGTGTAGATATAGTCTGACAGTAGTGGGTGCATTCTTTTGATGACACTCTAGTCTGACATTATCTGTAGGTAGTCTCTCATTTGTGTTAGTACACCTTAAGAACTAGGAGCTGTAGAGCGGTTAGGCTAGCCTGGGCGCCAGTTTAGCAGCTTTTTGTATGGGCCAGGCCCTAGGAGTGTCGTGTATATATTAGCTACGGAGGATGACGAGGATGTAAACTGACTTGATCTTTTATGAACGCTATATGTTTTGTTATAGTGTACATGATGTATATTATTAGCTGTGTTATATGTTTCTTTATGCTTCCTTATTATTTCTATCAGTGTGTGCTTATTTATTTTACTCCATCGCTCGCAACGATATAAGTTAAAAAAAAGTTACTTGTAAAATTGGCAACGTTCTAACAAGGCACAGGCTCATATATTAAGTAATATTTAATAATTAGGAAGAACAAGTTGGTAACACTTGGCTTCTTGTATGACCATGGCATACTGGGAGTTAAGTCGTTATAGCAAGAAAATAAAACAAGCACTAAAGAAAGCAAGTGATAAAGAGAGACATTCAAAGCAAGGATTGAGAATATGGACTTTCTATCCTAGTCACTAATCATAACAATAATTAACAAAAGCTTATCCTATTTAGTCATATCCACCAATGGAATAAGGTACAATGTTATCTTCATACGAGAGAAAGTCAAATAAGACTAGTTAATCTCAATCCAAAAGTTCTAATCAACTTACTAATTGAATTAGCAAAAGATTAGCGTCAATGGAAACAATATTAACTAACAACTCTAGATCGCCAACATAAGTTGGGTATTCATGACTCAAGATTGCCTAATTTCTCTTTCCAAGCCAAGAATGCTAAAAAATCTACTCTAAAGCCAAACCAAGCATTTTTTTTCAAACACTTGGAAGGCATAAAAGGAAAGCATGGTAAATTGCAAGAAATATAAATTCTACAACTATCCAATTACAAGGAAACAATAACAACAACTCAATTAAATAATAAAAGAACATAAAATATAAATTGCATTAAATGAAATCCAAATCCAACAATGGTGCTCATAAAACTAAAGAGAGGCATAAAAAGGGAAATTAACATTACAAACTAAGAGAATGGAGGTGTAGGAACAAGAAATTGTAAAGAAAACAAGATGAAAACAAGAAATTAAACCTAGATCTAAGACGCAATTAACCTAAAACCCTAATTCTAGAGAGAAGATGGAGCTTCTCTCTCTAGAAAACTAACCTACATAATGCTAACCTAAAACTAATTGCTCCCCCCTTGTTCTCTCTTAAATTCTGCGTGAAATAGCCTCAGAAATGAGTTGGACTTGGGCCTGGAAAGCTCAGAAATCGCCCCCAACGTTTTGCCTTTAATAAGGTCACATGAATCATGAACGAATTTTTGATGGTATAGAATTTCACAAATGAATTCTCGTTTGCAAGTATAGTTTCTAAACCAACAAATAATACTTTCAAGCAAAAAAATTGTTTGTCACAAGTACAAATCCCAATAAAAATAACCGAAGTATTCAAAGGTCGGGTCATCTCTCAAGGAATTGCAAGGAAGTGTACTTACTATTGATTATGGGAGAAACGTTTTTGGGTTTTTGAAATAAGGAACAAGGAAATAAAATGGCAAGAAATTAAATTAATAACTAAGAAAACTCTTAACTAGGATTGAGATGATAATTGTGATGATAATTTTATTTCACTTTCACTTAGTTAACCTCTACAATGAAGGTAAGTCAAGTGAGCAAAATCCACTTAGGTTCACAAGTCCTAATCAAAGACTAGATTTAGTGAAGCCTAAGCCAATCAGCTATCTTCAATTATCCTTCAACAAGAGAATTTGATAACTCTATAGTCTCAACTAATCAATCCAAGTCAAGAATATAAAAACCTAATTTAAAATCCAACCAAGCATTTTATCAAACACTTAGAAGGCATAACATAAAAACATAGAAGATTAACAAGGATTATTAACTTTAAATAACCAATTGCAAGCATCAATAACACAAATTAAAGAAAGCAACATAACCATAGAAAACATAAACTGCATTAATATGAAAATTAAATCTAACATCAAACATTCATAAACTAAATTGTCAACATAAAGTAATCAACAAGGAAAATAAATAAACTAGAATGCTAGAACAAATAAAAGTAGAAGAGAAGCTAAATTAAAGGAACATTGAACCTGAATTTGAGAAGAAATCAAAAAGAGAACCCTAAAACCTAGAGAGAGGAGAGAGCCTCTCTCTCTAGAAACTACATCTAAAACCTAAAATTATGTGAATGAGAAGTGACACCCTGATTCCCCCACTCTGCAGCCTCTAATTTGTGTTTTCAGGCTTGGAACTGGGCCAGAAACAGCCAAGAAATCGTCCCCAGCAATTTTTGATACGTTCAGCACATGACTCTGTCATGCGTACACGTCGCCCACGCGTACGCGTTGCTGAACTTTCACAAGTTCATGAGTATGCGTGATCCACGCGTGCGCATTGTCTAACTGCAAAGCAACTATGGCAAATTATGTATCATTTCGAAGCCCCGGATGTTAGCTTTCTAACGCAACTAGAACCGCTTCATTTGGACCTCTGTAGCTCAAGTTATGATCGATTTAGTACGAAGAGGTCAGGATTGACAGCTTCACAATTCCTTCAATTTCTTGTATTCCTTCCACTTTTGCATGCTTCCTTTCCATCCTCTAAGCCATTCCTGCCCTATAAACCTGGAAACCACTTAACAAACATACAACAGCATCGAATGGTAATAAGAGAGGATTAAAATTAGCAAATTTAAGGTCAAAGAAGCATGTTTTCAATCAAAGCACAAAATTAGGAAGGAAAATGTAAAACATGCGAATTCAATGAATAAGTGTGAGAATGATGTATAAAATCCACTAAAGTAAGCAAAAAATAAATCATAAAATAGCGGTTTATCGGTGACCAATGTCACGCATGTGCGTGGACGACGAGTACGCGTCGCTTGATGATTCTCTGGTCACGTGTGTGCGTGGGTGACGTGTACGCATCACTGGCAAATCTCCTTCTCACGCGTACGCGTGGCCTTCAGTTCAACAAATCCTCATTTCTTCATGAATTCTCTACTTTGCATGCTTTTCTCTTCGCCTCTTCCATCCAATACTTGCCTTATGAATCTGAAATCACTCAACAAACATATCAAGGTATCGAATGGAATTAAAGTGAATTAAAATTAGCAATTTAAGGGCCTAAAAAGCATGTTTTCTCTCTTAAGCACAAATTAGGAGAGATTCACAAAACCATTCTATTTTATTGAATAAATGTGAGAAAAGTTGATAAAATTCTCCAAATTAAACACAAGATAAACCACAAAATTAGGGTTTATCACGTACGTACACAGGTCTGTGCATGCGCACACAGGGGTGAAAGTACATGGTGTGCAGACGCACAAGCATGTGCGCACGCACCCGGCAGGTGGGGTGAAAATGATTTTCTGTGCACACACTAAGGGGTCTTTTTATTGTCTGTTTATAAGAAAAGGGGTCATGTGTGCGTGCGTACAAAGGTGAAAATGCAGGTGATGAGCGGATAATTTGTACGCTTTTTGGCATTGTTTTTAGTATGTTTTTAGTATGATCTAGTTAGTTTTTAGTATATTTTTATTAGTTTTTAGTTAAAATTCACTTTTCTGGACTTTACTATGAGTTTGTGTGTTTTTTTCTGTGATTTCAGGTATTTTCTGGCTGAAATTGAGGGACCTGAGCAAAAATCTGATTCAGAGACTGAAAAGGACTGCAGATGCTGTTGGATTCTGACCTCCCTGCACTCGAAGTAGATTTTCTGGAGCTACAGAGGCCCAATTGGCGCACTCTCAACGGCGTTGGAAAGTAGACATCCTGGGCTTTCCAGCAATATATGATAGTCCATACTTTGCCCAAGATTTGATGGCCCAAACCGGCGTTCAAAGTCACCCTCAGAATTTCCAGCGTTAAACGCCGGAACTGGCACCTAAATGGGAGTTAAACGCCCAAACTGGCACAAAAGCTGGCGTTTAACTCCAAGAAGAGTCTCTACACGAAAATGCTTCATTGCTCAGCCCAAGCACACACCAAGTGGGCCCGGAAGTGGATTTTTATGTCATTTACTCATCTCTGTACACCCTAGGCTACTAGTTCTCTATATATAAGACCTTTTACTATTGTATTGGAGGGAGCTTTTGATCATGTTTTTATGATTGAACTCACTTTGGGAGGCTGGCCATTCGGCCATGCCTAGACCCTGTTCTTATGTATTTTCAACGGTGGAGTTTCTACACGCCATAGATTAAGGTGTGGAGCTCTGCTGTACCTCGAGTATTAATGCAATTACTATTGTTCTTCAATTCAATTCCGCTTGTTCTTTGTCCAAGATATCACTTGTTCTTCAACTTGATGAATGTGATGATCCGTGACACTCATCATCATTCTCACCTATGAACGTGTGACTGACAACCACCTCCGTTCTACCTTAGATTGGGTGAATATCTCTTGGATTCCTGATACACGATGCATGGTTGATCGCCTGACAACCGAGTGCTCGCCTGACAAATGAGCCAGCCATTCTGTGAGATCAGAGTCTTTGTGGTATAGGCAAGAACTGATGGCGGCATTCAAGAGAATCCGGAAGGTCTAACCTTGTCTGTGGTATTCTGAGTAGGATTCAATGATTGAATGACTGTGACGTGCTTCAAACTCCTAGCAGGCGGGGCGTTAGTGACAGACGCAAAAGAATCACTGGATTCTATTCCGGCCTGACCGAGAACCGACAGATGGATAGCCGTGCCGTGACAGGGTGCGTTGAACATTTCCACTGAGAGGATGGGAGGTAGCCACTGACAACGGTGAAACCCTTGCATAAGCTTGCCATGGAAAGGAGTAAGAAGGATTGGATGAAGACAGTAGGAAAGCAGAGAGACGGAAGGGAAAGCACCTTCATACGCTTATCTGAAGCTCTCACCAATGATATACATAAGTATCTCTATCTTTATCTTTATGTTTTATTCATCATCCATACCCATTTGAGTCTGCCTGACTAAGATTTACAAGGTGACCATAGCTTGCTTCATACCAACAATCTCCGTGGGATCGACCCTTACTCGCGTAAGGTTTATTACTTGGACGACCCAGTGCACTTGCTGGTTAGTTGTGCGAAGTTGTAGTGATCACGATTTCGCGCACCAAGTTTTTGGCGCCGTTGCCGGGGATTGTTTTGTGTATGGACAACTGACGGTTCATCTTGTTGCTTAGATTAGGTATTTTTCTTCAGAATTCTTAAGAATGAGTTCTAGAGTTTCATGATGATCTGTTGAAATCTGGCTGGCTGTGAAGCCATGTCTAATCTTATTGGACCGAGTTTTCAACTTATCATCACAAGAGCTTGTTGATCTCTATCAATCTTGCTATTGGAGCAATGATTTGCTAAGGCTTGGCTGGCCATTGGCCATGTCTAGTGTTTTGGACCGAAGCTTTCTTTGAAAGCTTGGCTGGCTGTGAAGCCATGTCTAATTCCTGGACCGGAGTCTTAGACTAGCATTGCAATGATTCCTGGAATCCAAACTGAGAATTCTGAAACCTTTATTTTCTATTTTCATATAATTTTCGAAAAAAGCACAAAAAAATTACAAAACCATAAAAAACCAAAAATATTTTATGTTTCTTGTTTGAGTCTAGTGTCTAATTTTAAGTTTGGTGTCTTGCATGCATTGTTTATTTGATCTTGGTTCTATTTTCAAGTCAATAGTACAGGGAACTGAAGATTCAGAACATGCAGCAGAGGAATTACACAGAAAAAGCTGGGCGTTCAAAACGCCCAGTGAAGAAGGACAGACTGGCGTTTAAACGCCAGCCAGGGTGCCTGGTTGGGCGTTTAACGCCCAAAAAGGTAGTGCATTGGGCGTTAAACGCCAGAATGTGCACCATTCTGGGCGTTTAACGCCAGGATGGCACAAGAGGGAGGAATTTTGTTTTCAAATCAATTTTTTTTTCAAAGTTTTCAAAGTTTTTCAAAATCAAATCTTTTTCAAATCATATCTTTTCAATCAAATGTTTTCAAAATCAATTTCTTTCCTTTTTTAAAGATACTTGCTAACAATTAATGATTTGATTGAACATTTCAAGTATGTTGCCTTTTCTGTTGAGAAAGGTTTAATGTTTGAATCATATCTTTTCTTGTTAGGCAAGTCATTAATTTTCAAAATCAAATTTTTTTAAATGTTTTTCAAATCATATCTTCTCAATCACATCTTTTAAAAACCAATCATATCTTCTCAATCACACCTTTTTCAAAATAGTTTTCAATCAAATCTTTTTAATTTCTAATTTCAAAACCTTTTTCAAAAATCACTTTACTTCTTTCCCACTTTTGTTTTTGAAAATCAATTAGTGTTTTTCAAAATGTTTTCAAAATCTTTTACTTAATTTTCGAAAATTCTATTCTCCTCTTCTCACATCCTTCTATTTATGGAGTACCACTCCTTCTCAATGCACAATTCGAACTCTATTTGATTAAGTTTGAATTCTTCTACCTCTTTCTTCTATTTTTCTGTTCCTCTGACACCTCAAGGAATCTCTATACTGTGACATAGAGGATTCCATATTTTTTTGTTCTCTTCTCTTTCATATGAGCAGGAGCAAAGACAAAGGCATTCTTGTTGAAGCTGACCCTGAACCTGAAAGGACCTTGAAGCGAAAGCTAAGAGAAGCTAAGGCACAACTCTCTGTAGAGGACCTAACAGAAATCTTCAAAGAAGAAGAACCCATGGCAGCCGAAAACAACAACAATGCCAACAATGCAAGGAAGGTGCTGGGTGACTTTACTGCACCTACTCCCGACTTCTATGGGAGAAGCATCTCTATCCCTGCCATTGGAGCAAACAACTTTGAGCTTAAGCCTCAATTAGTTTCTCTAATGCAACAGAATTGCAAGTTCCATGGACTTCCATTGGAAGATCCTCATCAGTTCTTAGCTGAATTCTTGCAAATCTGTGACACTGTCAAGACTAATGGGGTAGACCCTGAGGTCTACAGACTTATGCTATTCCCTTTTGCTGTAAGAGACAGAGCTAGGATATGGTTGGACTCACAACCTAAAGAAAGTCTGGACTCATGGGAAAAGCTAGTCAATGCCTTCTTGGCAAAGTTCTTTCCACCTCAAAAATTGAGTAAGCTTAGAGTGGAAGTCCAAACCTTCAGACAGAAGGATGGAGAATCCCTCTATGAAGCTTGGGAAAGATACAAACAATTGATCAGAAAATGTCCATCTGACATGCTTTCTGAATGGAGCATCATAGGTATTTTCTATGATGATCTCTCTGGACTGTCCAAGATGTCTTTGGATAGCTCTGCTGGAGGATCTCTTCATTTGAAGAAGACGCCTACAGAAGCTCAAGAGCTAATTGAAATGGTTACAAATAACCAATTCATGTACACTTCTGAAAGGAATCCTGTGAACAATGGGACAAGTCAGAAGAAAGGAGTTCTTGAGATTGATACTCTGAATGCCATATTGGCTCAGAACAAAATATTGACTCAGCAAGTCAATTTGATTTCTCAAAGTCTGTCTGGAATGCAAAATGCACCAAACAGTACTAAGGATGCTTCATCTGAAGAAAAAGCTTACGATCCTGAGAACCTTTCAATGGAAGAGGTGAATTACCTAGGAGAACCCTATGGAAACACCTATAATTCTTCATGGAGAAATCACCCAAATTTCTCATGGAAGAATCAAGAGAGACCTCAACAAGGTTTCAACAACAATAATGGTGGAAGAAACAGGTTTAGCAATGGCAAGCCTTTTCCATCATCTTCTCAGCAACAGATAGAGAATTCTAAGCAGAACCCCTCTGACTTAGCAACTATGGTCTCTGATCTGATCAAGACCACTCAAAGTTTCATGACTGAAACAAGGTCCTCCATTAGGAATTTGGAGGCACAAGTGGGACAGCTGAGCAAGAAAGTTACTGAACTCCCTCCAAGTACTCTTCCAAGCAACACAGAAGAAAATCCAAAAGAAGAGTACAAGGCCATCAACATGGCCGAATTTGGAGAGGAAGGAGAGGAAGTGAACGCCACTGAGGAAGACCTCAATGGGCGTGCACTGACCTCCACTGAGTTCCCCAATGAGGAACCATGGGAATCTGAGGCTCAAAATGAGACCATAGAGATTCCATTGGACTTACTTCTGCCCTTCATGAGCTCTGATGAGTATTCTTCCTCTGAAGAGGATGAGTATGTCACTGAAGAGCAAGTTGCTAAATAACTTGGAGCAATCATGAAGCTAAATGACAAGTTATTTGGAAATGAGACTTGGGAGGATGAACCCCCTTTGCTCACCAAAGAACTGGATGACTTGTCTAGGCAGAAATTACCTCAAAAGAGACAAGATCCTGGGAAGTTTTCAATACCTTGTACCATAGGCACCATGACCTTCAAGAAGGCTCTGTGTGACTTAGGGTCAAGTGTAAACCTCATGCCTCTCTCTGTAATGGAAAAGCTAGGGATCTTTGAGGTGCAAGCTGCAAGAATCTCATTAGAGATGGCAGACATCTCAATAAAACAAGCTCATGGACTTGTAGAGGATGTTTTGGTGAAGATTGAAGACCACTACATCCCTGCTGATTTCATAGTCCTAGAGACTGGGAAGTGCATGGATGAATCCATCATCCTTGGCAGACCCTTCCTAGCCACAGCAAAGGCTGTGATTGATGTTGATGGAGGTGAACTGACCATTCAAGTGGATGAAGAATCCTTTGTGTTTAAGGCTCAAGGATATCCCTCTGTCACCATGGAGAGGAAGCATGAAAAGCTTCTCTCAAATCAGAGTCAAACAGAGCCCCCACAGTCAAACTCTAAGTTTGGTGTTGGGAGGCCACAACCAAACTCTAAGTTTGGTGTTGAACCCCCACATTCAAACTCTAAGTTTGGTGTTGGGAGGTTCCAACATTACTCTGAGAAAATGTGAGGCTCCATGAGAGCCATCTGTCAAGCTACTGACATTAAAGAAGCGCTTGTTGGGAGGCAACCCAATGTTATATTTTATCTATTTTCTTTTGTTATTTTATTTTATTTTGTAGGTTGATGATCATGAGAAGTCACAAAATCAATTGAAAAAACAAAAACAGAATGAAAAACAGGAAGAAAAATAGCACACCCTGGAGGAAGAACCTACTGGCGTTTAAACGCCAGTAAGGTTAGCAGTTGGGCGTTTAACGCCCAGTCTGGCACCATTCTGGGCGTTTAACGCCAGAAAGGGGCACCAGAAGGGCGTTAAACGCCAGGAAAGGGCAAGAACCTGGCGTTAAACGCCAGAAATGGGCACCAGCCCGGCGTTTAACGCCAGAATTGGCTCAAAACGTGATTTTGAATGCCATTTGGTGCAGGGATGACTTTTCCTTGACACCTCAGGATCTGTGGACCCCATAGGATCCCCACCTACCTCACCCTTCAAATTCAAACCACTTTCCCTCCCAAACCCACCCATATATGACCGAACCATGATCCCCCCTCTCCTATATAAACCCTTCTTCACCCCTTCATTTTCACACAACCTAAACACAACTTCTCACCCTCTTTGGCCGAACACTAAGCCACTCCCTTCTTCCTCATTTCTTCTTCTTCTACTCTCTTCTTTCTTCTTTTGCTCGAGGACGAGCAAACCTTTTAAGTTTGGTGTGGTAAAAGCGTTGCTTTTTGTTTTTCCATAACCATTTATGGCATCCAAGGCCGGAGAAACCTCTAGAAAGAGGAAAGGGAAGGCAAAAGCTTCCACCTCCGAGTCATGGGAGATGGAGAGATTCATCTCAAGGGTGCATCAATACCACTTCTATGAAGTTGTGGCCTTGAAGAAGGTGATCCTCGAGGTCCCTTTTTCACTCAAAAAGAGTGAATATCCGGAGATCCGACATGAGATCCGAAGAAGAGGTTGGGAAGTTCTCACCAACCCCATTCAACAAGTCGGAATCTTGATGGTTCAAGAGTTCTATGCCAATGCATGGATCACCAAGAACCATGATCAAAGTGTGAACCCGGATCCAAAGAATTGGCTTACTATGGTTCGGGGGAAATACTTGGATTTTAGTCCGGAAAATGTGAGGTTGGCATTCAACTTGCCTATGATGCAAGGAGATGAACATCCTTACACTAGAAGGGTCAACTTTGATCAAAGGTTGGAGCAAGTCCTCACTGACATTTGTGAAGAGGGCGCCCAATGGAAGAGAGATTCAAGAGGGAAGCCGGTTCAATTAAGAAGGCATGACCTCAAGCCCGTGGCTAGAGGATGGTTGGAGTTTCTCCAACGCTCAATCATTCCCACTAGCAACCGGTCTGAAGTTACTCTAGACCGGGCCATCATGATTCATAGCATCATGATTGGAGAAGAAGTGGAAGTTCATGAGGTTATAGCCCAAGAACTCTATAAGGTGGCAGACAAGTCCTCTAACTTAGCAAGGTTAGCCTTTCCTCACCTCATTTGTCACCTCTGTTATTCAGTGGGTGTTGACATAGAGGGAGACATCCCCATTGATGAGGACAAGCCCATCACTAAGAAAAGGATGGAGCAAACAAGAGACCCCTCTCATCATGAGATCCCTGAGATGCCTTAAGGGATGCACTTTCCTCCACAAGATTATTGGGAGCAACTTAACACCTCCCTAGGAGAATTGAGTTCCAACATGGGACAACTAAGGGTGGAGCACCAAGAACATTCCATCCTCCTCCATGAAATTAGAGAAGATCAAAGAATCATGAGAGAGGAGCAACAAAGACAAGGAAGAGACATTGAGGAGCTCAAGCACTCCATAAGACCTTCAAGAGGAAGAACAAGCCGCCATCACTAAGGTGGACCCGTTCTTTAATCTCCTTGTTCTTTATTTTCTTGGTTTTTCGAAAATTTATGCTTTATGTTTGTCCATGTTTGTGTCTTATGATCATTAGTGTCTTAGTGTCTATGCCTTAAAGTTATGAATGTCCTATGAATCCATCACCTTTCTTAAATAAACAAATGTTCTTAATTGAAAAAGAAAAGAATTGCATGAATTTTGAATTTTATAACAGTTTAATTATTTTGATGTGGTGGCAACACTTTTGTTCTCTGAATGTATGCTTAAACAGTGCATATGTCTTTTGAATTTGTGGTTCATGAATGTTGGCTCTTGAAAGAATGATGAAAAAGGAGACATGTTACTGAGGATCTGAAAAATCATAAAAATGATTCTTGAAGCAAGAAAAAGCAGTGAATACAAAAAAAAAAGAGGCGAAAAAAAAAACGAAAAAGAAAAGAGAAAAAGAAAGAAAGAGAAAGAAATAAAGTTGTGATCCAAGGCAAAAAGAGTGTGCTTAAGAACCCTGGACACCTCCAGTTGGGGACTCTAGCAAAGCTGAGTCACAATCTGAAAAGGTTCACCCAATTATGTGTCTGTGGCATGAATGTATCCGGTGGTAATACTGGAAGACAGAGTGCTTTGGGCCACGGCCAAGACTCAATAAGTAGCTGTGTTCAAGAACCATCATACTTAACTAGGAGAATCAATGACACAATCTGGATTCTGAGTTCCTAAAGAAGCCAATTATTCTGAATTTCAAAGGATAGAGTGAGATGCCAAAACTATTCAGAGGCAAAAAGCTAAAAGCCCCGCTCATCTAATTGATACTGATCTTCATAGATGTTTTTGGAATTCATTGCATATTCTCTTCTTTTTTATCTTATTTGATCTTCAGTTGCTTGAGGACAAGCAACAATTTAAGTTTGGTGTTGTGATGAGCGGATAATTTGTACGCTTTTTGGCATTGTTTTTAGTATGTTTTTAGTATGATCTAGTTAGTTTTTAGTATATTTTTATTAGTTTTTAGTTAAAATTCACTTTTCTGGACTTTACTATGAGTTTGTGTGTTTTTTCTGTGATTTTAGGTATTTTCTGGCTGAAATTGAGGGACCTGAGCAAAAATCTGATTCAGAGACTGAAAAGGACTGCAGATGCTGTTGGATTCTGACCTCCCTGCACTCGAAGTGGATTTTCTGGAGCTACAGAAGCCCAATTGGCGCGCTCTCAACGGCGTTGGAAAGTAGACATCCTGGGCTTTCCAGAAATATATGATAGTTCATACTTTGCCCAAGATTTGATGGCCCAAACCGGCGTTCAAAGTCACCCTCAGAATTTCCAGCGTCAAACGCCGGAACTGGCACCTAAATGGGAGTTAAACGCCCAAACTGGCACAAAAGCTGGCGTTTAACTCCAAGAAGAGTCTCTACACGAAAATGCTTCATTGCTCAGCCCAAGCACACACCAAGTGGGCCCGGAAGTGGATTTTTATGTCATTTACTCATCTCTGTACACCCTAGGCTACTAGTTCTCTATATATAGGACCTTTTACTATTGTATTGGAGGGAGCTTTTGATCATGTTTTTATGATTGAACTCACTTTGGGAGGCTGGCCATTCGGCCATGCCTAGACCCTGTTCTTATGTATTTTCAACGGTGGAGTTTCTACACGCCATAGATTAAGGTGTGGAGCTCTGCTGTACCTCGAGTATTAATGCAATTACTATTGTTCTTCTATTCAATTCCGCTTGTTCTTTGTCCAAGATATCACTTGTTCTTCAACTTGATGAATGTGATGATCCATGACACTCATCATCATTCTCACCTATGAACGTGTGACTGACAACCACCTCCGTTCTACCTTAGATTGGGTGAATATCTCTTGGATTCCTGATACACGATGCATGGTTGATCGCCTGACAACCGAGTGCTCGCCTGACAAACGAGCCAGCCATTCCGTGAGATCAGAGTCTTTGTGGTATAGGCAAGAACTGATGGCGGCATTCAAGAGAATCCGGAAGGTCTAACCTTGTCTGTGGTATTCTGAGTAGGATTCAATGATTGAATGACTGTGACGTGCTTCAAACTCCTAGCAGGCGGGTCGTTAGTGACAGACGCAAAAGAATCACTGGATTCTATTCCGGCCTGACCGAGAACCAACAGATGGATAGCCGTGCCGTGACAGGGTGCGTTGAACATTTCCACTGAGAGGATGGGAGGTAGCCACTGACAACGGTGAAACCCTTGCATAAGCTTGCCATGGAAAGGAGTAAGAAGGATTGGATGAAGACAGTAGGAAAGCAGAGAGACGGAAGGGAAAGCACCTTCATACGCTTATCTGAAGCTCTCACCAATGATATACATAAGTATCTCTATCTTTATCTTTATGTTTTATTCATCATCCATACCCATTTGAGTCTGCCTGACTAAGATTTACAAGGTGACCATAGCTTGCTTCATACCAACAATCTCCGTGGGATCGACCCTTACTCGCGTAAGGTTTATTACTTGGACGACCCAGTGCACTTTCTAGTTAGTTGTGCGAAGTTGTAGTGATCACGATTTCGCGCACCAGCAGGGTGTGCAAATGCACAAGCATGTGCGCACGCACTCGGCAGGGAGGCTAAAAACGAGTTAGCATACGCAGCCACGTGTGCGTACGCAAAGATTACTAGAATTGAGACAAGTGTGCGTACGCACAGGTGTGTGCATACGCACAAAACTCTATTCCTCAAAAAATGTTTAAAGCTTTAAGGCACCAAACATGACATCCAACAAAGGTTTTCAACCTCAAAACATGCATCACCTCACAACACATGATCCATACTAAAATTCAATCCAACTAAGCTCAAAATTAAACTAAACCTAAGCTAGCTAAAAGAAGGAAAATTTAATAAACCAAGACTGTAAACAAAGAGAGGGTTAAAAAGATGTTACCATGATGGGGTGTCTTCCACTTAGCACTTTGGTTTAACTTCCTCAAGTTGGTCAAGCATGATTTCAATGATCCAATCTTGGGGCATCCCCAAGGAGGAAAATCTCCAACTCCTTGGTATGCTTAGCTTGTGTGTCCTTTAAAGGAGAGATAGGGTCGTTGTTCAAGCTCTTGTTGACAATCACTTCTTCATCTTTTCCAGAATGAGATTTAACTACCTCCTTTTCAATGGTATCACAACCAAAGATAGAATACACCTCATATGGTTGTTTCTTGGTTCCTTCCAATGTGAACTTCATCACTTTCCCTTCGGCTTCAAATAAATAAGATCCCAAAAATGCATCTAATTTGAATTGGGATGTCTTTAAGAACGGTCTTCCAAGTAGGATGGAAGATGGCTTATCCGAATCAATTGGAGGTGTTTCCAAGATGTGGAAGTCCACCAGAAATAGTAATTCTTGAATGTTCACCAACACATTCTTCGCAAACCCACAACTGCCACTATGCTCTTGTCCGCCAACACAAATCTAGCTCCAGACCGCTTCAACGGTGCCATGTTCAACTTCTCATAGATAGGAAGGGGCATGATACTCACACATGCCTCCAAGTCACGCATGTAATCCATGAATTCCATTCCACCAATCACACAAGTTACCAAACAAGGATGGGGATCACTATACTTTTTGGAATAAGAGAAGAGATAGAATTGCTCACCGTGCTCTTCCCTAGCTCACCAATTTTCTCCTTGTGAGTACAAACATCCTTTAGGAATTTGGCATATTTCAAAACTTGTTGGATGGCTTGAAAGAGGAGGACGGTCACCTCCACATTCTTAAAAATTTACACCACATTAGAATCAAGTTCCTTATGCTTCTTGGCCTTCTTGGCCACCGATAGAAAGGGTATTGGTGTGGGTTCCTCAAGGGGATTCTTCCTCTTTGGTTCCTTGAACTTCAATGGGTCCTCATCATCTTTTGCAACATCTTCCTTCTCCTCTTCACCCGACTTCACCTCCTACTCAACTTCCTCATTTTGTACCTCCTTTCTCACAAGTGTAGGCTTGGGACCAACCTCCTCTAACCTTATACTACTCCTTAGGGTGATTGCATTAATACTCCCTTTGGAATTTCGTTGAGCTTGAGATTGGCTACTAGAGGTAGATGGTTGGGAGGTGTTGTGATTGTTGGATGGAGATAGAGTCAAACAGGATAAGGCCTCGGCAATGGTTGCCATATAGATTTTTTGTTTCTTGTGGAACTCCCGTTGCTCTTGGATGAAGGTTTGAAATGTATCATTCATACTGGGTTGGTTTGAAGAAGAGAGTTGGCTATTTTGGTGAAAGGTGGGTCTAGTATGTGGTGGTTGATATCTTCATTGAGGTGGGGATTGATATATTGGTTGGGGGTGTGATTGTTGATTGAATTGTGAGTATGCGTGACATGTGCGACCTGCAGAAATTACAGAAAATACTGGGGGCGACTTTGGGCTGAGTTTAGACCCAGTTTTTAGCCCAGAAACATATACTAGAGCCAGGGAACAGTAAAGACTCAACACACATTCTCATTACGCATAGTTTTAGTTTAGTTTTGGATCTGAGAGAGATTTCTACTACTTCCTCTAGGTTTTCTTCACATTTATAGTATTTAGATTTTTATTGCTTTTGCTTTGGATATTGAGAAGAGTCATTACCTCTATTGAAGCTTCATTATTCTAGTTTGTTTTCCTATTTCTTTATGCTCTTATTGCCCATTAATCCTGTTTGGATAAGTATGTTTATGATTTTGGAATTTATTAATGCAAAGAACCATTTTTACTTTTAATTAATTTTCATTTATTGTTTATCATGTCTCCCTTTTATTCCCTTCTTAATTCTGTGAAAGTTATATTCATGTTAATGGAGTAGTTTCCTAACTTGATTGGGAGTTGATTAAGAGGAGAACCTTGAGTTGGAATACTCAAGTATTAATCTTAATTGGGAGTTGTTGGCTGACTCTCTAGTCTCTGACTCTAATCCTTTCTTAGGACGCGAGCGATAGGATTAGTTGGTTAGTTACTTGACTTTCCCTTATTATATAAGGGATGACCAAGTAGAACAACAACCTTTTATTATTACACTTGCGAAAATTCAACAAGGATAGAAATTCCAATTAATCTCCTCCCGGTCAATGCTTTTATTTGAATTATATAAATTCTCTCATTAATTTCCGTTGCTTAAATTCACTAGTATTTATTTTTCTGTTTCTCAAACTCAAAAAAATTTCTTGGAAAACATCTGACCAATAAGCTGCACTCTTTTGTCAACTCATTGGGAGACGACCTGGGACTCAAACTCACAGTATTTTTATTCTAAAATTGTGACAACGCTTTTTTTAATTTATAAGCAGATTTTAATCGGTTAAGAACTGTACTTGCAACGCGGTTTTATCTATAAACTCTTAATCGGCCAATTTCTGCCACGTCAATTTTTGGTACCGTTGCCGGGTAGTTGCAACAGTGTGATAATTTATTGGTTGGAATTTATTTATTTGAATTCTATCTTATTTTATTCTATTACTATGATCTGTATGTTTCTTTCATTGAATGACGTGTTCACTGCCTGATCCAAGCTTAGCCGCATTTGATCCTGAAATCAAAAGAACTCTTTCTCGTATTAGGCGAGCCTGGCACAAGCTAGCTTCTGAGGGTGGTGAAGTGGTTACTGATGAGCGGATATTTTATACACTTTTTGGGATAATTTCATGTAGTTTTTAGTATGTTTTAGTTAGTTTTTAGTATCTTTTTATTAGTTTTTAGGAAAAATTCATATTTCTAGACTTTACTATGAGTTTTTGTGTTTTTCTATGATTTTCAGGTATTTTTTCGCTGAAATTGAGGGAGCTGAGCAAAAATGTGATTCAGGCTGAAAAAGGACTACTGATGCTGTTGGATTCTGACCTCCCTGCACTCGAAATAGATTTTTTAGAGCTACAGGAGTCCAATTGGCACGCTCTCAATTGGGTTGGAAAGTAGACATCCAGGGCTTTCCAGCAATATTTAGTAGTCTATACTTTACTCGAAGATAAATAATGTAAACTGGCGTTTAACGCCAGTTTCATGTTGCATTCTGGCGTTGAACGCCAGAAACAGGTTGCAAGTTGGAGTTAAACGCCAGAAACAGGTTACAAACTGACGTTTAACTCCAAAAATAGCCCAGCCACGTGAGAAGCTCAAGTCTCAACCCCAGCACACACCAAGTGGGCCCCAGAAGTGGATTTCTGCACTATCTATCTTAGTTCAGTAATTTTCTGTAAACCTAGGTTACTAGTTTAGTATTTAAACAAATTTTATAGACTTATTTTGTGTCTCATGACACTTTAGATCTGAACTTTATACTTTTTGACGGCAAGAGTCTCTAAACTCCATTGTTGGGGGTAAGGAGCTCTGCAGCGTCTCGATGAATTAATGCAATTATTTCTTTTTTCGATTCAAACACGCTTGTTTCTATCTAAGATATTCATTTGCACTCCATTATGAAGAGGGTGATGATCTGTGACACTCATCACCATTCTCAACCTATGAACGCGTGCCTGACAACCACCTCCGTTCTACATTAGATTGAATGAGTATCTCTTAGATTCCTTAATCAGAATCTTCGTGGTATAAGCTAGAATCCATTGGCAGCATTCTTGAGTATTCGGAAAGTCTAAACCTTGTCTGTGGTATTCCGAGTAGGATTCAGGGATTGAATGATTGTGATGAGCTTCAAACTCACAAGGGTTGGGCGTAGTGACAGACGCAAAAGGATCAATGGATCTTATTCCAGCATGAGTGAGAACCGACAGATGATTAGCCGTGCGGTAACAGCGCACCTGGACCATTTTCACTGAGAGGACGGATGGTAGCCATTAACAACGGTGATCCACCAACACACAGCTTACCATAGAAGGAATTTTGCATGCGTGAAGAAGAAGACAAGGGAAGGCAGAAATTCAAAAGATAAAGCATCTCCAAAACTCCAACATATTCTCCATTACTGCGTAACAAACACTCATTTCATGCTTTTTCACTTTTTATAATTGAAACTAAAGAACCCTATTGGTATCCTGACTAAGAATAATAAGATAACCATACCTTGCTTCAAGCCGGCAATCTCCGTGGGATCGACCCTTACTCACGTAAGGTATTACTTGGACGACCCAGTGCACTTGCTGGTTAGTTGTGCGGAATTACATAGTGTGAGTGTAATTTTCATGCACCAAGTTTTTGGCGCCGTTGCCGGGGATTGTTTGAGTTTGAACAACTGACGGTGAATCTTGTTACATAGATTAGGAAAATTTTGTCTTTTGGGTCAGAGTCTTTTATTTTTTTTTTCAAAAATTTTTCAAAAATATTATTTTTCTTTAAGTTTGGTGTCAATTGCATGCTTTTCTTTGTCTTTCAATTTTGAAATTGCATGTTCTTTGTTCATCTTCGACCTTCAAGTTGTTCTTGTCTATTTTCCTTGTTTAATCTTTAGTTTGTCTTGTTTTGTGTCTTTTCTTATTTTTCTTGTGCTTTTTCAAACTATCAGTTTTCAAAAAAATTTTATTTATTAAATACCTTTTTAAAACACGTTAAATTTATAGCTCAGTTAGCTAGAGCGTGGGCTTGTGTTCTTGGCAATTGGGTATCTTCCTTTTAAAACTTTTTCAAAAATAATTTTTCTTTGATTAAATCTTGTGCCAAACTTTAAGTTTGGTGTTCTCTTGTTAATTTTTCTTTAATTTTTGAAAATTTTAATTTGATTTTCTAAAAATTTTAAGTTTGGTGTTCTTTCTTTTGTTCTTGGTGTTCTTGTGAGTCTTCAAGATGTTCTTGAGTCTTTTTTATGTTTTGATCTTAAAATTTTTAAGTTTGGTGTGCCTTGGTGTTTTCCCTCCAAAATTTTCGAAAACAAGGAGCATTGGATTTAAAAATTTTAAGTCTTGTGTCTTTTGTGTGTTTTTCTCTTTCATAATAAAATTTAAAAATAAAAAAATATCTTTTCTAACTATTTTTAACCAAGTATTTCAAAATTTTTTTTAAAAAAATTCAGATTTCAATTTCAAAATTTTTCAAATCTTATCCTTTTAAGATTTTTAAAAATCACATTTTTTTCAAAAATATCCTAACCACTTTCTCTCTCCTCACTTTTTCAAAAATCTTCATAAAACATTTTCAAATTTTTTTATTTTAGTTTTTATTTTATTTTATTTTATTATTTCAAAAATTTCTTTTTTATAATAAATAAATAAAATAAATCCACGTCATCTCCCTTTCTCCATCATGGACCTAAGTGGAAATGAACAATCCAGAAGGACTCTGGGGTCATATGCTAACCCCACTACTGCTTCATATGGGAGTAGTATTTGTATACCCTCCATCAAAGTCAGTAGTTTTGAGTTGAATCCTTAGCTCATTATCATGGTGCAGCAAAGTTGCCAGTATTCCGGTCTTTCACAGGAAGAACCTACAGAGTTTCTGGCACAGTTTTTACAAATTACTGACACAGTACATGATAAGGAAGTAGATCAGGATGTCTACAGATTATTATTGTTTCCATTTGCTGTAAAAGACTAAGCTAAGAGGTGGTTAAATAACCAACCTAAGGCTAGCATAAGGACATGGAAACAGCTGTTAGAAAAATTCCTGAATCAATATTTCCCTCCAAAACGGATGACACAGCTAAGGCTGAACATCCAAGGCTTTAAACAAGGAGATAATTAATCTCTTTATGATGCCTGGGAGAGATACAAAGAGATGCTAAGAAAATGCCCCTCTGAAATGTTTTCATAGTGGGTGCAGTTAGACATCTTCTATTATGGGCTTACAGAGAAAGCTCAGATGTCTTTGGACCACTCAGCTGGTGGATCTATACACATGAGAAAGACAATTGAAGAAGCTCAAGAGCTCATTGATACAATTGCCAGGAATCATCATCTGTACCTAAGTAGTGAACCTTCCATAAAAGAAGAGGCTAAAACAGTAACTGTTGAACTTAGTCCTGCAGAACAAGTTACTGAATTCAATCAGCAATTAGATTTTCTAACAAAACAGCTAGCCGAATTCAAAGAGATATTACAAGACACAAGAATGGCTAATATGAACATGAAAGTACAGTTAAAGCAAACAGAACAGCAGTTATCAAAATAAATAATAGAAAAGTGCCAAGCAGTTCAATTAAGAAGTGGGAAGACATTAAATACCTCACTTCAAGGCAACAGGAAGCCAAGAAATGAACAAACTGCTACCCAAAATCCCTCTGAGGATAATAAGAGCCCAGAGAGGAACAATTCTGGCGTTCAAATGCCAGAAAAGGGTGAAGGGCTGGCATTAAACGCCCAACCCATGCTCAGTTCTGGCGTTCAAACGCCACAAATAGGCAGGGAAGTGGTGTTAAACGCCCAAAGGAAGCTCAGTTCTGGCGTTCAAACGCCAGAAACAGGTAAGGAATTGGCGTCCAACACCGATCCAGCTTCCAACCCTTGCATTCAAATGCCAGTGGGGGATCAGACATATACAAGTGCTGATAGCAACCCCTCTAAGAAGGCTTTCCCAACCACCTCTGTAGGAAATAAACTTGCAGCTACTAAGGTTGATGAATACAAAGCTAAGATGCCTTATCCTCAAAAGCTTCACCAAGGGGAACAGGATAAGCAATTTGACCGCTTTACAGACTATCTCAGGACTCTTGAAATAAAGATTCCGTTTGCAGAGGCATTTGAGCAAATACCCTCTTATGCTAAGTTCATGAAACAGATCTTAAGTCATAAGAAGGATTGGAAAAAAACTGAAAAAGTTTACCTCACTGAAGAATGTAGTGCGGTCATTCTGAAAAGCTTACCAGAGAAGCTTAAAGATCCCGGAAGCTTTATGATACCATGCACATTAGAGGGTACTTGTACCAAGCAAGCTCTATGTGATCTTGGGGCAAGTATCAACCTAATACCTACATCTACTATCAGAAAGCTTGGTTTGACTGAAGAAGTCAAACCAACCCGGATATATCTCCAACTTGCTGATGGCTCCATTAAATATCCATCAAGCGTGATTGAAGACATGATTGTCAAGGTTGGGCCATTTGCCTTTCCCACTGACTTTGTGGTGCTAGAAATGGAGGAGCACAAGAGTGCAACTCTCATTCTAGGAAGACCTTTCCTAGCAACTGGACGAACCTTCATTGATGTCTAAAAAGGGGAATTAACCCTGAGAGTCAATGAAGACGAGTTTAAGTTTAATATTGTCAAAGCTATGCAGCATCCAGACACCCCAAACGACTGCATGAGCATTGATATTATTGACTCTCTGGTGAAAGAGGTCAATATGACTGAGAGTCTCGAATCAGAGCTAGAGGATATCTTTAAAGATGCTCAGCCTGATCTGGAGGAACCAGAGAGAATAATAAAACCTCTGAAAATCCCTCAAGAAGAGAAGAAACCTCCTAAACCTGAGCTCAAGCCATTACCACCATCCTTGAAATATGCATTTCTGGGAGAAGGTGACACTTTTCCTATAATCATAAGCTCTTCCTTAGAGCCACAGGAAGAGGAAGCACTGATTCAAGTGCTAAGGACACACAAGACAGATCTTGGATGGTCCATCAGTGATCTTAAGGGCATTAGCCCAGCCAGATGCATGCACAAGATCCTGTTAGAGGATGACGCTAAGCCAGTGGTTCAACCATAGAGGCGGCTGAATCCAGCCATGAAGGAGGTGGTGCAGAAGGAGGTCACTAAATTACTAAAGGCTGGGATTATTTATCCTATTTCTGATAGTCCCTGGGTGAGCCCTGTCCAAGTCGTCCCTATGAAGGGTGGCATGATAGTGGTTTATAATGAAAAAAATGAACTGGTTCCTACAAGAACAGTTACAGGGTGGCGTATGTGTATTGATAACAGAAGGCTCAATACAGCTACTAGAAAGGATCATTTTCCTTTACCATTCATAGACCAGATGCTAGAAAGACTAGCAGGTCATGAATACTACTGTTTCCTGGATCGATATTCAGGTTATAATCAAATTGTAGTAGATCCCCAGGATCAAGAGAAAACAACATTCACATGTCCATCTGGAGTATTTGCATACAGAAGGATGCCATTTGGTCTGTGCAATGCACCTGCAGCCTTTCAAAGGTGCATGCTCTCTATTTTCTCTGATATGGTAGAAAAATTTCTGGAAGTCTTCATGGATGACTTTTCATTATTTGGAGACTCATTCAGCTCCTGTCTTGACCATCTAGCACTTGTTCTAAAGAGGTGCAAAGAGACTAACCTGGTTTTAAACTGGGAGAAATGTCACTTTATGGTAACTGAAAGAATTGTCCTTGGGCACAAAATTTCGAACAAGGGAATAGAGGTGGATCAAGCTAAGGTAGAGATAATTGAAAAATTACCACCACCTGCCAATGTTAAGGCAATCAGAAGCTTTCTGGGGCATGCAGGATTCTATAGGAGGTTTATAAAAGATTTTTCAAAAATTGCCAAACCTTTGAGTAGTCTGCTAGCTGCTGACACGCCATTTATCTTTGATAAAGAGTGTCTGCAGGCGTTTGAGACTCTGAAAGCTAAGCTGGTCACAGCACCAGTCATCTCTGCACCAGACTGGGCATTACCATTTGAACTAATGTGTGATGCCAGTGACCATGCCATTGGTGCATTGTTGGGACAAAGGCATGACAAGCTTCTGTACATCATTTATTATGCCAGTCGTATTTTAAATAACGCACAGAAGAACTACACAACCACAGAAAAAGAGTTACTTGCAGTGGTTTACGCCATTGACAAGTTCAGATCTTATTTATAGGATCAAAAGTGATTGTGTACACTGACTATGCTGCTCTTAAATATCTACTCACAAAGCAGGATTCAAAACCCAGACTCATAAGATGGGTGTTGCCTTTGCAAGAGTTTGATATAGAAATAAGAGACAGAAAAGGGACAAAGAACCAAGTAGCAGATCATCCGTCCCGAATAGAACCAGTAGAAGGGGCGTCCCTCCCTTTTACTGAGATCTCTGAAAACTTTCCGGATGAGTAACTCTTTTCCATCTAGGAAATACCATGGTTTGCAGACATTGCAAACTATAAGGCTGTGAGATTCATACCCAAAGAGTATAGTAGGCAGCAATCAAAGAAATTAATAACGGATGCAAAGTACTATCTTTGGGATGAACCATATCTCTTCATGAGATGTGCAGACGGAGTAATCCATAGATGTGTGCCTAAAGAAGAAGCACAGAAGATCCTCTGGCATTGCCATGGATCACAATATGGAGGATATTTTGGAAGTGAGCGAACAGCCACAAGAGTCCTCTAATGTGGCTTTTATTGGCCTACTCTCTATAAAGACTCCCGAGAGTTTGTACTTAATTGTGACAGTTGCCAAAGATCTGGCAATCTACCTCACAGTTATGCTGCCTCAATAAGAGATCTTGGAGATTGAGTTGTTTGATGTATGGGGTATTGACTTCATGGGGCCTTTTCCACCATCAAACTTAAACACTTATATTCTGGTAGCAGTGGATTATGTATCCAAATGGGTGGAAGCTATTGCAACACCCACTAATAATACTAAGACAGTGCTGAAATTCCTCCAGAAACATATCTTCAGCAGATTTGGTGTCCCTAGAGTACTAATCAGAGATGGGGGTGCTCATTTCTGCAATAAATAGCTTTACTCTGCTATGGTTCGATATGGAGTTAGCCACAGGGTGGCAACTCCATATCATCCACAGACAAATGGGCAAGCTGAATTCTCTAATAGAGAACTTAAAAGAATCCTAGAACGGACTGTGATTAACCGTAGAAGGAATTGGGCAAGAAGCTTGGATGATGCTCTGTGGGCATACAGAACAGCATTCAAGACTCCTATAGGGACCACTCCATACCAGCTTGTGTATGGAAAAGCCTGTCACTTGCCAGTGGAACTGGAACATAAGGCCTACTGGGCAACCAGATTCCTAAACCTTGATGCCAAGTTAGCTAGAGAAAAACGATTGCTCCAGTTAAATGAGCTAGAAGAATTCAGACTCAATGCTTTTGAAAATGCAAAAATTTACAAAGAGAAAGAAAAAAGATGGCATGATAAAAAGCAGTCATCCAGAGTCTTTGAGCCAGGGCAGAAAGATCTACTGTTTAATTCTAGGCTCAGATTATTCCGTTCGAAATTGAAATCCCGGTAGAGAGGACCATATGTGATTACAAGTGTGTCACCATATGGATACGTAGAGCTTCAGGATAATGATTCTAACAAAAAGTTCATTGTTAATGGACAGAGAGTCAAACATTATCTTGAAAGAAATTTTGAGCAAGAATGCTCAAAGCTGAGACTTGATTAAAGCTCAGGAATAGTCCAGCTAAAGACAATAAAGAAGCGCTTGCTGAGAGGCAACCCTGCCATTAACAAAGCTTATTTCTTAATTAATTAAATTTTACAAGTTCATATTTATTATCTTCAAGGTAAAATAGCAATTGCATGAGTTCACAGAGTTACAGAAGGATTCAGAGGATAAAATAGCAAAAAGAAGCTCACTGGTGCGAAAAAGCCAGTAAGAGCTATTTTGGGCATTAAACGCCCAAAAGAAGCATCTACTGGGCGTTTAACACCAATAGAGATAGCCATCTGGGCGTTAAACGACAAAAAAAAAGCAACTTCTGGGCGTTTAACGCCAGATTTACAGCATCCTGGGTGTTCAAAAAAATGCCCAGTGATAAAGGAGTTTCTGGCGTTTACCGCCAGCTAGAAGCAACAACTGGGCGTTAAACGCCCAGACCAAGCACCAACTGGGCGTTAAGCGCCCAAAACATGCAGCAGTTGGGCGTTTAACGCCAGGATTGTGGAAGGGAGGAAGTTTTTGTTCCCAACTTGATTTTTTTTTCAAATTTTCATGTTTCCATCCATAATTTCTTGCATAAACATATTACAAATCCTAATTTTTCAAATCCTTTTTCAAAGATATCAAATGTATCTTAATTCTAAACATAAATCTTTTTTTTAATCCTCTTCAACTTCTTTTCAAATTCTTCTCAAATCTTTTTAAACTCATCATATATTCTTTTCAAAATTTAGATTTATCTTTTTCAAATATCTTTCATATCTTTTCAATTTTAAATTGCATATTTTTCCTATCATACTTATCTTTTACAAATCATATCTTCTATCATATCCTCTTCAAAATTTTCAAAAACCCACCCCCTCCCTTTAATTCCACGTTCGGCTCCCTTCTCTCCTCCACAATTCGAACTTGGCTCTCCATCTATCCCTCTCCTATCCTTTCTTTTGCTTGAGGACAAGCAAACCTCTAAGTTTGGTGTGTTTATCCGTGATCACTAAACCAATACCCACTAAGATCATGGCTCCTAAGGGAAAACAAACTACTCCAAGAGGCAAGAAAGAGAATATTCCAAAACCACTTTGGAATCAAGGGAAGTTCTTAACCAAAGAACATTCAGACCATTACTACAAAATTATGGGTATAAGGTCAGTGATCCCGAAAGTTAAATTCGATTTGAAAGAAGATGAATATCCAGAGATCCAAGAGCAAATTCAAAACAGGAGCTGAGAAATCCTAGCTAATCCTGAAACAAAGGTGGGAAGAAATATGGTTCAGGAATTCTACTCTAATCTGTGGCAAACAGACAGGCAGAGAATAGCTGGAACCGCCTTCTATGACTATCGGACGCTGGTCAGAGGGAAGATTGTTCACCTCTACCCTGACAAAATCAGGGAGATCTTCAAGCTACCTCAGTTGCAAGATGACCCAGATTCCTTTAATAGGAGAATGATGAGAACAGATAAGAGCTTGGACAAAATTCTAGAGGACATATGCCTCCCTGGAACCAAGTGGACGATCAACACAAAAGGAGCCCCAAACCAACTCAAGAGAGAAGATCTCAAACCAGTCGCCAGAGGCAGGCTGGACTTCATTGGGCGTTCTATACTGCCCACTAGCAACCCCTCTGAAGTCACCATCAAAAGAGCAGTAATGATCTATTGCATTATGTTGGGAAAAGAAGTGGAAGTTCATCAGCTAATCTCTTGTGAACTTTACACAATTGCAAACAAGAACTCCAAAGATGCCAATTTGGCTTATCCAAACTTGATCTCTATGCTATGTAAAGATGCTGGGTGAAGATGGGAGTAACTGAGTATATCTCAGTTGAGCGACCAATCAACAAAAAGTCAATGAAAGGACAACAAGTGCAGGACGACCTCATCAAGAGGAAAGCACAGGAGTTCCTCCTGGAAATCCCTCAAATTGAATACTGGGAGCGTCTTGAAGCATCTGTCACCAAGTTGCAAGAAGCTATAGAGCAACTAAAGGAAGAACAACAAAATCAAAGTAGCATGCTTTGCAAACTGCTTAGGGAACAAGAAGAGCAAAGGCGTGAACTGAAGCAAATGAAGCGTCAGAAGCTGTCTCTTGAAGGGCCAAGAACCCCATAGATTAAAGGAGCATCCACCTCCCAAAATAAAGGTTGTTGAGTCCTAATTTTTGCCTTAACTCTGTGATAATTATTCTTATTAGGAATTTACCTTAGAAGTTATATATTAGTAGTAGTAATTAGTATATCTATTTTGATTTTATCTCCAATTAAGCTATAATTTATTTTTCTCATCATCATTAAACATAAATAAAAATAGCAGATTTTTAGAATAAGGAGGCAATATTTCTTTCGAGTTTTTAATAAGGAAAATTCTAATTATTTATATGTGGTGGCAATACTTTTTGTCTTCTGAATGATTGCCTGAATATTGCATATTTTTTATATTGAATTTTATGAATGTTAAAATTGTTGGCTTTTGAAAGAATGATGAACAAGAGAAATATTATTGTTGATCTGAAAAATCATGAAATTGATTCTTGAAGCAAGAAAAAGCAGTTAAAAAAAAGAGAGAAGGAGCAGTAGAAAAAGCCAATAGCCCTTTAAACCAAAAGGCAAGGGTGAAAAGGATCCAAGGCTTCGAGCATCAATGGATATGAGGGCCTAAGAAAATAAATCCAGGCCTAAGCGGCTAAATCAAGCTGTCCCTAACCATGTGCTTGTGGCATGCAGGTCCAAGTGAAAAGCTTGAGACTGAGTAGTTAAAGTCGTGATCCAAAGCAAAAGAGTGTGCTTAAGAACTCTGGACACCTCTAATTGGGGACTTTAGCAAAGCTAAGTCATAATCTGAAAATGTTCACCCAGTTATCTGTCTATGGCATTTATGTATCCGGTGGTAATATTGGAAAACAAAGTGCTTAGGGCCACGGCCAAGACTCATAAAGTAGCTGTGTTCAAGAATCAACATACTAAACTAGGAGAATCAATAATACTATCTGAATTTGGAGTTCCTATGGATGCCAATCATTCTAAATTTCAAAGGATAAAGTGAGATGCCAAAACAGTTCGGAAGAAAAAGCTACTAGTCCCGCTCATGTAATTAGAATCTGAGCTTCACTTAAAACTCTGGATATTATTGCTTCTTGATTTCTTTTTATCCTATTTTATTTATCTAGCTGCTTGGGGATAAGCAACAATTTAAGTTTGGTGTTGTGATGAGCGGATATTTTATACGCTTTTTGGGGGGGTAATTTCATGTAGTTTTTAGTATATTTTAGTTAGTTTTTAGTATATTTTTATTAGTTTTTAGGAAAATTTCATATTTCTGGACTTTACTATGAGTTTGTGTTTTTTTCTGTGATTTCAGGTATTTTTTGGCTGAAATTGAGGGAGCTGAGCAAAAATCTGATTCAGGCTGAAAAAGGACTGCTGATGTTGTTGGATTCTGACCTCCCTGCACTCGGAATGGATCTTTTGGAGCTACAGGAGTCCAATCGGCACGCTCTCAATTGGGTTGGAAAATAGACATCCAGGTCTTTCCAGTAATATATAATAGTTCATACTTTGATCGAAGATAAATGACGTAAACTGGCGTTTAACTCCAGTTCCATGTTGCATTCTGGCGTTGAACGCTATAAACAGGTTGCAAGTTGGAGTTAAACGCCAGAAACAGGTTACAACCTGACGTTTAACTCCAGAAATAGCTCAGGCACATGGGAAGCTCAAGTCTCAGCCCCATTACACACCATATGGGCCCCAGAAGTGGATTTCTGCACTATCTATCTTAGTTTACTGATTTTCTGTAAACCTAGGTTACTTGTTTAGTATTTAAACAACTTTTAGAGACTTATTTTGTATCTCATGACATTTTAGATCTGAACTTTATACTTTTTGACAGCATGAGTCTTTAAACTCCATTGTTGGGGGTGAGGAGCTCTGCAGCGTCTCGATGAATTAATGCAATTATTTCTGTTTTCTATTCAAACACGCTTGTTTCTATCTAAGATATTCATTTGCACTTCAATATGAAGAGGGTGATGATCCGTGACACTTATCACCATTCTCAACCTATGAATGCGTGCCTGACAACCACCTCCGTTCTACATTAGATTGAATGATTATCTCTTAGATTCCTTAATCAGAATCTTCATGGTATAAGCTAGAATCCTTTGGCAGCATTCTTGAGAATCCGGAAAGTCTAAACCTTGTCTGTGGTATTTCGAGTAGAATTCAGAGATTGAATGACTATGACGAGCTTCAAACTCACAATGGTTGGGCGTAGTGACAGACGCAAAAGGATCAATGGATCCTATTCCACCATGAGTGAGAACCGACAGATGATTAGCCGTACAGTGACAGCGCACCTGGACCATTTTCACTGAGAGGACGGATGGTATCCATTGACAACGGTGATCCACCAACACACAGCTTGCCATAGAAGGAACTTTGCGTGCGTGAAGAAGAAAACAGGGGAAGGCAGAGATTTAGAAGATAAAGCATCTCCAAAACTCCAACATATTATCCATTACTGCGTAACAAACACTCATTTCATGCTCTTTCACTTTTTATAATTGAAACTAAAGAACCTTATTGGTATCCTGACTAAGAATAATAAGATAATCATAGCTTGCTTCAACCCAGCAATCTCCGTGGGATCGACCCTTACTCACGTAAGGTATTACTTGGATGACCCAGTGCACTTGCTGGTTAGTTGTGCGGAATTAAATAGTGTGTGTAATTTTCGTGCACCAGTTACTACCAACACACCAGCCTTATCTGAGAGCGAATCTGAAGCGCCATTTGAGGAGGAAACCGGCTCCTCTACTACTGATTCGGTTGATTCACGTGCAGGTAATATGGCGGAGCCCAGGAGGATCACTCTTTAGGAAGCTGGAGCTCCAGACTTTACACTGCAACCGTATCAAGTACATCACCCAAATCTGGCTACAGATTTTGAACTGAAGACCGCACTAATCAACTTGATACCTAAGTTTCATGGCTTACCTGCTCAGGAGCCTATAAAGCACCTCAGGGATTTTTAGACAGCCTGTTCTATTGTTAGGCGTCATGGTGCAGATGAGACTTCTATTCTGCTAACCGCCTTTCCGTTTTCTCTTGAGGAAAAGGCGAGGGAGTGGTACTATACTCAACCTGAAGCAGTTGTTACTAACTGGGATACACTCAGGAGAGAATTCTTAGAAAAATACTTTCCAGCTGAGATTACTGATAGACTGAGGAAAGAAATTTCCTGCATTATTCAAGGCGAATCAGAGACTCTTTATGAGTTTTGGGAGCGCTTCAATAATCTCCTAGACACATGCCCCCACCACCTGATTAACAAGTTAGTGTTGATAAGCTACTTCACACAGGGCATGAAGCCTCAAGACAAGACTACATTAGATGGTGCGAGCAATGATTCTCTGAAAAAGTACAAGACCACAAATAAAGCATGGCAACTAATTGCCGACCTGGCTGGATGCTCTTGGAATGCCAGGCACAGGAACAATCATCCCAAAGCTGTTGCAGAAGTTTCCTCTAGCAGTGAGAATACTGCTCTTACATAATCACTATGTGAGATGACCAACCTACTGAGGTAGATACATCTGAGCCAGCAACAGTCTCAACCCCCTTCACCACAGCATAGTCAACAACTGGTTCCTCAGAGAGTATGCAGAATATTTGCTGATTATAGTCATTACACTGATGAGTGTACACAGCTCCAACATGAGGACAACACCTTGGCAGCTACTCACAATTTCTACGGTTGCCCGAATCAAGGATACTATCAACAAGGCGGCAACTATAACCAAGGTGGGAACTTTAACCAAGGTTGGCAAGACAACTCCAACCAAGGATGGAGAGATAATTCCAACCAAGGCTGGAGGGACAACTACAATAGAGGAGGCAGAGATAACAATAGTGGAAATCAGAAATAGAACAATAACAACAATCAGCAGAACCGGTCTCAGCAGAATCAGAACTAGCCTTACCGAACACCTCACCAAAGACAATACCAGGGATCTTAAAACAACCAAAAGCAAGGCCCGCCTTCCTCTTCTAATGACGAGTTGCTACACTCTATTGATCAAAGACAGAAGAACATGGAGAACACACTTACTTCTACCTTAAACGGTCTGAACTCTACTTTACAAGCTCTTGTCTCACAGATTCGATCAATGAAATACCTCTAACAATCAGCCAGCCAACTCAAATACACTTCCTTCTCAACCTTTTACCCAACCCCAAAGGAGGAATCAATGCCATTACTTTGAGGTCTGGGACTACACTGGCAGAGAGGAGTCATGAAGAGCCGAGCTCAAATGCAGACAACCCAGTTGAGGACATTGTTGAGGTAAAGGACGTTGAATAAGAGGATTGATAAACCCCATTTGTATGGTTTATCTTGTGCTTGATTTAGGGGATTTTATAACCTTTTACCCACATTTATCCATTGAAATAGCATGGTTTTATAACTTCTCCTTTAATTGTGCTCAAGAGTGAAAACATGCTTTTTATGTCTTAAAATAGCTAAATTTAATTCACCTTGATTCCATTAGATGCCTTGATATGTTTGTTAAGTTATTTCAGATTTAGGAGGCAAAGATTGGATCAAGGGAATGAAGGAAAGGCATGTAGAAATAGAGAACTCATGAAGAAATGAAGAAATCACAAAAGCTGTCAAGCGGACCTCTTCGCGCTTAATCGACAATAACTTGAGCTACAAAGGTCCAAATGATGCGGTTCTAGTTGGGTTGGAAAGCTAACATCCGAGGCTTCCAAAGGATATAAGATTTGCCACAGTTTCTATACGTATGGTGATGCGTACACGCACTGTAGGCGCACGCGTTGTTGTTGCCATATGATCCACTTAAAGCAATACGTGGCCAGCGAATTCTAAAGCCTTGTGGGCCCAATCCAACTCATTTTTGATGCTATTTAAGCCAAGGACTAAAGGGGAATCAATATACTTTAGATACTTTTATATACTTGTCATCATTAGTTATAGTTTAGTTTTAGAAGTAGTTAGAAGTAGTTTTAGAGAGAGAAGCTCTCACTTCTCTCTAGGATTAGGATTAGGATTAGGTTTAGTTCTTAGATCTAGGTTTTTATTCACTCTTTCTTCTACTTCAACTCTTCAATTCCTTGTTGTTACATTTATCTTCTTCTATTCTTTTGTTGTAATTTCTTTTATGTTGTTCTTGTGTTTTGTTGTAGATCTACTTTTGTTTCTTCTACTCTCTTTCAATTCAATCAAGGTAATTCATAATAAATGTGTTTCTTTTGATTGTTGTTGTTAATTCTTTTCAATAATTGTTGTTAAATTCTATTCTTGTTGTCAATTTGCTTTGCTTTTCTTTTGTACCTTCCAAGTGTTTAATGAAATGCTTGGTTCGATTTTAGTGTAGGTTTTGTTCCTCTTGGCCTAGGTACAGTAATTAGTGACTCTTGAGTTATCTAATTCCTTTGTTAAATTGATTAGGACTTGAGGAATCAAATTGATTCATCCACTTGACTTTCCTTCATGGTTAGAGGTTAACTAAGTGGGAGCAATGGACAATTTACTATCACAATTGAGAGGATAACTAGGATAGGACTTCTAGTTCTCATATCTTGCCAAGAGCTTTATTAGTTGTTAGTTTATTTTCTTTACCATTTATGTTTCTTGTCTAAAATCTTAAAAACCCCAAATATAACTCACAACCAATAACAAGACACTTTATTGTAATTCCTAGGGAGAACGACCCGAGATTTGAATACTTCGGTTTATAAATTTAGGGGTTTGTTTTAGTGACAAACAACTTTTTGTATGAAAAGATTTTTGTTTGGTTTAGGAACTATACTTGCAACGAGAATTCATTTGTGAAATTCTAAACCATCAAAAATCCAATCGTTAAAATGGCGCCGTTGCCGGGGAATTCGCAATGGTGTTATGTTATTGGTTATTGTACATATGTAAATAGTGTGAATATCTTGCTTTTTGCTTTATTTGCTAGTTGTAGAATTTTGTTTCTCTTGTTTTCTATTAGCTTTTGATTTTTGTTTTCTCTTTTCATCATGAATTCTCACTTTGGCTATGAGTGTGATTACAACTATGTTGTAGGAAGTGGAGATTACAATGAAGAGATGTATCAAGGATAGGACACTCAAAGGTGGGAGGAGCCATATGCATATGATCAATCCTCTTGGCAACAACCTCCACCAATGCACTATGAAGAAGAGCCATTCTATGATGCATATCAATCCAATGGCTATGGTGAATCTCCTTGTGATTTTCAAGAACCACCACCATATGCCTATGAATCATACCCTCAACATAGCCCTCAACCATACTCACAAGCCTCTTTTCACCAAATACCTCCATATGGCCTTGATCCATATCCACCATACCAACCACCTTTTGAACCATATGAGCCACACATAGAACCTCCACCATTCCAACCTCAATACTTCCAAGAACCACCCTCAATAAATGAAAATTTTCAACCACAAGATGAATTCTACCTTCCACAACAACCTCACATGGAAGAATACTCATTTCTATCGATCCAAGAGCCATATGATCCCTATCATGATATCCAAGCGGAACAAGAGTCAAGGGATCGTCTCAAGGAAGCATTGGACCAATTTCAAGCAACCATGGAGCATGTTGTGCAACAAGTGGAAAAAGTAGAGAATGTTGAAACACCACACCCTAATTATGATGAACCACCTTCCTATTATGAACCCTTCCCCCAATATAATGAATCCTCCCATCCACCCCAACCTCTAATGGATGAAACCCTTGGTGTTCTCCTTCAAGGACAAGAAGAGATGACAAGGGATGTGCAACAATTCATGACCGCCTTGGATGAGGTGGTAAACCGGCTAGCATCCCAACTTTTGGACACTTAAGGAACTCCCATGGCTACATGTGGAGAATCTAAAGAGGAGCATAGCATGAAGGAGAGATTGGAAACTCCAGTAGAAAAGGAGGAACGCTACTTTGTGTTAGAACAATTGGAGGAACCTATGACCATTGAAGAAAAGGAAGAAGTGGTTGAAGACTTAGGAGATGCAGAACCTCCATGGGAACCTAGAGTTGAAGAAAACCCCTCTAAGAAGATTGAAGTTGATGTTGAGGAGGAATGTGCACAACTCCCAAGGCATATCCCATATGAAGACTTGAAAGGAATGGAGCAAGAGTTGAGTTCCCTTGGAGATGAAGATCAAGCATCAAATCCTAATGGTGGTGAATCCTTTTACACTTGAAGAACCTTCTCCCGATGAAGAAGAGAGCGATGTGGAGGTAGATTTCTCTCAACCTCCTATTTATGATTTAAGTGATGGAGTAGAGTTAAATGAAATTGATGAACAAAGGATTGAATTTGAAAAATCTTGTGGAGAGGTGGAAGCCCTTAGAAAAAGAAGAACGGAAGTTGAGTGCGCTTTGTCAAGATCTTTGGAAGCTTCTTTGCCTAGGTTGTCATATATTCCTTCACTTGAGTGGGTAAAACTCATTTCTATTAGCTTTATTACCCCATTGAGTATGGTTTACTTGAAACGGATGGTCAACTTAGGATGATTTGTGGGATAAAGCGTAAGAGAAGAATGTTTAGTGGATGGCGTTGTAAATCAAGGCTCATTTTGGTTGATACCTCAAGGCTTAGATGCAAAGGTTGGGCTAGTGCTCACTTGAATGGGTCTAAAAGGAGAGTTTGGTATCACCTTGAGAATTCACCTTGCTTACCACCCAGATGGATTAATAATGATGATCAACTTCAAGACAGGTGTGAAAATAAAGTGTGGGATCCCGGATTAGAAAAAGAGGATCAACATTGGGAGCCACAAGCTTGTGAAGAACTCCATCAACACTTGGCTCAATCCATGAAGAATGGAGCTTATTGGAGATCCAAGCATTGGTGGGAATTCCAAGATGAATACAAGTACAAGCCACCTTGAGAGGAGCTCTCCATAAGTCTAACTTAAGGATAATAAATAAAAGTGCTAGGTGGGAGACACCCCACCATGGTAATATCTTTTCATTTTCTCTTTTGTAAATAGTGTAGAATTTAGTTGATTTCATTTTTTGTTTAGTTAGTTGAGTATATTTGATAGTTTAGTATGTTAAATAAGGTTTCATGGTGCTTTGGTAGCTATTTGAATGTTTGGAATGCTTGTACTTAGTGTGGAATGCTTGGATTGGTGCAAAAATATAGAAAAATTTTTTGAGAACAGAGCACCATCCACGCGCGCGCGCACATGGGGCTTACGCGCACCTCCAGCATTTCCGACCATCCACGCGCGCGTGCACATGGCGCGTACACGCACCTCCAGCATTTCCGACCATCCACGCGCGCACGCACATTGCGCGCACGCGTGGCTACAGAAGTTCCACCCCTACTAATAACCCGAGAGTTAAGCTTGCACTGTGCGAAAATTAGGCCTAAGGCACAAACCAACTCGCGCGTACGTGCACATGCCGCATATGCGCCACTCTCAGAATAATCCATCAATGCGGACGCACGCTGTACGCATACGCGTCGAACCCATCGCACCACCATCCGCGCGTGCACGCCATGCATGCGTACGCGCGGATTTCTTTCCTTCACTACATTTCTTTTCTTCTCCTCTTTCCATTTCTTTCCTTCTCCTTTCTTCCTCCCTTCTTCTACCCCTTATCCAACAGTTCCAAATGCCATTGATAACCAGTTATTTTAGTTAGTTAATTAGTTAGTTAGTTAGTTGCCTAGTTAGTTTTAGTTAATTTTCATTTCATTTTCTATTTTTTTATTGTAAGTGTTGGATTGTTATTCTTGTTTACCATTAATTGCTATTGAGTATTGAAAAGGGATGTTACCTTAACATCATTATGTTTACAATCTTTGTTGGATTCTATTGTTGAGGTTATATTTTGCTACTTGATTTTGCGTTTTTCATGCTCACCTTTTAAGAATGCCAAGTGATGAGAATTGCCTTCGAGTTTGTGACTCTTCCTGAATTACATGATTTGGCCACCATGTGATTTGAGCCTTATTTTGTGATTAGGCAACTTCTTGATGGATGATGTTGTGCATTTACCTTAGTGCATGGTGTTTCATGATTATATGCATCCATATGCTTTAGCTTGAATGCTTTCATGCTTCTTTAATGCTTGTTTTACCTGACAAGTTTACTTAAAGCATCTCAAGCACACTAGGATAAGTGAAGTGCATGCTTCTTTTGTGACACGACTTCTATGCTAATGTGTGTTCTAAACCGCACAATTTAGAATTCACATACCTAATATTTCTTAATGTCACACTAATCCACTCACCTCATTCTAGTGATCATTACCTCATTCCAAAAATGTATGCTTCCTTGCCTTTATTTTCTCATCTTATGGTGTTATATTTTTGTTTTTCATGATGGATGCACCACAAGCAATAACGGAAGCAAGACTAAGAACAGGCAGCACCGGTTGACCTACTAGCTGAAGATAGCAATCCGGAGAGTCGCCGTACCATCTTACTCATCTTTGAATGCACCGATGACGGTGCAAACTTTTAAGTGTGGGGAGGTCGTCCGATCGGTCGGCGATTTTGGGTGACAAATTTCTAATCTCAACACTTTTGCATTTCATTTTTTTGTTTTTAGGATTTTTGTTGCATTTTCTTATTTTTGCATATGTAAAAACAATAAGCTTTGTTTTTAGGATTTTTGTTGCATTTTCTTATTTTTGCTTGAATTATATATATTATGGATCATGTTTTTGAGCTAAGAACATACAAGCTTGTGAGATTCGAGCCTAATGGTGTGGTTACATCCGATAACCACTTATTTTTCCTTCTTGTGTGCATTATTCTCTTTCTATGATTGTAATCTTTGAATTGTTTGATTCTTTATGTCTATTATTTTGTGTATTCATGCATTTATATGATTGAGGCCATCATTTCATTTAGCTTACTTACCCAAAAAGCCTTACCTTTTATCATCCATTGTTAGCCAATTTGAGCCTACGCTTAACCCACTTTATTCTTAATTTAGCACATTACAAGCCTTAAAGCAAAAAATAATAAATGTCCTTAATTTGTATCTTTGATTGGCTTAGGCTAGTATGTGTGAGTATCATTCAAGTGTGGGAATCTTGGGACATTGGGGGAATAAAAGGGTAGTTTTGTATTTTTATTGAAATTATTAGGAATTGGGTACATGCTCATGTATTGATAAAATGTATAGACCTTATGCATTGATGTTCTTGTATATAATTTGAAAGAAAGAAAAAACTGAGAAAGACAAAAGAAAAATAATATGGAAAATAAAAAAATATATAGAAAAAGAAAGAAAAAAAAGAATAAAAAGAATAAAAAGGGGACAAAATGCCCCAAAGTAAAGTATAGCTCAATAAAATCAATGCATAAGTGTTGGGAAATGAAAAGAAAATGCATGAGTATGTGAAAAAGTGAGAAGGATGGGTAGTTAGGTTAGCACTTAATTGTATAGGATGTCATAGGTTAGGTGGGAAGTTTAAGCTTATCAAAGATTCAAATTTCAAGCTCACTTAACCATATATGCATCCTACCTTGACCCTAACCCCATTACAACCTAAAGAAAAGACTTCATGATATATGTATGCATGCATGAAATATTTGTTGATTGTTAGAAGAAAAAGAAATCTTGGAAAGCATGATTAGGAGAGAATTAAGAGAATCAACCCCAAACACTTGAGCGAATAGAGTGCAAATACATCCGGTGAGGGTTTGATGCTCAATTACATGTTTCCATCCATAAATATCGCTTTTCATGCAAGTTTGTAAAAATATTTAATAACTCAAGTCAATTGTGGATTAGACTTGCTAGTCCTTAGCCCTTGTGCATATATGCTCCTTGGGAATTGATTTATTTTTACCAAGCAATTACATTCATATAGATAGATGCATATAGTTTAGGTTGCATTTAGATTAGTTCACATTGAATAAATGTTGATACCCTTTGCTTTCTCTTGGTTTAAGCATGAGGACATGCTTGGTTTAAGTGTGGGGAGGTTGATAAACCCCATTTGTAGGGTTTATCTTGTGCTTGATTTAGGGGATTTTATAACCTTTTACCCACATTTATCCATTGAAATAGCATGGTTTTATAACTTCTCCTTTAATTGTGCTAAAGAGTGAAAACATGCTTTTTAGGTCTTAAAATAGCTAAATTTAATTCACCTTGATTCCATTAGATGCCTTGATATGTTTGTTAAGTGATTTTAGATTTAGGAGGCAAAGATTGGATCAAGGAAATGAAGGAAAGGCATGTAGAAATAAAGAACTCATGAAAAAATGAAGGAATCGCAAAAGCTGTTAAGCCGACCTCTTCGCGCTTAATCAATCATAACTTGAGCTACAAAAATCCAAATGATGCGGTTCCAGTTGGGTTGGAAAGCTAACATCCGGGGCTTTGAAACAATATAAGATTTTCCTTAGTTGCTACAAGTATGGTGACGCGTACGCGCACTGTACACGCACGCGTTGTTACTGCCATATGATCCACTTAAAGCAATACGTGGCCAACGAATTCTAAAGCCTTGTAGGCGCAATCCAACTCATTTCTGATGCTATTTAAGCCAAGGATTGAAGGAGAATCAATATACTTTAGATACTTTTACATACTTGTCATCATTAGTTATAGTTTAGTTTTAGAAGTAGTTAGAAGTAGTTTTAGAGAGAGAAGCTCTCACTTCTCTCTAGGATTAGGATTAGGATTAGGTTTAGTTCATAGATCTAGGTTTTCATTCACTCTTTCTTCTACTTCTACTCTTCAATTTCTTGTTGTTACATTCATCTTCTTCTATTCTTTTGTCGTAATTTCTTTTATGTTGTTCTTGTGTTTTGTTGTAGATCTACTTTTGTTTCTTCTACTCTCTTTCAATTCAATCAAGGTAATTCATAATAAATGTGTTTCTTTTGATTGTTGTTGTTAATTATTTTCAATAATTATTGTTAGATTCTATTCTTGTTGTCAATTTGCTTTGCTTTTCTTTTGTACCTTCCAAGTGTTTGATGAAATGCTTGGTTGGATTTTAGTGTAGGTTTTGTTCCTCTTGGCCTAGGTACAGTAATTAGTGACTTTTGAGTTATCTAATTCCTTTGTTGATTGATAATTAGAAGTTGCTAATTGATTTGATTGCCTCTAAAGCTAGTCTTTCCTTTAGGAGTAGATTAGGACTTGAGGAATCAAATTGATTCATCCACTTGACTTTCCTTCATGGTTAGAGGTTAACTAAGTGGGAGCAATGGACAATTTGCTATCACAATTGAGAGGATAACTAGGATAGGACTTCTAGTTCTCATATCTTGCCAAGAGCTTTATTAGTTAGTTTATTTTCTTTACCATTTATATTTCTTGTCTAAAATCTTAAAAACCCCAAATATAATTCACAACCAATAACAAGACACTTTATTGTAATTCCTAGGGAGAACGACCCGAGGTTTGAATACTTCGATTTATAAATTTAGGGGTTTGTTTTAGTGTCAAGCAACTTTTTGTATGAAAAGGTTATTGTTTGGTTTAGGAACTATACTTGCAACGAGAATTCATTTTTGAAATTCTAAACCATCAAAAATCCAAACATCAAGGATACAGTATAGGAAGTGGTTGAAGAAGAAGCGGCTCCACCAAGGAATGAGGCACCAAGAGGCGCTGAGGCCACAGGGGATGCCGTCCCTCTTCCATTTCCGCACCTTGCAAGGAAACACAGAAAGCAGATGGAACTCGATCCCAAAATAGTAGAAATGTTCAAAAAGGTTGAGGTAACTGTTCCCCTTTTTATGTTATTCAGCAAGTACCTAAATATGCGAAGTTTCTAAAGGATTTTTGCATGCATAAGGATAATATTAATGAATTAGAAACTATTCCTTTAGGTAGTTCCATATCATCTTTAATGGGCGGTATATGGTGCACGAAATTGTGGTCATCAATGGCGCCATCAACATGGTACGCTCAATTGCAATCTCAACTCTTTATCACAACTTCGCACAACTAACCAACAAGTGCACTGGGTCGTCCAAGTAATAAACCTTACGCGAGTAAGGGTCGATCCCACGGAGATTGTTGGTATGAAGCAAGCTATGGTCATCTTGTAAATCTCAGTCAGGCGGATTCAAATGGTTATGGAGGATTAATGATTAAAAGATAAATAAAACATAAAATAAAGATAGAGATACTTATGTAATTCATTGGTGATAATTTCAGATAAGCGTATGGAGATGCTTTGTCCCTTCTGTCTCTCTGCTTTCCTATTGTCTTCATCCAATCTTTCTTACTCCTTTCCATGGCAAGCTGTATGTTGGGCATCACCATTGTCAATGGCTACCGTCCCATCCTCTCAGTGAAAATGTTCAACGCGCTCTGTCACAGCACGGCTATTCGTCTGTCGGTTCTCGATCATGTCGGAATAGAATCCAGTGATTCTTTTGCGTCTGTCACTAACGCCCCACAACTGCGAGTTTGAAGCTCGTCACAGTCATTCAATCCCTGAATCCTACTCAGAATACCACAGACAAGGTTTAGACCTTCCGGATTCTCAAGAATGTCTGCCAATGGATTCTAGATTATACCACAAAATTTCTGATTAAGGAATCCAAGAGATACACATTCAAGCCTTGTTTGCATGTAGAACGGAAGTGGTTGTCAAGCACGCGTTCATGAGTGAGAATGATGATGAGCGTCACATAATCATCACATTCATCAAGTTCCTGTGTGCGAATGAATATCTTAAAACAAGAATAAGCTGAATTGAATAGAAGAACAATAGTAATTGCATTAATACTCGAGGTACAGCAGAGCTCCACACCTTAATCCATGGTATGTAGAAACTCTACCGTTGAAAATACATAAGAATAAGGTCTAGGCATGGCCGAATAGCCAGCCTCCCAAAGAGGGTTCAATCATAAAAACATGATCAAAAGATGATCCGAAGATTGAAAGATTCCCCAATACAATAGCAAAAGGTCCTATTTCTAGATAACTAGTAGCCTAGGGTTTACAGAAATGAGTAAATGACGTAAAAATCCACTTCCGGGCCCACTTGGTGTGTGCTTGGGCTGAGCATTGAAGCTTCCATGTGTAGAGACTTTTCTTGGAGTTAAACGCCAGCTTTTGTACCAGTTTGGGCGTTTAACTCCCATTTTTGTGCCAGTTCCGGCGTTTAACGCCGGGAATTCTGAAGCAGACTTGGAACGCCTGTTTGGGCCATCAAATCTCGGGCAAAGTATGAACTATTATATATTGCTGGAAAGTCCTGAATGTCTACTTTCCAACGCAATTGAGAGCGCGCCAATTGGGCTTCTGTAGCTCCAGAAAATCTACTTCGAGTGCAAGGAGGTCAGAATCCAACAGCATCTGCAGCCCTTTTTAGCCTCTGAATCAGATTTTTGCTTAGGTCCCTCAATTTCAGCCAAAAAATACTTGAAATCACAGAAAAATACACAAACTCATAGTAAAGTCCAGAAAAGTGAATTTTAAATAAAAACTAATAAAAATATAATAAAAACTAACAAAAACATTCTAAAAGCATAATAAAAATAATGCCAAAAAGCATATAAATTATCCGCTCATCGCAACACCAAACTTAAATTGTTGCTTGTCCCCAAGCAACTGAAAATCAAATAGTATAAAAAGAAGAGAATATACAATGAATTCCAAAAACATCTATGAAGATCAGTATTAATTAGAATCCGGATAGTGTTATTGATTCTCCTATTTAAGTATGATGATTCTTGAACACAGCTACTTTATGAGTCTTGGCCGTGGCCCATAGCACTCTGTTTTCCAGTATCACCACCGGATACATCCATGCCACAGACACATAACTGGGTGAACCTTTTCAGATTGTGACTCAGCTTTGCTAGAGTCCCAATCAGAGGTGTCCAGGGTTCTTAAGCACACTCTTTTTGCTTTGGATCACGACTTTAACCGCTCAGTCTCAAGTTTTCACTTGACACCTTCACGCCACAAGCACATGGTTAGGGACAGCTTGGTTTAGCTGCTTAGGCCAGGATGTTATTCCTGTAGGCCCTCCTATCCACTGATGCTCAAAGCCTTGGATCCTTTTTATTATCCTTGCCTTTTGGTTTAAAGGGCTATTGGCTTTTTCTACTTGCTTTTTTTTTTTTTGAATTCACTGCTTTTTCTTGCTTCAAGGATCATTTTTATAATTTTTTCAGATCCTCAGTAACATCTCTCCTTTTTCATCATTCTTTCAAGAGCCAACAATTTTAACTTTCATGAACAACAAATTCAAAAGACATATGCACTGTTCAAGCATACATTCAGAAATCAAAAGTATTGCCACCACATCAAAATAATTAATCTGTTATAAAATTCGAAATTCATGCAATTCTTCTCTTTTTCAATTAAGAACATTATTCATTTAAGAAAGGTGATGGATTCATAGGACATTCATAACTTTAAGGCATAGACACTAAGACACTAATGATCATAAGACACAAACATAAATAAAACATAAAGCATAATTTTCGAAAAACAGAAAAATAAAGAACAAGGAGATTAAAGAACGGGTCCACCTTAGTGATGGCGGCTTGTTCTTCCTCTTGAAGATCTTATGGAGTGCTTGAGCTCCTCAATGTCTCTTCCTTGCCTTTGTTGCTCCTCTCTCATGATTCTTTGATCTTTTCTAATTTCATGGAGGAGGATGGAATGTTCTTGGTGCTCCACCCTTAGTTGTCCTATGTTGGAACTCAATTCTCCTAGGGAGGTGTTGATTTGCTCCCAATAGTTTTGTGGAGGAAAGTGCATCCCTTGAGGCATCTCAGGGATTTCATGATGAGGAATTTCCTCATGTCCATGAGTGGGATCTCTTGTTTACTCCATCCTCTTCTTAGTGATGGGCTTGTCCTCATCAATGAGGGTGTCTCCCTCTATGTTAATTCCAATTGTATTACAGAGGTGACAAATGAGATGAGGGAAGGCTAACCTTGCCAAGGTAGAGGACTTGTCCGCCACCTTATAAAGTTCTTGGGATATAACCTCATGAACTTCTACTTCCTCTCCAATCATGATGCTATGAATCATGATAGCCCAGTCTATAGTAGCTTCGGACCGGTTGCTAGTGGGAATGATTGAGCATTGGATAAACTCCAACCATCCCCTAGCCACGGGCTTGAGGTCATGCCTTCTCAGTTGAACCGGCTTCCCTCTTGAATCTCTCTTCCATTGAGCGCCCTCTTCACAAATGTCTATGAGGACTTGGTCCAACCTTTGATCAAAGTTGACCCTTCTAGTGTAGGGGTGTTCATCTCCTTGCATCATGGGCAAGTTGAATGCCAACCTTACATTTTCCGGACTAAAATCTAAGCATTTCCCCGAACCATTGTAAGCCAATTCTTTGGGTTCGGGTTCACACTTTGATCATGGTTCTTGGTGATCCATGCATTGGCATAGAACTCTTGAACCATTAAGATTCCGACTTGTTGAATGGGGTTGGTAAGAACTTCCCAACCTCTTCTTCGGATCTCATGTTGGATCTCCAGATATTCACTCTTTTTGAGTTTGAAAGGGACCTCGGGGATCACCTTCTTCATGGCCATAACTTCATAGAAGTGGTCTTGATGCACCCTTGAGATGAATCTCTCCATCTCCCATGACTCGGAGGTGGAAGCTTTTGCCTTTCCTTTCCTCTTTCTAGAGGTTTCTCCGGCCTTAGGTGCCATAAATGGTTATGGAAAAACAAAAAGTAACGCTTTCACCATACCAAACTTAGAAGGTTTGCTCGTCCTCAAGCAAAAGAGGAAAGAAAAGAGTAGAAGAAGGGGAAATAGAGGAGATGGAGGGGGCTTTTGTGGTTCGGCTGAGGGGGAGAAGTAGTGTTTAGGTTGTGTGAAATGAAGGAGTGAAGAAGGGTTTATATATAGGTGGAGAAAGGGGTAGGGTTCGGCCATTATGGGTGGGTTTGGGAGGGAAAGTGGTTTGAATTTGGATGGTGGGGTAGGTGGGGTTATTTTTTTTGGGGAAGAGGTATTGAGGTGATTGGTGAATGGGTGAAGAAGAGAGAGAGCGGTGGGGTAGGTGGGGTTCCTGTGGGGTCCACAGATCCTGAGGTGTCAAGGATAGCTCATCCCTGCACCAAGTGGCGTGTAAAATGCCCTTTCTTCCAATCCTGGCATTAACCGCCGGGCTGCTGCCCTTTTCTGGCATTAAACGCCAGTCTGGTGCCCCTTTTTGGTATTAAACGCCAGTCTGGTGCCCCTTTCTGGCGTTAAACGCCCAGAATGGTGCCAGACTGGGCGTTAAACGCCCATTTGCTACCCTTACTAGCGTTTAAACGCCAGCAAGCTTTTCCTCCAGGGTGTGTTATTTTTCTTTCTATTTTTCATTCTATTTTTGCTTTTTCAATTGTTTTTGTGACTTCACATGATCATCAACCTATAGAAAACATAAAATAACAATGGAAAATAGATAAATATAACATTGGGTTGCCTCCCAACAAGCGCTTTTTTAACGTCAATAGCTTGACAGTGGGCCCTCATGGAGCCTCACAGATGCTCAGAGTAATGTTGGAATCTCCCAACACCAAACTTAGAGTTTGAATGTGGGGGTTCAACACCAAACTTAGAATTTGGTTGTGGCCTCCCAACACCAAACTTAGAGTTTGACTGTGGGGGCTCTGTTTGACTCTGTTTTGAGAGAAGCTCTTAATGCTTCCTCTCCATGGTTACAGAGGGATATCCTTGAGCCTTAAACACAAGGGATTCTTCATTCACTTGATGATCAATTCTCCTCTGTCAACATCAATCATAGCCTTTGCTGTGGCTAGGAAGGGTCTGCCAAGGATGATAGATTCATCCATGCACTTCCCAGTCTCTAGGACTATGAAATCAGCAGGGATGTAATGGTCTTCAATCTTTACCAGAACATCCTCTACAAGTCCATAAGCTTGTTTTCTTGAATTGTCTGCCATCTCTAGTGAGATTCTTGCAGCTTGTACCTCAAAGATCCCTAGCTTCTCCATTACAGAGAGAGGCATGAGGTTTATGCTTGACCCTAGGTCACACAGAGCCTTCTTGAAGGTCATGGTGCCTAATGTACAAGGTATTGAGAACTTCCAGGGTCCTATCTCTTTTGAAGTAATCTCTGCCTAGTCAAGTCATCCAGTTCTTTGGTGAGCAAAGGGGATTCATCCTCCCAAGTCTCATAACCAAATAACTTGTCATTTAGCTTCATGATTGCTCCAAGGTACTTAGCAACTTGCTCTTCAGTGACATCTTTGTCCTCTTCAGAGGAAGAATACTCATCAGAGCTCATGAATGGCAGAAGTAAATCCAATGGAATCTCTATGGTCTCAGTGTGAGTCTTAGATTCCCATGGTTCCTCATTAGGGAACTCATTGGAGGCCAGTGGACGTCCATTGAGGTCTTCCTCAGTGGCGATCACTGCCTCTTCCTCCTCTCCAAATTCGGCCATGTTGATGGCCTTACACTCTCCTTTTGGATTCTCTTCTGTATTGCTTGGAAGAGTACTAGGAGGGAGTTCAGAAACTTTCTTACTTAGCTGACCCACTTGTGCCTCCAAGTTTCTAATGGAGGACCTTGTTTCAGTCATGAAACTTTGACTGGTTTTGATTAGATCAGAGACCATGGTTGCTAAGTTAGAGTGGCTCTGCTTAGAATTCTCTGTCTGTTGCTGAGAAGATGATGGAAAAGGCTTGCCATTGCTAAACCTGTTTCTTCCACCATTATTGTTGTTGAAACCTTGTTGAGGTCTCTGTTGATCCTTCCATGAGAGATTTGGATGATTTCTCCATGAAGAATTATAGGTGTTTCTATAGGATTCTCCCATGTAATTCACCTCTTCCATTGATGGGTTCTCTGGATCATAAGCTTCTTCTTCAGATGAAGCGTCCTTAGTACTGCCTGGTGCAGCTTGCATTCCGGACAGACTTTGAGAAATCATATTGACTTGCTGAGTCAATATTTTGTTCTGAGTCAATATGGCATTCAGAGTATCAATCTCAAGAACTCCTTTCTTCTGATTCATCCCATTGTTCACAGGATTCCTTTCAGAAGTGTACATGAATTGGTTATTTGCAACCATTTCAATAAGTTCTTCTGCAGGCGTCTTCTTCAGATGAAGAGATCCTCCAGCAGAGCTGTCCAATGACATCTTGGACAGTTCAGACAGACCATCATAGAAGATACCTATGATGCTCCATTCAGAAAGCATGTCAGAAGGACACTTTCTGATCAATTGTTTGTATCTTTCCCAAGCTTCATAGAGGGATTCACCTTCCTTCTGTCTGAAGGCTAAGCTTACTCAATTTTTTAGGTTGAAAGAACTTTGCCAAGAAGGCAGTGACTAGCTTTTTCCAAGAGTTCAGGCTTTCTTTAGGTTGTGAGTCCAACCATATCCTAGCTCTGTCTCTTACAGCAAAAGGGAATAGCATAAGTCTGTAGACCTCAGGGTCAACCCCATTGGTCTTGACAGTGTCACAGATTTGCAAGAATTCAGCTAAAAACTGATGAGGATCTTCCAATGGAAGTCCATGGAACTTACAATTCTGTTGCATTAGAGAAACTAATTGAGGCTTAAGCTCAAAGTTGTTTGCTCCAATGGCAGGGATAGAGATGCTTCTCCCATAGAAGTTAGGAGTAGGTGCAGTAAAGTCACCTAGCACCTTCCTTGCATCGTTGGCAATGTTGTTGTTTTTAGCTGCCATGTCTTCTTCTTGTTTGAAGATTTCTGTTAGGTCCTCTACAGAGAGTAGTGCTTTAGCTTCTCTTAGCTTTCACTTCAAGGTCCTTTCAGGTTTAGGATCATCCTCAACAAGAATGCTTTTGTCTTTGCTCCTGCTCATATGAAAGAGAAGAGAACAAGAAAATATGGAATCCTCTATATCACAGTATAGAGATTCCTAGAGATGTCAGAGGAAAAGAAGAATAGAAGGAGGAGGTAGAAGAAGAAGAATTCAAACTTATCAAGAGAGATAGAGTTCGAATTATTGATAGTGGAGGAGTATTAGTCCTTAAATAGAAGGATGTGAGAAGAGGAGAAGAATTTTCGAAAATAGATTAAAAGATTTTGAAGAAATTTTAAAAATTGAAGAATGATTTTCGAAAATTAAAGTTGGGAAAGAAATAAAGTGATTTTTGAAAAAGATTTTGAAATTGGAAATCAAAAAGATTGAAAATTATTTGGAAAAAGATGTGATTAAGAAGATATGATTGAAGAGTTATGGTTTTAAAAAGATATGATTGAAAAACAATTTAAAAATATTTGAATTTTAAAATTAATGACTTAGCTAACAAGAAATGTAAAAGATATGATTCAGACATTAAACCCTTCTTAACAGAATAAGCAACATACTTGAAATTTTTTAATCAAATCATTAATTGTTAGCAAGTATTTTTGAAAATGGAAAGAAATTGATTTTGAAAATATATGATTGAAAAGATATGATTTGAAAAAGATTTGATTTTGGAAAATTATGGAAACTTGAAAAAAAAATCTGAATTAAAAACAAAATCTTCCCTCTTGTGCCATCCTGGCGTTAAACGCCCAGAATGGTATCCATTCTGCGTTTAACGCCCAAAACTCTACCTTTTTGGGCGTTAAACGCCCAGCCAGGTACCCTGGCTGGCGTTTAAACGCCAGTTTTCCTTCCTCACTGGGCGTTTTGAACGCCCAGCTTTTTCTGTGTAATTCCTTTGCTGTATGTTCTGAATCTTCAATTCTCTGTATTATTGACTTGAAAAGACACAATTTAAAAATTTTTGGATTTTTTTTTATGAACAATCAAAATGCAACTAAGATCAAATAAACAATGCATTCAAGACACCAAACTTAGAAGTTTGTATACTATTGACACTAACAAATTGAGAATGCATATGAGAAACAACAAAACACACAAAACAAGAGAATTTAAAGATGAGAGCAAGGAAATCATCAAGAACATCTTGAAGATCAATGAAGAACATAATGCATGTAATTTTCGAAAATTAGAAGACTAAAAACATGCAATGGACACCAAACTTAAAATTAGACACTAGACTCAAACAAGAAACATAAAATTATTTTTGGTTTTAAGATATTATAAATTTTTTGGATTTTTCGAAAATTGAGTGGAAAAGAAAATAAGGATATCAAAATTCTTAATAAGAATTTCCAGGAATCATGCAATGTTAGTCTAAAGATTTAGTCTAAAAAGATTAGACATGGCTAGCCAAGCTTCAGCAGGACATTACATTCAAGAGCTAAATTGATGAGAATCAATCAGCTTTGGTGATGATGAAAACATCATCTGAAACTCTAGAATTCATTCTTAAGAACTCTGAAGAACAAAATAAAATAAAATTACCTAATCTAAGCAACAAGATGAACCGTCAGTTGTCCGAACTCAAACAATCCCCGGCAACGGCGCCAAAAACTTGGTGCACGAAATTGTGATCATCAATGGCACCATCAACATGTTATGCTCAATTACAATCTCAACTCTTTATCACAACTTCGCACAACTAACCAGCAAGTGCACTGGGTCGTCCAAGTAATAAACCTTACGCGAGTAAGGGTCGATCCCATGGAGATTGTTGGTATGAAGCAAGCTATGGTCATCTTGTAAATCTCAGTCAGGCAGATTCAAATGGTTATGGAGGATTAATGATTAAAAGATAAATAAAACATAAAATAAAGATAGAGATACTTATGTAATTCATTGGTGAGAATTTCAGATAAGCGTATGGAGATGCTTTGTCCCTTCCATCTCTCTGCTTTCCTACTGTCTTCATCCAATCCTTCTTACTCATTTCCATGGCAAGCTGTATGTTGGGCATCACCGTTGTCAATGGCTACAGTCCCGTCCTCTCAGTGAAAATGTTCAACGCGCTCTGTCAGAGCACGGCTATTCATCTGTCGGTTCTCGATCATGTCGGAATAGAATCTAGGGATTCTTTTGCGTCTGTCACTAATGCCCCACAATCGCGAGTTTGAAGCTCGTCACAGTCATTCAATCCCTGAATCCTACTCAGAATACCACAGACAAGGTTTAGAACTTCCGGATTCTCAAGAATGGCCGCCAATGGATTCTAGCTTATACCACGAAGATTCTGATTAAGGAATCCAAGAAATACACATTCAAGCCTTGTTTGCATGTAGAACGGAAGTGGTTGTCAGGCACGCGTTCATAAGTGAGAATGATGATGAGGGTCACATAATCATCACATTCATCAAGTTCTTGTGTGCGAATGAATATCTTAGAACAAGAATAAGCTGAATTGAATAGAAGAACAATAGTAATTGCATTAATACTCGAGGTACAGCAGAGCTCCACACCTTAATCTATGGTGTGTAGAAACTCTACCGTTGAAAATACATAAGAACAAGGTCTAGGCATGGCCGAATAGCCAGCCTCCCAAAGGGGGTTCAATCATAAAACATGATCAAAAGATGATCCGAAGATTGAAAGATTTCCCAATACAATAGCAAAAGGTCCTATTTATAGAGAACTAGTAGCCTAGGGTTTACAGAAATGAGTAAATGACGTAAAAATCCACTTCTGGGCCCACTTGGTGTGTGCTTGGGCTGAGCATTGAAGCTTCCATGTGTAGAGACTTTTCTTGGAGTTAAACGCCAGCTTTTGTGCCAGTTTGGGCGTTTAACTCCCACTTTTGTGCCAGTTCCGGCGTTTAACGCCGGGAATTCTGAAGCTGACTTGAAACGCCTGTTTGGGCCATCAAATCTCGGGCAAAGTATGGACTATTATATATTGCTGGAAAGCCCTGGATGTCTACTTTCCAACGCAATTAAGAGTGCCCCAATTGGGCTTCTGTAGCTCCAGAAAATCTACTTCAAGTGCAGGGAGGTCAGAATCCAACAGCATCTGCAGCCCTTTTCAGCCTCTGAATCAGATTTTTGCTCAGGTCCCTTAATTTCAGCCAGAAAATATCTGAAATCATAGAAAAACACACAAACTCATAGTAAAGTCCAGAAAAGTGAATTTTAAATAAAAACTAATAAAAATATAATAAAAACTAACTAAAACATACTAAAAGCATACTAAAAACAATGCCAAAAAGCGTATAAATTATCCACTCATCAGTATACCTGAAAAATGTAGTGATCCAGGTCCATGCATGGTTAATTGTACCATTGGGGTTATTATTTTCTGACTGCATGTGTGATTTAGGAGTGTGCATGAGTATTATGCCTTTATCTATATATAATGCTTTGAGGCTCCCTCCCTTAAAAAGGTCGGCAGCTCGTTTTGTTTTAGCATATAAAAGCATTATTACAGTGGTTGGAATTGCTGAGGACGTGCTGGTGAGCATTAAAGGGCTCACATTTCCCATTGACTTCTACATCTTGAAGATGCCCCAAAATGACTCAGGAAGATCGCCATCCATCTTGCTCGGAAGACCATTCCTGAAGACCTCAAAGTTCAATTTGGATGCATTATCAGGAACTTATTCTTTTGAGATAGACGGCCAAGCAGTAACCTTCAATCTGAATGAGGCTATGAAGCATCCTCTAGAAGACCATTCCATCTTCCAGTGCGAAATCATTGATGAGACCGTAGCTGCAGTTCACCAAAAAGAAGTAGAAGAGATGCACATGGAGCACGGTCCAAGTGTGGGGAAACCCTCTGAACACAATGAGGACACTTTTCCATCATCACTAGCTCCAGAAGATCGAGCACCCAGTCAGGAGCAGAGATTGGAGTTAAAACCACTTCCACCCCACCTCAAGTATGCTTACCTTGAGGATAATCAGAAGCTCCCAGTTATCATTACAAAGGAACTCACATCCCAACAGGAGGAGCACTTGCTTAGTGTGCTGAGAAGACACAAGAAAGCAATCGGGTGGAGCTTGGCGGATATAGTAGGCATCAGCCCTCAAGTTTGTGAGCGCAGAATATTTTTAGAAGAGGGAGCAAGGGCTGTCCGTCCACCCCAAAGAAGACTGAATCCCACCATCTTAGAGGTTGTCAAGAAGGAAGTGACCAGACTACTAGAGGCAGACATCATCTACCCCATTTCAGATAGCGAATGAGTCATCCCAGTACAAGTGGTGCCCAAGAAGTTTGAAGTCACTACAGTAAAGAATGAGCAAGGAGAGCTCATAGCAACTAAAGTGAAGAATTCCTGGAGGGTGTGCATTGACTACAGGCACCTCAACCAGGCTTTACTGCTTTTTAGATGGTTACACAGGCTATTTTCATATTCATATAGCTCTTGAGGATCAGGAAAAGACTACTTTTACATGTCCCTTTGGAACATATGCTTAAAAGAGGAAGCCTTTTGGCTTATGAAATGCACCAGCTACTTTCCAAAGATGCATAATGAATCTTTTCTCTAATCTTATTGAGAGCAGTATAGAAGTCTTCATGGATGATTTTAACATATACGGTGATTCCTTTAGCCTTTTCTTGGATAGTTTATCTAGAGTATTAGATAGTTGTGTTAGTTCAAACCTTGTTTTAAATTTTGAAAAGTGTCATTTTATGGCCAAACAAGGTATTGTTCTAGGACATGTTGTCTCTAATACTAGTATTTTTGTAGATCCAGCAAAGGTAGATGTCATTTCTAGTTTACCTTACCCCTCCTCCGTGAGGGAAGTCCGTTCGTTCCTTAGCCATGCAGGTTTCTATCGGAGATTCATCAAGGACTTCAGTAAGGTAGCATTACCTTTATCCAGACTGCTACAGAAGGATGTTGAGTTTGAGATGAGTGAGGACTGCATAGAAGCATTTGATAAGCTGAAGATTGCCTTGACTCAAGCTCCAATTGTGAGAGGACCAGACTGGAGCCAGCCCTTTGAGATTATGTGTGATGCCTCCAACCATGCTGTAGGAGCGGCGCTGGCCCAGCGCAGGTAAGGATCCTTTTGTAATTACTTATGCTTCAAAAACCTTAGACGCTGCCCAATCTAATTACACTACCACTGAAAAAGAGCTTTTGGCTATTGTTTTTACTCTAGATAAATTCCGAGCCTACTTACTTGGTACTAAGGTGGTGGTGTACTCGGACCATGCAGCTCTAAAATATTTATTAGCAAAAAAGTGTCCAAACCAAGGCTAATACGTTGGATACTGTTGCTGCAAGAATTTGATTTAGAAATTAAGGATAGGAGTGGTTCTCAGAATTTAGTGGCGGACCACTTGAGTCGCCTTGAGCACAATAAGGATGACTCCACTCCTATCAATGATGCTTTTCCATTTGATAGCTTGCATGCAGTATCTGAAGTAGTTCCTTGGTATGCACCTGTATCTAATTATCTAGTTAGTCATACCTTCCCTCCCAATTTTACTAAGCATTAGAAGGACAAGCTAAAAAGCGAGTCCAAGTATTATATATGGGATGATCCATATTTATGGAGGTATGGTGCTGACCAGGTAATTAGAAGGTATGTGCCTCAATCAGAATTCCAGTCCATTTTAGAGGCCTGCCACTCCTCTGAGAGTGGTGGACATTTTGGCCCTCAAAGAACAGCTAGAAAAATTTTAGACTGTGGATTCTGGTGGCCCACTCTTTTTGTAAATCTTGTTCCCCATGCCAAGGATTTGGTAATATATCCAATAGGGATAAGATTCCCCAACAGCTTATGTTGTTCTGTGAAATTTTTTATGTCTGGGGCATTGACTTCATGGGTCCGTTTCCAAACTCTAGCGGTTTCTTATATATATTGTTAGCTATAGATTATGTTTCCAAATGGGTGGAAGCAATTCCTACCCGTACTGATGATGCTAACACTGTTGTCTCTTTTGTTAGAAACCATATTATCTGTCGCTTTGGATAACCACGAGCAATCGTGAGTGATCAAGGCACTCACTTTTGTAACAGGAGATTAACAGGCCTACTGAAGAAATATGGCATCCTTCACAAGATAGCAACAGCTTACCATCCCCAGACCAATGGGAAAGCCGAGGTGTCTAATAGAGAGATAAAGCACATATTGCAGAAGATGGTCAAGCCTTATCGAAAGGACTGGAGCACCAGACTTGTTCATGCACTCTGGGCTTACCGGACAGCATACAAGACACCCATAAGAATGAGTCCATTCTATCTGGTCTATGGCAAAGCCTGTCACCTTCCAGTGAAGGTAGAGCACAAAGCTTTCTGGGCAGTACGAGAATGGAACATGGGATTTGAGAAAGCCAGAGGTGAAAGGTAGCTGCAACTACAAGAATTAGAGAATCTTTGCCTAGAAGCTTATGAGAACTCCAGGCTGTACAAAGAGAAGGTCAAGGCTGTGAATGATAAGCATATCAAGAGGAAAGAGTTCAGACCTGAGGACTTAGTCCTCCTTTACAACTCCAGATTGCGGCTCATGCCAGGCAAGTTGAGATCAAGATGGGAAGGTCTCTATAGAGTAGAGAAGGCAGACCCATATGGACTCTTTCACTTGAGTCATCCTTCAAGCTCCGAATTCATCAAAGTCAATGGACATTGCTTAAAGCTATATCATGGTGAGAAGATGAAGAAAAATAAGGAGCTCGAGATCTTCCTCTTGGAGGATCCACCAACAGCAGAAGCCTGAGCTAATGGACCGTCCAAGTTAAGGACGTTAAAGGAAAGTGCTAGGTGGGAGACAACCCACCATGGTACGATCTTTCATTTTTATTCTTAGCTTTATTTTATTTTATTTTGTTTTTTTCTCAGTAGCCATTCATAATTTCTGCATAATTAGCTGCATACTGCATTCTGAAAAAAAAACACACACACACACACATGATGCGCAAGCGTCATTGATGCATACGCGTCATTTGTGTGTGTGTGACAAAAAAAAAGTAACCGAGAGTTGGGCAGGAGTGGCGTTGGAAGTGTGCTTTCCACAGAGGCAAGCCCACGCGCAGGCGTATCTGACGCGTGCGCGTTGCTTGCGCTTTCAGCAACCCACGCATAAACGTCCCTGACGATTACGCATGCCCTTGGAAATCGGCATAAATGGGTGTTCTACCCGAAAGTTGTGTTGGCTTGGGGCTGGAATTGTGCTACAAGCACAATCTTCATCATGCGCACGCGTCACCGACGTACGGGAACCATTTTTAACTTGCCCCATCCAAGCGTGCGCGCTCTTGACGCGCACGCGTCGTTTGTGTTTTTAGCCCTCGTGCGCACCAACCTGAAAGTTGTGCTTGCGCAGGGCTACCATCGCGCGAAATGCACAACTTGAAAGCACGCGGACGCGTCCTTGACGCTTACGCATCACTTGAATTTTATGCGACCTACGTGTACACGTGTTGCACGCGTACGCGTCGCATGCGTCGTACAGTTGATATAGCACACCGCTCAGATTTCTTATCTTTTCTCCCCAATCCTAATTTCTTTCTTCCTTCTTCCTTTTTCTTCATTCTTTTTCTTCTTATCCTATCTTTTCTATCTTCTTTCTTCTTCTCCCTCTCTTCTTACCTCTTTTTCAATCACATCTTCCATTACCTCTCTCTTCTCCTTTTCTTCTTAAGGTTCCTTCTTTGTATCTTCTTTCTTTCCTTCTTACTGTTTATCTCTTATTTTTGCATTTTCTTTAATTGGTGATAGAAATTTAATTGGGTGATTATTTCTTCTATAATTGCTTGTGGACATATTAGAGAGTGATTTGACAATTCATATAAATTTTCGGATTACTTGCATGTTGGATTTCATACTTTCCCTAACATATTTTACATGCATACCAAGTGTTTGTGCAAAAGCCCGTATGGCATTATGAATTCTTAATTCTTCTATTCTTCTACTATACTGCCTGTTTTTCACAAAACCCTTTGATGAGCGGATAATTTGTACGCTTTTTAGCATTGTTTTTAGTATGTTTTTAGTAGTTTTAGTGGAGTTCTTAGTATATTTTTATTAGTTTTTAGTTAAAATTCACTTTTCTAGACTTTACTATGAGTTTGTGTGTTTTTCTGTGATTTCAGGTATTTTCTGTCTGAAATTGAGGGACCTGAGCAAAAATCTGATTCAGAGACTGAAAAGGACTGCAGATGCTGTTGGATTTTGACCTCCCTGCACTCGAAGTGGATTTTCTGGAGCTACAGAAGCCCAATTGGCGCGCTCTCAACGGCGTTGAAAATTAGACATCCTGGGCTTTCCAGCAATATATGATAGTCCATACTTTGGCCAAGATTTGATGGCCCAAACCGGCGTTCAAAGTCACCCTCAGAATTTCCAGCGTTAAACGCCGGAACTGGCACCTAAATGGGAGTTAAACGCCCAAACTGGCACAAAAGCTGGCGTTTAACTCCAAGAAGAGTCTCTACACGAAAATGCTTCATTGCTCAGCCCAAGCACACGCCAAGTGGGCCCGGAAGTGGATTTTTATGTCATTTACTCATCTCTGTACACCCTAGGCTACTAGTTCTCTATATATAAGACCTTTTACTATTGTATTTGAGGGAGCTTTTGATCATGTTTTTATGATTGAACTCACTTTGGGAGGCTGGCCATTCGGCCATGCCTAGACCTTGTTCTTTTGTATTTTCAACGGTGGAGTTTCTACACACCATAGATTAAGGTGTGGAGCTCTGCTGTACCTCGAGTATTAATGCAATTACTATTGTTCTTCTATTCAATTCCGCTTGTTCTTTGTCCAAGATATCACTTGTTCTTCAACTTGATGAATGTGATGATCCGTGACACTCATCATCATTCTCACCTATGAACGTGTGACTGACAACCACCTCCGTTCTACCTTAGAGTGGGTGTTTATCTCTTGGATTCCTGATACACGATGCATGGTTGATCGCCTGACAACCGAGCACTCGCCTGACAACCGAGCCAGCCATTCCGTGAGATCAGAGTCTTCGTGGTATAGGCAAGAACTGATGGCGGCATTCAAGAGAATCCGGAAGGTCTAACCTTGTCTGTGGTATTCTGAGTAGGATTCAATGATTGAATGACTGTGACGTGCTTCAAACTCCTAGCGGGTGGGGCGTTAGTGACAGACACAAAAGAATCACTGGATTCTATTCCGGCCTGACCGAAAATCGACAGATGGATAGCCGTGCCATGACAGGGTGCGTTGAACATTTCCACTGAGAGGATGGGAGGTAGCCACTGACAACGGTGAAACCCTTGCATAAGCTTGCCATGGAAAGGAGTAAGAAGGATTGGATGAAGACAGTAGGAAAGCAGAGAGACGAAAGGGAAAGCATCTTCATACGCTTATCTGAAGCTCTCACCAATGATATACATAAGTATCTCTATCTTTATCTTTATGTTTTATTCATCATCTATACCCATTTGAGTCTGCCTGACTAAGATTTACAAGGTGACCATAGCTTGCTTCATACCAACAATCTCCGTGGGATCGACCCTTACTCGCGTAAGGTTTATTACTTGGACGACCCAGTGCACTTGCTGGTTAGTTGTGCGAAGTTGTAGTGATCACGATTTCGCGCACCAAGTTTTTGGCGCCGTTGCCGGGGATTGTTTTGTGTATGGACAACTGACGGTTCATCTTGTTGCTTAGATTAGGTATTTTTCTTCAGAATTCTTAAGAATGAGTTCTAGAGTTTCATGATGATCTGTTGAAATCTGGCTGGCTGAGAAGCCGTGTCTAATCTTATTGGACCGAGGTTTCAACTGATCATCACAAGAGCTTGTTGATTTTTATCAATCTTGCTATTGGAGCAATGATCTGCTAAGGCTTGGCTGGCCATTGGCCATGTCTAGTGTTTTGGACCGAAGCTTTCTTTGAAAGCTTGGCTGGCTGTGAAGCCATGTCTAATTCCTAGACCGGAGTCTTAGACTAGCATTGCAATGATTCCTGGAATCCAAACTGAGAATTCTGAAACCTTTATTTTCTATTTTCATATAATTTTCGAAAAAGCACAAAAAAAAATTTACAAAACCATAAAAAACCAAAAAAAGATTTTATGTTTTTTGTTTGAGTCTAGTGTCTAATTTTAAGTTTGGTGTCTTGAATGCATTGTTTATTTGATCTTGGTTCTATTTTCAAGTCAATAGTACAGGGAACTGATGATTCAAAACATGCAGCAGAGGAATTACACAGAAAAAGCTGGGCGTTCAAAACGCCCAGTGAAGAAGGACAGACTGGCGTTTAAACGCCAGCCAGGGTGCCTGGTTGGGCGTTTAACGCCCAAAAAGGTAGTGCATTGGGCGTTAAACGCCAGAATGTGCACCATTCTGGGCGTTTAACGCCAGGATGGCACAAGGGGGAGGATTTTGTTTTCAAATCAATTTTTTTTCAAAGTTTTCAAAGTTTTCAAAATCAAATCTTTTTCAAATCATATCTTTTCAATCAAACCTTTTTCAAAATTTATTTCTTTCCTTTTTCAACGATACTTGTTATCAATTAATGATTTGATTCAACATTTCATGTATGTTGCCTTTTCTGTTGAGAAAGGTTTAATGTTTTAATCATATATTTTCTTGATAGCCAAGTTATTAATTTTTAAAATCAAATCTTTTTAAAATTGTTTTCAAATCATATCTTCTCAATCACATATTTTTTTAAAACCAATCATATCTTCTTAACCTCATCTTTTTCAAAATAGTTTTCAATCAAATCTTTTTGATTTCTAATTTCAAAATCTTTTTCAAAAATTACTTGATTTCTTTCCCACTCTTATTTTCGAAAATTAATTAATATTTTCAAAATGTTTTCAAATTCTTTTACTTAATTTTCGAAAAATTACCTTCCCTCTTCTCACATCCTTCTATTTATGGAGTACCACTCCTTCTCAATGCACAATTCGAACTCTATCTGATTAAAGTTCGAATTCTTCTACCTCTTCCTTCTAATTTTCTTCTTCTGACACCTCAAGGAATCTCTATACTGTGACATAGAGGATTCCATATTTTCTTGTTCTCTTCTCTTTCATATGAGCAGGAGCAGAGACAAAGGCATTCTTGTTGAAGCTGACCCTGAACCTGAAAGGACCTTGAAGCGAAAGCTAAGAGAAGCTAAGGCACAACTCTCTGTAGAGGACCTAACAGAAATCTTCAAAGAAGAAGAACCCATGGCAGCCGAAAACAACAACAATGCAAACAATGCAAGGAAGGTGCTGGGTGACTTTACTGCACCTACTCCCGACTTCTATGGGAGAAGCATCTCTATCCCTGCCATTGGAGCAAACAACTTTGAGCTTAAGCCTCAATTAGTTTCTCTAATGCAACAGAATTGCAAGTTCCATGGACTTCCATTGGAAGATCCTCATCAGTTTTTAGCTGAACTCTTGCAAATCTGTGACACTGTCAAGACTAATGGGGTTGACCCTGAGGTCTACAGACTTATGCTATTCCCTTTTGCTGTAAGAGACAGAGCTAGAATATGGTTGGACTCACAACCTAAGGAAAGCCTGGACTCATGGGAAAAGCTAGTCAATGCCTTCTTGGCAAAGTTCTTTCCACCTCAAAAATTGAGTAAGCTTAGAGTGGAAGTCCAAACCTTCAGACAGAAGGATGGAGAATCCTTCTATGAAGCTTGGGAAAGATACAAACAATTGATCAGAAAGTGTCCATCTGATATGCTTTCTGAATGGAGCATCATAGGTATTTTCTATGATGGTCTCTCTGAACTATCCAAGATGTCTTTGGATAGCTCTGCTGGAGGATCTCTTCATCTGAAGAAGACGCCTACAGAAGCTCAAGAGCTAATTGAAATGGTTGCAAATAACCAATTCATGTACACTTCTGAAAGGAATCCTGTGAACAATGGGACAAGTCAGAAGAAAGGAGTTCTTGAGATTGATACTCTGAATGCCATTCTAGCTCAGAACAAGATATTGACTCAACAAGTCAATCTGATCTCTCAAAGTCTGTCTGGAATGCAAAATGCACCAAACAGTACTAAGGATGCTTCATCTGAAGAAGAAGCTTATGATCCTGAGAACCCTTCAATGGAAGAGGTGAATTACCTAGGAGAACCCTATGGAAACACCTATAATTCTTCATGGAGAAATCATCCAAATTTCTCATGGAAGAATCAAGAGAGACCTCAACAAGGTTTCAACAACAATAATGGTGGAAGAAACAGGTTTAGCAATGGCAAGCCTTTTCCATCATCTTCTCAGCAACAGACAGAGAATTCTAAGCAGAACCCCTCTGACTTAGCAACTATGGTCTCTGATCTGATCAAGACCACTCAAAGTTTCATGACTGAAACAAGGTCCTCCATTAGGAATTTGGAGGCACAAGTGGGACAGCTGAGCAAGAAAATTACTGAACTCCCTCCTAGTACTCTTCCAAGCAATACAGAAGAAAATCCAAAAGGAGAGTGCAAGGCCATCAACATGGCCGAATTTGGAGAGGAGGGAGAGGAAGTGAACGCCACTGAGGGAGACCTCAATGAGCGTGCACTAACCTCCAATGAGTTCCCCAATGAGGAACCATGGGAATCTGAGGCTCAAAATGAGACCATAGAGATTCCATTGGATTTACTTCTGCCCTTCATGAGCTTTGATGAGTATTCTTCCTCTGAAGAGGATGAGTATGTCACTGAAGAGCAAGTTGCCAAATACCTTGGAGCAATCATGAAGCTAAATGACAAGTTATTTGGAAATGAGACTTGGGAGGATGAACCCCCTTTGCTCACCAAAGAACTGGATGACTTGTCTAGGCAGAAATTACCTCAAAAGAGACAAGATCCTGGGAAGTTTTCAATACCTTGTACCATAGGCACCATGACCTTCAAGAAGGCTCTGTGTGACTTAGGGTCAAGTGTAAACCTCATGCCTCTCTCTATAATGGAGAAGCTAGGGATCTTTGAGGTGCAAGCTGCAAGAATCTCACTAGAGATGGCAGACAATTCAAGAAAACAAGCTCATGGACTTGTAGAGGATGTTTTGGTGAAGATTGAAGACCATTACATCCCTACTGATTTCATAATCCTAGAGACTGGGAAGTGCATGGATGAATCTATCATCCTTGGCAGACCCTTCCTAACCACAGCAAAGGCTGTGATTGATGTTGATGGAGGTGAACTGATCATTCAAGTGAATGAAGAATCCTTTGTGTTTAAGGCTCAAGGATATCCCTCTATCACCATGGAGAGGAAGCATGAAGAGCTTCTCTCAAAACAGAGTCAAACAGAGCCCCCACAGTCAAACTCTAAGTTTGGTGTTGGGAGGCCACAACCAAACTCTAAGTTTGGTGTTGAACCCCCACATTCAAACTCTAAGTTTGGTGTTGGGAGGTTCCAACATTGCTCTGAGAAAATGTGAGGCTCCATGAGAGCCCTCTGTCAAGCTACTGACATTAAAGAAGCGCTTGTTGGGAGGCAACCCAATGTTATATTTTATCTATTTTTTTTTGTTATTTTATTTTATTTTGTAGGTTGATGATCATGAGAAGTCACAAAATCAATTGAAAAAGCAAAAACAGAATGAAAAATAGGAAGAAAAATAGCACACCCTGGAGGAAGAACCTACTGGCGTTTAAACGCCAGTAAGGTTAGCAGTTGGGCGTTTAACGCCCAGTCTGGCACCATTCTGGGCGTTTAACGCCAGAAAGGGGCACCAGATTGCGTTAAACGCCAGAAAAGGGCAAGAACCTGGCGTTAAACGCCAGAAATGGGCACCAGCCCGGCGTTTATCGCCAGAATTGGCTCAAAACGTGATTTTGAATGCCATTTGGTGGAGGGATGACTTTTCCTTGACATCTCAGGATCTGTGGCCCCCACAGGATCCCCACCTACCCCACCACTCTCTCTTCTCCTTCACCCATTCACCAATCACCTCAACACCTCTTCCCCAAAAACCCTTCACCTATCAAATCCCATCTTTCTCTTCACCACTCACATCCATCCTTCATAAAACCCACCTACCTCACCCTTCAAATTCAAACCACTTTCCCTCCCAAACCCACCCATATATGACCGAACCATGAGCCCCCCTCTCCTATATAAACCCTTCTTCACCCCTTCATTTTCACACAACCTAAACACCACTTCTCCCCCTCTTTGGCTGAACACAAAGCCATTCCTTTCTTCCTCATTTCTTCTTCTTCTACTCTCTTCTTTCTTCTTTTGCTCGAGGACGAGCAAACCTTTTAAGTTTGGTGTGGTAAAAGCATTGCTTTTTGTTTTTCCATAACCATTTATGGCATCCAAGGCCGGAGAAACCTCTAGAAAGAGGAAAGGGAAGGCAAAAGCATCCACCTCCGAGTCATGGGAGATGGAGAGATTCATCTCAAGGGTGCATCAAGACCACTTCTATGAAGTTGTGGCCTTGAAGAAGGTGATCCCCGAGGTCCCTTTTTCACTCAAAAAGAGTGAATATCCGGAGATCCGACATGAGATCCGAAGAAGAGGTTGGGAAGTTCTCACCAACCCCATTCAACAAGTCGGAATCTTGATGGTTTAAGAGTTCTATGCCAATGCATGGATCACCAAGAACCATGATCAAAGTGTGAACCCGGATCCAAAGAATTGGCTTACTATGGTTCGGGGGAAATACTTGGATTTTAGTCCGGAAAATGTGAGGTTGGCATTCAACTTGCCTATGATGCAAGGAGATGAACATCCTTACACTAGAAGGGTCAACTTTGATCAAAGGTTGGACCAAGTCCTCACTGACATTTGTGAAGAGGGCGCCCAATGGAAGAGAGATTCAAGAGGGAAGCCGGTTCAATTAAGAAGGCATGACCTCAAGCCCGTGGCTAGAGGATGGTTGGAGTTTATCCAACGCTCAATCATTCCCACTAGCAACCGGTCTGAAGTTATTCTAGACCGGGCCATCATGATTCATAGCATCATGATTGGAGAAGAAGTGGAAGTTCATGAGGTTATAGCCCAAGAACTCTATAAGGTGGCGGACAAGTCCTCTACCTTAGCAAGGTTAGCCTTTCCTCACCTCATTTGTCACCTCTGTTATTCAGTGGGAGTTGACATAGAGGGAGACATCCCCATTGATGAGGACAAGCCCATCACTAAGAAAAGGATGGAGCAAACAAGAGACCCCTCTCATCATGAGATCCCTGAGATGCCTCAAGGGATGCACTTTCCTCCACAAGATTATTGGGAGCAACTTAACACCTCCCTAGGAGAATTGAGTTCCAACATGGGACAACTAAGGGTGGAGCACCAAGAACATTCCATCCTCCTCCATGAAATTAGAGAAGATCAAAGAATCATGAGAGAGGAGCAACAAAGACAAGGAAGAGACATTGAGGAGCTCAAGCACTCCATAAGACCTTCAAGAGGAAGAACAAGACGCCATCACTAAGGTGGACCCGTTCTTTAATCTCCTTGTTCTTTATTTTCTTGGTTTTTCGAAAATTTATGCTTTATGTTTGTCCATGTTTGTGTCTTATGATCATTAGTGTCTTAGTGTCTATGCCTTAAAGTTATGAATGTCCTATGAATCCATCACCTTTCTTAAATAAACAAATGTTCTTAATTGAAAAAGAAAAAAATTGCATGAATTTTGAATTTTATAACAGTTTAATTATTTTGATGTGGTGGCAACACTTTTGTTTTCTGAATGTATGCTTAAACAGTGCATATGTCTTTTGAATTTGTGGTTCATGAATGTTGGCTCTTGAAAGAATGATGAAAAAGGAGACATGTTACTGAGGATCTGAAAAATTATAAAAATGATTCTTGAAGCAAGAAAAAGCAGTGAATACAAAAAAAAAGAGGCGAAAAAAAAAACGAAAAAGAAAAGAGAGAAAGAAAGAAAGAGAAAGAAATAAAGTTGTGATCCAAGGCAAAAAGAGTGTGCTTAAGAACCTTGGACACCTTTAGTTGGGGACTCTAGCAAAGCTGAGTCACAATCTGAAAAGGTTCACCCAATTATGTGTCTGTGGCATGAATGTATCCGGTGGTAATACTGAAAGACAGAGTGCTTTGGGCCACGGCCAAGACTCAATAAGTAGCTGTGTTCAAGAACCATCATACTTAACTAGGAGAATCAATGACACAATCTGGATTCTGAGTTCCTAAAGAAGCCAATTATTCTGAATTTCAAAGGATAGAGTGAGATGCCAAAACTATTCAGAGGCAAAAAGCTAAAAGCCCCGCTCATCTAATTGATACTGATCTTCATAGATGTTTTTGGAATTCATTGCATATTCTCTTCTTTTTTATCTTATTTGATCTTCAGTTGCTTGAGGACAAGCAACAATTTAAGTTTGGTGTTGTGATGAGCGGATAATTTGTACGCTTTTTGGCATTGTTTTTAGTATGTTTTTAGTAGTTTTAGTTGAGTTCTTAGTATATTTTTATTAGTTTTTAGTTAAAATTCACTTTTCTGGACTTTACTATGAGTTTGTGTGTTTTTCTGTGATTTCAGGTATTTTCTAGCTGAAATTGAGGGACCTGAGCAAAAATCTGATTCAGAGACTGAAAAGGACTGCAGATGCTGTTGGATTCTGACCTCCCTGCACTCGAAGTAGATTTTTTGGAGCTACAGAAGCCCAATTGGCGCGCTCTCAACGGCGTTGAAAAGTAGACATCCTGGGCTTTCCAGCAATATATGATAGTCCATACTTTGGCCAAGATTTGATGGCCCAAACCGGCGTTCAAAGTCACCCTCTGAATTTCCAGCGTTAAACGCCGGAACTGGCACCTAAATGGGAGTTAAACGCCCAAACTGGCACAAAAGCTGGCGTTTAACTCCAAGAAGAGTCTCTACACGAAAATGCTTCATTGCTCAGCCCAAGCACACGCCAAGTGGGCCCGGAAGTGAATTTTTATGTCATTTACTCATCTCTGTACACCCTAGGCTACTAGTTCTCTATATATAGGACCTTTTACTATTGTATTTGAGGGAGCTTTTGATCATGTTTTTATGATTGAACTCACTTTGGGAGGCTGGCCATTCGACCATGCCTAGACCTTGTTCTTATGTATTTTCAACGGTGGAGTTTCTACACACCATAGATTAAGGTGTGGAGCTCTGCTGTACCTCGAGTATTAATGCAATTACTATTGTTCTTCTATTCAATTCCGCTTGTTCTTTATCCAAGATATCACTTGTTCTTCAACTTGATGAATGTGATGATCCGTGACACTCATCATCATTCTCACCTATGAACGTGTGACTGACAACCACCTCCGTTCTACCTTAGATTGGGTATTTATCTCTTGGATTCCTGATACACGATGCATGGTTGATCGCCTGACAACCGAGCGCTCGCCTGACAACCGAGCCAGCCATTCCGTGAGATCAGAGTCTTCGTGGTATAGGCAAGAACTGATGGCGGCATTCAAGAGAATCCGGAAGGTCTAACCTTGTCTGTGGTATTCTGAGTAGGATTCAATGATTGAATGACTGTGACGTGCTTCAAACTCCTAGCGGGCAGGGCGTTAGTGACAGACGCAAAAGAATCACTGGATTCTATTCCGGCCTGACCGAGAACCGACAGATGGATAGTCGTGCCGTGACAGGGTGCGTTGAACATTTCCACTGAGACGATGGGAGGTAGCCACTGACAACGGTGAAACCCTTGCATAAGCTTGCCATGGAAAGGAGTAAGAAGGATTGGATGAAGACAGTAGGAAAGCAGAGAAACGGAAGGGAAAGCATCTTCATACGCTTATCTGAAGCTCTCACCAATGATATACATAAGTATATCTATCTTTATCTTTATGTTTTATTCATCATCTATACCCATTTGAGTCTGCATGACTAATATTTACAAGGTGACCATAGCTTGCTTCATACCAACAATCTCCGTGGGATCGACCCTTACTCGATCGCGTAAGGTTTATTACTTGGACGACCCAGTGCACTTGCTGGTTAGTTGTGCACTTGCTATCCCTTGCTATTATTTATTGATTAAATATAATTGTCAATACAAACATGGTTGTTAGTTTGTTACATTTGATAATCAAATTAAGCAATTCATGCTTGATCTATGCTACTCATGCCTTTGCCGGCATGCTAATAAACGTCTTGCATCTACTTGTCTTAATTTTTCATGCTATATTTCCATTGATGTCCTAATTACATGGAATCGCGACCATGTGTTTATGACATTCTTCTTTACCTTGGCATGAATTATCACTTGTACCTCCCTCCTCCTTACTCTAACCTGATGAGCGGATAATTTATACGCTTTTTGGCATTGTTTTTAGGTAGTTTTTAGTAAGTTCAAGCTACTTTTAGGGATGTTTTCATTAGTTTTTATGTTAAATTCACATTTATTGACTTTACTATGAGTTTATGTGTTTTTCTGTGATTTCAGGTAATTTCTGGCTGAAATTGAGGGACTTGAGCAAAACTCTGAAAAAGGCTGACAAAAGGACTGCTGATGCTGTTGGAATCTGACCTCCCTGCACTCAAAATGGATTTTCTGGAGCTACAGAACTCCAAATGGCGCGCTCTCAACGGCGTTGAAAAGTAGACATCCAGAGCTTTCCAGCAATATATAATAGTCCATACTTTATTCGGAAATTGATGACGTAACTTGGCGTTGAACGCCAAGTACATGCTGCTGTCTGGAGTTAAACGCCAGAAACACGTCATGATCCGGAGTTAAACGCCCAAAACACGTTATAACTTGGAGTTCAACTCCAATAAAAGCCTCAGCTCGTGAATAGATCAAGCTCAGCCTAAACATACACCAAGTGGGCCCCGGAAGTGGATTTATGCATTAATTACTTACTCATGTAAACCCTAGGAGCTAGTTTATTATAAATAGAACTTTTTACTATCATAATCTCATCCTGGATTGTATTTTGAATCCTGTGATCACATTTTGGGGGCTGGCCATTCGGCCATGCCTGAACCTTTCACTTATGTATTTTCAACGGTGGAGTTTCTGCACACCATAGATTAAGGGTGTGGAGCTCTGCTGTACCTCAAGTTTCAATACAATTACTATTACTTTCTATTCAAATCTCTTTTATTCTTATTCCAAGATATACGTTACACTTAACTTTGATGAATGTGATGATCCATGACACTCATCATCATTCTCACCTATGAACGCACGTGACTGACAACCACTTCCGTTCTACTCTAGGCCGGGCGCATATCTCTTAGATTCCCCAACAGAATCTTCGTGGTATAAGCTAGATAGATGGCGGCATTCATGAGGATCCGGAAAGTCTAAACCTTGTCTGTGGTATTCCGAGTATGATTCTGGGATTGAATGACTGTGACGAGCTTCAAACTCCTGAAGGCTGGGCGTGATGACAAGCGCAAAAGAATCAAGGGATTCTATTCCAACCTGATTGAGAACCGACAGATGATTAGCCGTGCTGTGACAGAGCATAGGAACGTTTTCACTGAGAGGATGGGATGTAGCCATTGACAACGGTGATGCCCTACATACAGCTTACCATGGAAAGGAGTAAGAAGGATTGGATGAATGTAATAAGAAAGTAGAGATTCAAAAGGAGCACAACATCTCCATACGCCTATCTGAAATTTCCACTATTGATTTACATAAGTATCTCTATCCATTTTATTTTCTGTTTATTTTTATTAATCATATTTGATTTTCTAAATTCCATAATTTTATCCTCCTGACTGGGATTTACAAGATGACCATAGCTTGCTTCATACCAACAATCTCTGTGGGATCGACCCTTACTCACGTAAGGTATTACTTGGACGACCCAGTACACTTGCTGGTTAGCTGAACGGAGTTGTGTCCACACATAAGTGCCATAATAATGATTCCATACAACAACAAAGAATACTACATTGATGTGATCACAATTTCGTCCACCAAGTTTTTGGCGCCGTTGCCGGGGATTGTTCGAGTATGGACAACTGACGGTTCATCTTGTTGCTCAGATTAGGTAATTTTCTTTTCAAAAAGTTTTCTAAAATCTTTCAAAAATTTTCTTTATTATTTTCGTTTTTTTTTTAATATAATTTTCGAAAAAAAAATAATAATAAAAATACTAAAAAATCATAAAATCATAAAAAAACCCAAAAATATTTTGTGTTTCTTGTTTGAGTCTTGAGTCAATTTTTAAGTTTGGTGTCAATTGCATGCTTTAAAAATTTTTTGCATTTTTCGAAAATCCCATGCATTCATAGTGTTCTTCATGATCTTCAAGTTGTTCTTGGTAAGTCTTCTTGTTTGATCTTGATGTTTTCTTGTTTTGTGTCTTTTCTTGTTTTTCATGTCCATCTTTGCATTCATATTTTCCAAGCATTAAAAATTTCTAAGTTTGGTGTCTTGCATGTTTTCTTTGCATCAAAAAATTTTTCAAAAATATGTTCTTGATGTTCATCATGATCTTCAAAGTGTTCTTGGTGTTCATCTTGACATTCATAGCATTCTTGCATGCATTCATTGTTTTGATCTAAAAATTTCATGCATTGAGTATTTTTGTTGTTTTTCTCTCTCATAATAAAAAATTCAAAAATCAAAAAAAATATCTTTGCCTTATTTCCCTCCAAATTTTCGAAATTTTGGGTTGACTTGGTCAAAAATTTTCAAAATTAGTTGTTTCTTACAAGTCAAGTTAAAATTTCAAATTTTAAAAATCTTATTTTTTTCAAAATCATTTTCAAAAATCAAATCTTTTTCATTTTTTTTTATTTTTCGAAAATTTCAAAAATCTTTTTCAAAATATTTTCAAAATCTTTTTCTTATCTTTACATCTAATTTTCGAAAATTAGCTAACAATTAATATGATTGGTTCAAAAATTTGAAGTTTGTTACTTTCTTGTTAAGAAAGGTTCAATCTTTAAGTTCTAGAATCTTATCTTGTAGTTTCTTGTTAGTCAAGTCATTTTAAAAATTAAATCTTTTTCAAAATATCTTTTTATTAAAATTTTTTTATCTTATCTTTTTCAAAAATTTTATCTTTTTCAAAATTTGATTTCAAAATATCCTATCTAACTTCTTATCTTCTTATCTTTTTCAAATTTTGATTTCAAATCTTTTTCAATCAACTAACTAACTTTTTTGTTTGTTTCCTATCTTTTTCAAAACCACCTAACTACTTTTCCCTCTTGAATTTTCGAAAATTACTAATCCTTTTTCAAAATTATTTTCGAAATCTCCCTTCTCTTTTCTTCTTCTATTTAATTATTTAATTACTAACACTTCTCTTCACCTCTCTGCATCCAAAAATCCGAATCTCCTTCTTCATTCTTCTACCCCTTTCTTTTTTTACTAACATAAAGGAATCTCTATACTGTGACATAGAGGATTCCTCTTTCTTTTCTTGTTTTCTTCTCTTTCATATGAGCAGGAACAAGGATAAAGGCACTCTTGTTGAAATTGATCCAGAACCTGAAAGGACTCTGAAAAGAAAATTAAAAGAAGCTAAATTACAACAATCCAGAAACAACCTTTCAGAAATTTTCGAATAAAAAAAGGAGATGGCAGCCGAAAATAATAATAATAATGCAAGGAGAATGCTTGGTGACTTCACAAAGCCAACGTCCAAGTTTGATGGAAGAAGCATCTCCATTCCTGCCATTGGAGCCAATAACTTTGAGCTGAAACCTCAGCTAGTTGCATTAATGCAACAAAACTGCAAGTTTTATGGACTTCCATCTGAAGATCCTTATCAGTTTTTAACCGAGTTCTTGCAGATCTGTGAGACTGTAAAAACGAATGGAGTAGATCCTGAAGTCTACAGACTCATGCTTTTCCCTTTTGCTGTAAGAGACAGAGCTAGAGTATGGTTGGATTCACAACCTAAGGATAGCCTGGACTCATGGGATAAGCTGGTCACTGCCTTCTTGGATAAATTCTTTCCTCCTCAAAAGCTGAGCAAGCTGAGAGTGGATGTTCAAACCTTCAAACAAAAAGATGGTGAATCCCTCTATGAAGCTTGGGAAAGATACAAGCAGCTGACCAAAAGATGTCCATCTGACATGTTTTCAGAATGGACCACATTAGATATATTCTATTATGGTCTCTCTGAATTTTCGAAAATGTCATTGGACCATTCTGCAGGTGGATCTATTCACCTGAAGAAAACGCCTGAAGAGGCTCAAGAACTCATTGACATGGTTGCAAACAACCAATTCATGTACACTTCTGAGAGGAATTCCGTGAACAATGGGATACCTCAAAAGAAAGGAGTTCTTGAAATTGATACTCTGAATGCCATATTGGCTCAGAACAAAGTGTTGACTCAACAGGTCAACATGATCTCTCAAAATCTGAATGGATTGCAACATGCATCCAACAGTACTAGAGAGGTAGCTTCTGAAGAAGCTTATGATCCTGAAAACCCTGCCATGGCAGAGGTTAATTACATGGGTGAACCTTATGGAAACACCTATAACTCATCATGGAGAAATCATCCAAATTTCTCATGGAAGGATCAACAAAAGCCTCAACAAGGCTTTAACAATGGTGGACGCAACAGGCTGGGCAATAGCAAGCCATATCCATCATCTTCTCAGCAACAGACAGAGAATTCTGAACAAAACACCTCTAATTTAGCCAATGTAGTCTCTGATCTGTCAAAGGCCACTTTCAGTTTCATGAGTGAAACAAGATCCTCCATTAGAAATCTGGAGGCACAAGTGGGCCAGCTGAGTAAGAAAGTCATTGAAACTCCTCCTAGTATTCTCCCAAGCAATACAGAAGAGAATCCAAAAGGAGAGTGCAAGGCCATTGACATAGTCAATATGGCCGAATGCACAAGGGAGGAGGAGGACGAAAATCCTAGTGAGAAAGACCTCCTGGGAAGTCCCTCAAACAAGAAGGAGTTTCCTATTAAGGATTGACAAACCCCAATTTGAGGGTTTGTCTTGTATTGAATTTAGAGTATTTTGATAACCTTTTGTCACATTTAGCCTATAAATTAGCATGGTTTTGCTATCTCTCCCATATTTGTGCCTAAGTGTAAAAACATGCTTTTTAAGCCTTATTTTGATGAATTCTATTTCCTCCTTGATTCCATAAGATGCCTTGATGTGTTTGCTAGTAATTCCAGGATTGAAATAGGCTAGGCATGGATCAAAGAAGGCAAGGAAGGAAGCATGCAAGTGGAGAGAAGCACAAAAAGCCAAAGAATTGACTTCGGCCAAGCACGCGTACGCGCACAAGGCGCTCGCGCGCACATTGCAGAATTAGCCAGGGATGCGCACGCGTACCGTGCGCGCGCGCGTCGTAGCCCGCACGTGATTCTTTTATTACAACACGTGCCTGGCGATTTTGAGAGGTTTCAGCAACCAACTTTGGCGCCAAAATGCATATAAGAGCCAAGGATTGAAGGGGATTGACATAACATTCACACATTCAGATCCATAGACAAATTTTAGATCATTAGGTAGATATTTTTAGTTAGTTACATTTGTAGAGAGAGAAACTCCAACTTCTCTCTAGGATTCATCTTCATTCTCTCAATTCTCAACCATTCCTTGTTGAGATCTATTGCCACTCTCAATTTACTTTGTTCATATTGTAGATCATCTTCTCTAATCTCAATTAGTGTTGTAATTGTTCAATTCTTGTAAATCTTAGAATTAGCTTTGTTGTTTTGGATTCTATTGATTCAATAAAGATCTCATTTTCATTGTTGTTCATTGTTAATTGTTGTTAATCTCTTGTGTTGAATTGCTTTGATTCTAATTCTTTTCTCTCCATTTTACTATGTCTTTCATTCTTGCTCTCCAAGTGTTTGAGAAAATGCCAACTTTAGAAATGGAGTAGTATTCCCTCACTTGGCCTAGTGGTTGAGTCATTGGAGACACTTGAATAATGGATGTCAATTGTTGATTAAGAATTGAGGATTGCTAATTGACTTAGAGTGCACTAAAGCTAGACTTCCCTAGGGTAAGACTAGGACTTGTGACTTGAGTTAATTACTTTTACTTGACTTTCCTCTATAATTAGGGGTTAACTAAGTGAAGCAACACTCCTTTGTTATCACAATTGAAGGAAGCTATAGTGATGGGACTTCCAATGTTCAACCTTGGCCAAGGCTTTTGATATTGATTGATTGTTGTTTTCTTTTATTCACACTTTTATGCCACACTCTTCAAACCACAAAAAGACCACTTAACCAATAACATGCATCCTTGTAGCATTCCTAGGGAAGAACGACTCGGGACTAATACTCTCGATTATAGATTGTAGATTTGTTTGATGATGGATTTTGCGTCGGTTTAGACTATACTACGATTGATTACTTGATAATTTCTATACCGGCAAAAATCCATTTGTCAAAATGGTGCCGTTGCCGGGGAATGCGCATGAGTGCCATGTTTTTGGTTAATGTAAATATGTGAATATTGTGAATATGTTTGTCTTTTGTTTGTTTGTTAGTTTTTGTTAGCTTTAGGTCCCTATTAGTTTTGTTCTTATTTGCCACTATGAATTCTCGTCCTTGTGGTTTTGGATATGACTATGACTATTTTGTAGGCAATGAAAACTTGAATGATGGCTCACACTATGGGAGAGATGAATTCTTACGAGGGGAGCCATATCCATATGAGCAATCATCATGGCTACCTTCCCCTTCAAGCTACTATGATGGTAATCCTCCCTATAATGCATATCATTCCTATGGATATGATGATTCTTATCATGGTTATACCTCTCAACCACCACCATTCTATGCACCATACTCTCAACCCACATCTTATTTCCACCAATTGCCCACATATGATCCAAATCTATATTTCCCCTATGCATACCCTTGTGACGATTATGAACAAGCAACCCTTGAATCACCACCACTCCAACATTTTTATCCTCCAACCCAAGTCCCCATGGATGATACACTTGGTATCATTCTTCAAGAGCAAGAAGAGATCCAAACCGCCTTCACTAGTTTCACCTCTACCCTCCAAGAATTTACGTCCCGTATAGTTTCACCTTCTACCAATAACCAAAATAATTTCCCACCTCAAAGCTTCGATGAATCTTCTTTCCAACCATATTATGACTTCTCCTCTCCGCCACAAACCTCCATGGAAGCATATCAATGTCCATTAATCCAAGAGCAATATGATCCTACTTATGTTAGTAAAGCGGAACAAGAACTAAGGGATCATTTCAAGGAAGAAATGGATCAACTTCAAGCAACCATCCGTCAAAAGATAGATTCTTGGGATTCATATCACAAGCGAAATGAGTTCACGGATGATTGTGAGAAAGCAACCGAAGAGGGAGGTATGAGAGAGACTTTAGAGTCTCAAGTTGAGCACAAAGAAATGGAGTGTGTGTTGCAACAAGCGGAGGAAATGAAGGTTGTTGAAGATAAAGAAGTGGAAGAAGACCTAGAGGAGGTTGAACAAGAAGAAAGCTCCATCAACGAAAACAACTCTACATCAAGTGACAATGGTGATCTTGTTGAAGCTTCCCCCTTCGAATGTGAAGCCAATGTTGAGGAGGGTGCGCAACCTCCAACACATGACTTGATCAATAATAAAGGTTTGAAGGAAGTTAGCAAACAACAAGAATTTAAAGAAAGTTATCAAAAGATGGAAATCATCATGGAGGAGCCAAAGGAAGTGGAACCTACAATGTCAAGACCATTGGATATCTTCATTGCTAAGTCGCCGTCCCAATCACAAATTGAGTGGGTAATCATCTCATCCTTTAATTTTCTTGGCCCATATCAATATGCATTGCTAGAAACGGACGGTCAACTTAGAGCTCTTTGTGGGCTAGAGAGTAAGAACGGATTAGATGTCGGTGGACAATTTGAATCAAGGTGCATAAAGGATGGAATATCAAACTTTGAGTCTCAAAGGTGGAGTGAAGCCAAATTCAAAGGGATTAGGATGATGAGTATGAGTTACAAGGAGAATTCAATAAGTTTGTTACCCCATTGGAAGCATGAAGATCAAGAAGAAAAGGGGTTGACAAATAAAGTATGGGACCCCGGAACATACATAGATCACTATCAACTTAGGGGTCTTGTTACTTGCTTAGGCCCCCTTGAAGGCCTTGTACGTTTAAATTGGGATCCCGGAGGCTATTGGAAGAGCAAACATTGGTGGGGATTCAAAGAAGAGTTCAAGCATAAGCCACCCTAGCAAGGACTCCACCAAATGTCCAACTTAAGGACTTTAACTAAAAGTGCTAGGTGGGAGACACCCCACCATGGTAAACTCTTTCCACTCTCTTCTAACCTTGTTTAATAAGTGATTTGAGTTACCATTGTAGGTAGGTCTTCATTTCATAATTAGCTTGTTTGTGTACATTAGTTGCTAGCATATTAACATATATGTTGTGCTTAGTAGAAATAGAATAAATCTCAAAACCAACTTGCATTTTAGAAAGTGTGTGATTTTGACTAAATAAGGAGTTGTAGCCTTGTAGGCACCATGGGGAGCCTTTGGGCAATTAGAGTTTTTAGGCAATTCAAAAAAAAAAAAAAGAAAAAAAGGGGGTGGACGCGAGCGCATCATGTACGCGCACGCGTCCCTGTATGGATGCACCATGAGCCACACTCCCGAGAGTTGGGCCGCCCTTGGGCAACCATCATGCCTTGAGCCCAACGCAATACACGCGGACGCGCACAACATGCGTGCGCGCCGTCGTCAAGCATATGGACATTCGCGCAGACGCGCACCTGCCGCGTCCGCGCCATTTACTGCTGCATCGATTGAGCCAATCCACAGAGAGTTGAGCCAGTTTTGGGCCAACCTTAAGCCCCTGGCCCAACCTGCTTCGCGCGGACGCGTACATGCCGCGTGCGCGCCGATCTGATTGCGCGACTTCCAGGCCATTGTCCAGAGAGTTAGGCCTGCGTTGGGTCAACTCTAAGCTCCTAGCCCAACTCCATGCACGCGTGCGCGCACTATACGCGCACGCGTCCCTTCCCATTTTGCTCACATACGCTCAGGCGCGCTATACGCGCACGCGTAGACCTCAAGTTTTCTCAATCAACGCGGACGCGCAAGGTGCGCGCTCGCGCCGATTCAAAAAATGGGAATCCTAAGACGCGAAGAGCGTTGCGCCGCAGCGCACTCCCTTCTTCCCCCCTCCATAATCGCCGCTGCTCAGCCGGTACCACCGCCACAGCCAGAGCCTACCGGTGTACCTATCCCGGATCCTCAGGATTAGCATCGAGGACGATGCTTGATCTTAAGTGTGGGGAGGTAGCCGGTGGCATAATTAGATACCGGTGAACATTTTAACCACTTTTCTAGCTATCTCACTTTGCACACTTTTTGTGTATATTTGATGTATTTTGAATTTATTTTAGATACTTTTATTGCTTAGTCAAACATTGAGATTTTCCAAGAAGTTTAAATAGAGGGCATTACCCAATTGATTGAAGGAAATTTTTGGTGAAACTTGCTTGAATTTCATACCTCGTGAAGCATGTATTGAACTAAGAACACAAGCTTGTGAGACTTGAGCCTATTGATGTGGTTACATTTTATAACCACTTATTTTCCATTCTTGTGTGAAATTGTTCTCTTTCTATGATTGTGATCCTTGATTTGCTTGATTCTATATGTCCATTTATTTCTTGTATTTATGCATTATATGATTGAGGCCATCACCTCATTAGCCACTTACCCAAATGGCCAACCCTTTTATACTCCATTGTTAGCCAATTTTGAGCTTATGTTTAACCAACTTATTCTCAATTTAGCACATTACAAGCCCAAGGCGAAAAACCAACAAAAGTCCTTGTTTGGATCTTTGATTAGCCTAGGCTAGTGAGAGTGTTTATTATTCAAAGTTGGTGAGGCTTGGGAACATTGGATGGGATAAAAGGGGTAGTACACTTTCATGTTTAGGAATTGGGTACATATTCATGTATTGATTAAATGTAAAAACCTTGTGCATTGATGTTCTTGTATGTAATAAAGAAAAAAAAGAATGAATGAAAAAGAAAAATAAAGAAAAAAAAATAAAGAAAAAAAATGAATGATGATGAAAAAGAAAAAAAAAAGTATATATAATAAAGAGGGGACAAAATGCCCCAAAGTGAAGTCAATAAAAAGGAATCAATGCATATGTGTTATGAATCAAATAAGAATGCATGAGTATGTAAGAAAAAGTGAAGAATGGGTAGTTAGGATAGTTTGAATTTGTATAGGTCATTATATAGCTAGGTGGGAAAGTCTCTGCTAATCAAAGATTCAAATCCTAGTCCACTTAACCATAAATGATCCTACCTTGATCCTAACCCCATTACAACCCAAATGAAAGACCTCATGATGAATGTATGCATACATTGAATAAGTGTTGATTGTGAGAAGAAAATCAAATTTTGGAAAACATGATTAGAAGAGAATTGAGTGAATTAACCCTTAAACACTTGAGTGAATAGAGCGGATACACATCCGGTGAGGGTTCAAAAAGTTCAATCACATGTATTCGCCCGTATTATCTATATTCTTGTAAGTTGAACTCCTTTTGCTAATTCAATACAATTGTGGTTTGGATTTAATTCCTATCGCCTAGCTCTTGTGCTTACACATGCTCTTGGGAATTGATTTGTTTGAACTAAGCATTTTCAATTACTTTAGATAGTTGCATTTAGATAGGACCCATGTAGTTTAGTTGCATCCAAATAAATGTCATAACCCTTAGTTCCTTCTTATTTTAGCATGAGGACATGCTAAGGCTTAAGTGTGGGGAGGTTGACAAACCCCAATTTGAGGGTTTGTCTTGTATTGAATTTAGAGTATTTTGATAACCTTTTGTCACATTTAGCCTATAAATTAGCATGGTTTTGCTATCTCTCCCATATTTGTGCCTAAGTGTAAAAACATGCTTTTTAAGCCTTATTTTGATGAATTCTATTTCCTCCTTGATTCCATAAGATGCCTTGATGTGTTTGCTAGTAATTCCAGGATTGAAATAGGCTAGGCATGGATCAAAGAAGGCAAGGAAGGAAGCATGCAAGTGGAGAGAAGCACAAAAAGCCAAAGAATTGACTTCGGCCAAGCACGCGTACGCGCACAAGGCGCTCGCGCGCACATTGCAGAATTAGCCAGGGACGCGCACGCGTACCGTGCGCGCGCGCGTCGTAGCCCGCACGTGATTCTTTTATTACAACACGTGCCTGGCGATTTTGAGAGGTTTCAGCAACCAACTTTGGCGCCAAAATGCATATAAGAGCCAAGGATTGAAGGGGATTGACATAACATTCACACATTCACATCCATAGACAAATTTTAGATCATTAGGTAGATATTTTTAGTTAGTTACATTTGTAGAGAGAGAAACTCCAACTTCTCTCTAGGATTCATCTTCATTCTCTCAATTCTCAACCATTCCTTGGTGAGATCTATTGCCACTCTTAATTTACTTTGTTCATATTGTAGATCATCTTCTCTAATCTCAATTAGTGTTGTAATTGTTCAATTCTTGTAAATCTTAGAATTAGCTTTGTTGTTTTGGATTCTATTGATTCAATAAAGATCTCATTTTCATTGTTGTTCATTGTTAATTGTTGTTAATCTCTTGTGTTGAATTGCTTTGATTCTAATTCTTTTCTCTCCATTTTACTATGTCTTTCATTCTTGCTCTCCAAGTGTTTGAGAAAATGCCAACTTTAGAAATGGAGTAGTATTCCCTCACTTGGCCTAGTGGTTGAGTCATTGGAGACACTTGAATAATGGATGTCAATTGTTGATTAAGAATTGAGGATTGCTAATTGACTTAGAGTGCACTAAAGCTAGACTTCCCTAGGGTAAGACTAGGACTTGTGACTTGAGTTAATTACTTTTACTTGACTTTCCTCTATAATTAGGGGTTAACTAAGTGAAGCAACACTCCTTTGTTATCACAATTGAAGGAAGCTATAGTGATGGGACTTCCAATGTTCAACCTTGGCCAAGGCTTTTGATATTGATTGATTGTTGTTTTCTTTTATTCACACTTTTATGCCACACTCTTCAAACCACAAAAAGACCACTTAACCAATAACATGCATCCTTGTAGCATTCCTAGGGAAGAACGACTCGGGACTAATACTCTCGATTATAGATTGTAGATTTGTTTGATGATGGATTTTGCGTCGGTTTAGACTATACTACGATTGATTACTTGATAATTTCTATACCGGCAAAAATCCATTTGTCAAGGATCCAAAGGAATCTGAGGCTCATACAGAGACCATAGAGATTCCATTAAATCTCCTTCTGCCATTCATGAGCTCTGAAGACTATTCTTCCTCAGAAGAGGATGAAGATGTAACTGGAGAGCAAGTTGCTCAATATTTAGGAGCTATCATGAAGATGAATGCCAAGTTGTTTGGTAATGAGGCTTGGGAAGGTGAACCCCCCTTGCTCATTAGTGAACTGGATACTTGGATTCAGAAAATTCTACCTCAAAAGAAACAAGATCCTGGCAAGTTCTTAATACCTTGTACCATAGGCACCATGATCTTTGAAAAAGCTCTGTGTGATCTGGGGTCAGGGATAAATCTAATGCCACTCTCTGTTATGGAGAAGCTGGGGATCATTGAGGTACAACCTGCCTTGTTCTCATTACAACTGGCAGACAAGTCATTGAGACAAGCCTATGGAATAGTAGAGGACGTGCTAGTAAAGGTTGAAGGCCTTTACATCCCTGCTGATTTCATAATCTTAGACACTAGGAAGGAAGAGGATGATTGCATCATCCTTGGAAGACCCTTCCTAGCCACAGCAGGAGCTGTGATAGATGTCAACAGAGGTGAGTTAGTCCTTCAATTGAATGGGGACTACCTTGTGTTTAAGGCACATGGCCATCCCTCTGTGACAAAAGAGAGTAAGCATGAAGAGCTTCTCTCAGTTCAGAGTCAAGAAGAAGAGCCTCCACAGTCAAACTCTAAGTTTGGTGTTGTGAGGCCACAACCAAACTCTAAGTTTGGTGTTAAGATCCCATATCCAAACTCTAAGTTTGGTATGGGCAACTATACAACATTGACCTGATCACCTTGTGGCTCCATGAGAGCCACTGTCAAGCTATTGACATTAAAGAAGCGCTTGTTGGGAGGCAACCCAATTTTATTTATCTAATTTCTATTTTATACTATTTTATTGTTATTTTGTGTTTTATTAGGTACATGATCATGAGGAGTCACGAAAAAATCAAAAAAATTAAAAACAGAGTCAAAAATAGAAGAAAAAATTTTTCACCCTGGAGGACGCACAGGCTGGCGTTCAACGCCAGTAAGATGCATCTGGCTGGCGTTCAACGCCAGAATAGAGCACCATTCTGGCGCTGAACGCCAGAAACAAGCAACATTCTGGCGCTGAACTCCAGGAATGTGCCCAGAGAGGAAAAACTGGCGCTGAACGCCAGTAACAAGCATGAAACTGGCGTTCAAACGCCAGAAACATGCTTTACATGGGCGTTAAACGCCCAGAATGTGCACCAATGGGTGTTTAAACGCCAGAATGATGCACGAAGGCATTTTACATGCCTAATTTGGTGCAGGGATGGAATTCCTTGACACCTCAGGATCTGTGGACCCCACAGGATCCCCACCTAACATATTCCCACCTTATCTTTTAATCCTAATCACACTCTCCTAATCCAAAATCACTCTTCCCCATGTCACACTTCCCAACACCTTTCACCAATCACCTCAACTCCTCTTCCCAACTACCCCATTCACCACTCACATCCATCCACTCTTCCCCATAAACCCCACCTACCTTCAAAATTCAAACCAATTTCCCTCCCATTCCCACCCAAATGGCCAAACATACCTTCCCCCCTTTCCCTATAAATCCCTTCCATTCTACTTCATTTTCACACAACACAACCCCTCCTTCTTCACCTAAACCGAACCTACCTTTCTCCCTCTCCACCATATTTTCTTCTTCTTCTTCTTCTCTTCTTTCTTTTATTGCTCGAGGGCGAGCAATATTTTAAGTTTGGTGTGGTAAAAGCATAAGCTTTTTTTTGTTTTTCCATTACCAATGGCACCTAAGGCCGGAGTATCCTCTAGAAAAGGAAAAGGGAAGACAAAAGCTTCCAGCTCCGAGTCATGGGAGATGGAAAGATTCATCTCCAAAAGCCATCAAGACCACTTCTATGATGTTGTGGCAAAGAAGAAGGTGATCCCTGAGGTCCCTTTTAAGCTCAAAAAGAATGAGTATCCAGAGATCCGACATGAAGTTCAAAGAAGAGGTTGGGAAGTCTTAACCAACCCCATGCAACAAGTTGGAATCTTAATGGTTCAAGAGTTCTATGCCAATGCATGGATCACTAGGAACCATGACCAAGGTATGAACCCAAGTCCAAAGAATTATCTCACAATGGTTAGGGGGAAATACTTGGATTTCAGTCCGAAAAATGTAAGGTTGGCATTCCACTTGCCTATGATGCAAGGTGATGAACGCCTCTACACTAGAAGGGTCAACTTTGATCAAAGGTTGGACCAATTCCTTATGGACATTTGTGTGGAAGGAGCTCAATGGAAGAGAGACTCCAAAGGCAAGCCAGTCCAATTAAGAAGACTGGACCTCAAGCCTATAGCTAGAGGATGGTTGGAGTTCATTCAACGCTCCATCATTCCTACTAGCAACCGATCTGAAGTTACTGTGGATCGGGCCATTATGATTCATGGCATCATGATTGGAGAGGAAGTAGAAGTTCATGAGGTCATTTCCAATGAAATCTACAAAATAGCCGACAAGCCCTCACCTATGGCACGGCTAGCTTTTCCTCACCTTATTTGCCATCTATGTTACTCAGCTGGAGTTATCATAGAAGGAGATGTCTCCATTGAGGAAGACAAGCCCATCACCAAGAAAAGGATGGAGCAAGCTAGAGAAGCTCCTCACGGTTTTCAAGAGGTGCATGAGGAAGTTCATCATCAAGAAATCCCTGAGATGCCTTAAGGGATGCACTTTCCTCCAAACAACTATTGGGAGCAACTCAACACTTCTTTAGAAGGTTTGAGTCACAATGTGGAACAATTAAGGGTGGAACATCATGAGCACTCCATCATTCTCCAAGAAATAAGAGAAGATCAAAGAGCAATGAGGGAGGAGCAACAAAAGCAAGGAAGGGACATAGAAGAGCTAAAGAACATCATTGGACCTTCAAGAAGGCGCCACCTTCACTCAGGTGGATTCATTCCTTGTTCTTATTTCTTTCTGCTTTTCGGTTTTTATGTTGTGTTTATCTATATTTTGTGTCTCTACTTCATGATCATTAGTATGTAGTAACTATGTCTTAAAGCTATGAATAAATTCCATTAATCCTTCACCTCTCTTAAAAGAAAAATGTTTTAATTCAAAAGAACAAGAAGTACATGAATTTCGAATTTATCCTTGAATTTAATTTAATTATATTGATGTGGTGACAATACTTTTTGTTTTCTGAATGAATGATTGAACAGTGCATAATTTTGATCTTGTTGTTCATGAATGTTAAAATTGTTGGCTCTTGAAAGAATGATGAACAAAGAGAAATGTTATTGAGGATCTGAAAAATCATGAAATTGCTTCTTGAAGCAAGAAAAAGTAGTGAAAAAAAAGAAGCATGTGAAAAAAAAATGGCGAAAAAAATTTAGAAAGAAAAAGAAAAAGCAAGCAGAAAAAGCCAATAGCCCTCAAAACCAAAAGGCAAGGGTAAAAAGGATCCAAGGCTTTGAGCATCAATGGATAGGAGGGCCCAAGGAAATAAAATCCAGGCCTAAGCGGCTAAATCAAGCTGTCCCTAACCATATGCTTGTGTCATGAAGGTCCAAGTGAAAAGCTTGAGACTGAGTGGTTAAAGTCGTGATCTAAGGCAAAAGAGTGTGCTTAAGAGCTCTGGACACCACTAACTGGGGACTCTAGCAAAGCTGAGTCACAATCTGAAAAGGTTCACCCAGTTATGTGTCTGTGGCATTTATGTATCCGGTGGTAATACTGGAAAACAGAGTGCTTAGGGCCACGGCCAAGACTCATAAGTAGCTGTGTTCAAGAATCAACATGCTTTACTAGGAAAGTCAATAACACTATCTGAAATTCTAAGTTCCTAGAGAAGCCAATCATTCTGAACTTCAAAGGAAAAAGTGAGATGCCAAAACTGTTCAGAAGCAAAAAGCTACAAGTCCCGCTCATCTAATTATAATTAATATTCATTGATATTTTGGAATTTGTAGTATATTCTCTTCTTTTTATCCTAATTGATTTTCAGTTGCTTGGGGACAAGCAACAATTTAAGTTTGGTGTTGTGATGAGCGGATAATTTATACGCTTTTTGGCATTGTTTTTAGGTAGTTTTTAGTAAGTTCAAGCTACTTTTAGGGATGTTTTCATTAGTTTTTATGTTAAATTCACATTTCTTGACTTTACTATGAGTTTGTGTGTTTTTCTGTGATTTCAGGTAATTTCTGGCTGAAATTGAGGTACTTGAGCAAAACTCTGAAAAAGGCTGACAAAAGGACTGCTGATGCTGTTGGAATCTGACCTCCCTGCACTCAAAATGGCGCGCTCTCAACGGCGTTGGAAAGTAGACATCCAGAGCTTTCCAGCAATATATAATAGTCCATACTTTATTCGGAAATTGATGACGTAACTTGGCGTTGAACGCCAAGTACATGCTGCTGTCTGGAGTTAAACGCCAGAAACACGTCATGATCCGGAGTTGAACGCCCAAAACACGTTATAACTTGGAGTTCAACTCCAATAAAAGCCTCAGCTCGTGAATAGATCAAGCTCAGCCCAAACATACACCAAGTGGGCCCCGGAAGTGGATTTATGCATCAATTACTTACTCATGTAAACCCTAGGAGCTAGTTTATTATAAATAGAACTTTTTACTATCATAATCTCATCCTGGATTGTATTTTGAATCCTGTGATCACGTTTTGGGGGCTGGCCATTCGGCCATGCCTGAACCTTTCACTTATGTATTTTCAACGGTGGAGTTTCTGCACACCATAGATTAAGGGTGTGGAGCTCTGCTGTACCTCAAGTTTCAATACAATTACTATTACTTTCTATTCAAATCTCTTTTATTCTTATTCCAAGATATACGTTACACTTAACTTTGATGAATGTGATGATCCATGACACTCATCATCATTCTCACCTATGAACGCACGTGACTGACAACCACTTCCGTTCTACTCTAGGCCGGGCGCATATCTCTTAGATTCCCCAACAGAATCTTCGTGGTATAAGCTAGATAGATGGCGGCATTCATGAGGATCCGGAAAGTCTAAACCTTGTCTGTGGTATTCCGAGTAGGATTCTGGGATTGAATGACTGTGACGAGCTTCAAACTCCTGAAGGCTGGGCGTGATGACAAGCGCAAAAGAATCAAGGGATTCTATTCCAACCTGATTGAGAACCGACAGATGATTAGCCGTGCTGTGACAGAGCATAGGAACGTTTTCACTGAGAGGATGGGATGTAGCCATTGACAACGGTGATGCCCTACATACAGCTTGCCATGGAAAGGAGTAAGAAGGATTGGATGAATGTAATAAGAAAGTAGAGATTCAAAAGGAGCACAACATCTCCATACGCCTATCTGAAATTTCCACTATTGATTTACATAAGTATCTCTATCCATTTTATTTTCTGTTTATTTTTATTAATCATATTTGATTTTCTAAATTCCATAATTTTATCCTCCTGACTGGGATTTACAAGATGACCATAGCTTGCTTCATACCAACAATCTCTGTGGGATCGACCCTTACTCACGTAAGGTATTACTTGGACGACCCAGTACACTTGCTGGTTAGTTGAACGGAGTTGTGTCCACACATAAGTGCCATAATAATGATTCCATACAACAACAAAGAATACTACGTTGATGTGATCACAATTTCGTCCACCATAACCCTTTGATTTACATGTTCCCTTTCTTTTTTTCCTTTTCAATGGCCACCAAGAAGGATAAAGAGAAAGCTGTTAACAAACCACCGGCAAGGAGAGAAACTAACAAAGCGCTAGCTGCGGAACCATCCTCAACATTAGTCAAGCCATCAACACAGCAGGTCAAGAGGATTATCAAGGTCGATGAAACTGAAAAAGCCTTTCCGGCAAGGGACACTGCGCGTTTCCCTAACTGCTACTGTGAGCAGATGTTCCCCATCCTGGCTAAGCGGAATTACAACAATGGGCACCTACTCATCCTCCCTTATAACATTGTTGATCTTGTATAGCCCCGCATTGAGCGCAGACACTGGGGATTCTTATGAAGGCAGCCACGGCAGGTCAACCTTTCATGGGTAGTTGAATTCTGCTCTAATTTTCACATGCCCGAACTGCAGTCTGTCTACGTTCGTCAGAAGCAAGTCTCTATATCTGAAGGGGCCATTCAGCAAGCTTTAGATCTCCCCCCTGCTCCCGAAGGATTGAACGCATACCAGAAAGCCTCTGTCAAGCACCAGACATACCAATTAGTCTAGGACGACGTCCTCCAAGTTATAGCACAACCTGGCAGCCACTGGATCTATGGATACCATCGATCTTAACCTAAGGGTATCTCGGCTTCAGCACTTACCTTGGAAGCTCGAGTGTGGGCACAAATCATGTCCCACTATGTCTTTCCGAGCACCCACGAGTCTTCCTTCACTACGGACATGGCTGTTCTCATCTGGTGTATCCTTACAGACCAGCCTCTCAACTTACCAAGACACATCCAGCAAGCCATGGGACACGTACAAATTGCGGGTAACCTTTCCTTTTCTTCCTTAGTTTCAGATCTAGTCTCAGCAGCCAGAGTCTCCTACAGAGCTGGAGACACCAGGGCCATGATTCTGCGGGATGATCAGTATGTCCCCAGTGGAAAGTACATCAGACCCCCAGCAGCCACTACCAGCCGAACTATAGACCTGGCCAGAGATACCACTTCTCCTTCCACATCACAAGCACCTTCAACAAATCAACTGCTCCTTCAAATACTTCAGAGGTTGGACCGGCAAGACCGGCAAATAAAGCGAATGGAGCGCCGCAACAAGCGCCGATTTACATACCTCAAAAAGCTGATTGTTGGCAACCACCCATATGAAAAAGAACCAGACACTCCATACTCCACTTCACCTACCAGCACCGGGGGCCATGACGACCCCGACTGTGGAGATGCTATTACCAGCCCCCCTTTGTTCCTGACTGATGGCACTGAGGACGGTGCCAAGCTTCAAGTGTGGGGAGGTCGGTCAGTACCTGACTCCGGAGGTAATTGCTTTTTCTTAACACCAATAGGTTATTTTTTTGTTTTTTCTTTTATTAGATAGGATAGATTGCATAGTAATAAGTGTTTGCATGCATGTCTATTTGGTTAAAAAACAAGTTTCCTTTTAAGACCCCATTTTTTGAAAAAAAATTAACTAATTCAAATTTAAATTCTATGTTAAACTTGTTTGAAGCTTGTATTTGGAACATGAATTATAGCTAAGACCACACAACCCGTGAGTTTCGAGCTTAATTGTATGGTTACACTATTTAACCATGATATTTATTCATGTGTGTGTGTGTTCTTCTCTATAATTGCAATCTTTACATTGTTCCACTCTATATGTCCATTGTTTAGTGTATTTACATGTATGCATATGATTGAGGCCATCATTTTTATTAGCTCACTTATCCCAAAGAGGCTACCCTTTCAATTACCGTTGTTTGCCACTTTGAGCTGTTTTAATCCCCATTTGTTCTTTATATTATCACATCACTAGCCTTAAGCGCAAAAATAATTAATTACCTAATTTGAATCTTTGGTTAGCTTAAGATAGTGTGTTAACTAAGTATGGGAAAATTGTGGGAACATGGGTTGATAGGAATGTGTTATGTTTCTACTTTATTTAAATAATTAGAATTTGGGTGCCTACTCATGTGAAAAAGGAAAAACCATATGCAGTAAAATGTTATGTTTGTTTTCAGGTTAAATAAAAAAAAAGAGAAAAACCAAAAATATTCAAATAATTAAGTAGAAAAGTGAATAAGGGGACAAAATTACCCCAATGTCAAGTTTAAAGAAAGATCAATGCATATGTGAGAAAATTAAAGAAAAGTTGATGCATGAGTACTTAATGCAAAAGTGGGAATTTTGGGTACCTATGCATGATTTTAAAATTTCATAGAGTGTGTGTATGTTAGGTGATAGCTTAGGTTACTCAAAGATTCAATTTATAAATCACTTCGCCATACATATATCCTCACCCTTACCTTAGCTCCATTTCAACTATGAAAAAGACCTCATGATGTTTGCATTAGTGCATTAAATATTTGTTGATTGGTTAGATGAAGAATAAAGTTTTAGAAAGCATGACTAGAGAAGAGTAGAGTGATCAACCCTAGACACTTAAGAGACTAGAGTGCATATAGACCACCAGTGAGGGTTCAACGCATGATTCTATGTTCCCTACTTTCATGAGCTATCTTCTTACAAGTTTAATTGCTTCTTATTTTATGATTTAAATTAGTGGAATTTGATTTATGTCTTTCTTGGAGAACTTGTTTACTTTTGACCAAGTAGATAGAAACATCTTAGCATATAGTTGTATTCAAATACGTAGGTTGCATTGCATTGCATGAGTCTTACTTTCTGATGAGCGGATAATTTATACACTTTTTGGCATTGTTTTTAGGTAGTTTTTAGTAAGTTCAAGCGACTTTTAGGGATGTTTTCATTAGTTTTTATATTAAATTCACATTTCTGGACTTTACTATGAGTTTGTATGTTTTTCTGTAATTTCAGGTAATTTCTGGCTGAAATTGAGGGACTTGAGCACAACTCTGAAAAAGGCTGACAAAAGGACTGCTGATGCTGTTGGAATCTGACCTCCCTGCACTCAAAATGGATTTTCTGGAGCTACAGAACTCCAAATGGCGTGCTCTCAACGGCGTTGGAAAGTAGACATCCAGAGCTTTCTAGCAATATATAATAGTTCATACTTTATTCGGGAATTGACGACGTAAAGTGGCGCTCAACGCCAAGTACATGCTGCTGTCTGGAGTCAAACGCCAGAAACACGTCACGACCCGGAGTTGAACGCCAGAAACACGCTATAACTCGGCGTTCCACTCCAAAGGAAGTCTCAGCTCGTGGATAGATCAAGCTCAGCTCAAACACACACCAAGTGGGCCCCGGAGGTGAATTTATGCATCAATTACTTACCTCTGTAAACCCTAGTAGCTAGTTTAGTATAAATAAGACTTTTTACTAGTGTATTAGTTGTCTTTTGACCACGTTTCATCTTTGGTCTCAGTTTTGTTTTATTCTTCATCTTAGGGGGCCATTGATCACGTTTTGGGGGCTGGCCATTCGGCCATGCCTGAACCTTTCACTTATGTATTTTCAACAGTGGAGTTTCTACACACCATAGATTAAGGGTGTGCAGCTCTGCTGTACCTCAAGTTTCAATACAATTACTATTATTTTCTATTCAATTCTCCTTATTCTTATTCCAAGATATACGTTACACTTCAACTTGATGAATGTGATGATCCGTGACACTCATCATCATTCTCACCTATGAACGCGCGTGCTGACAACCACTTCCGTTCTACCTTAGGCCGGGCGCATATCTCTTAGATTCCCCAACAGAATCTTTGTGGTATAAGCTAGATAGATGGCGGCATTCATGGAAATCCAGAAAGTCTAACCTTGTCTGTGGTATTCCGAGTAGGATTCCGGGAATCCGGAAAGTCTAACCTTGTCTGTGGTATTCCGAGTAGGATTCTGGGATTGAATGACTGTGACGAGCTTCAAACTCCTGAAGGCTGGGCGTTAGTGACAGACACAAAAGAATCAAGGGATTCTATTTTAACCTGATTGAGAACCGACAGATGATTAGCCGTGCTGTGACAGAGCATAGGACCATTTTCACTAAGAGGATGGGATGTAGCCATTGACAACGGTGATGCCCTACATACAGCTTGCCATGGAAAGGAGTAAGAAGGATTGGATGAATATAATAAGAAAGTAGAGATTCGAGAAGAGCACAGCATCTACATATGCCTATCTGAAATTCCTACCATGGAATTATATGAGTAACTATTTACTATTTTATTTTCTGTTTATTATTTATTTTCGAACTTATCATAAACCATTTAATCTGCCTAACTGAGATTTACAAGGTGACCATAGCTTGCTTCATACCAACAATCTCTGTGGGATCGACCCTTACTCACGTAAGGTATTACTTGGATGACCCAGTACACTTGCTGGTTAAGTTGAACGGAGTTATGATCACACGTGCCATTACCAGGGATTATTAACATCCCAATTCATCATACCATGATCTCTTTGGGGTATTTTTGATAGAGCCAATATTTAAATTTCATACAAGTACAAAGAGACCAACTTTGAGGATCACAATTTCGTCCACCAAGTTTTTGGCGCCGTTGCCGGGGATTGTTCGAGTATGGACAACTAACGGTTCATCTTGTTGTTCAGATTAGGTAATTTTCTTTTCAAAAATCTTTTTCAAAATTTTTCTTTTATTTTTCGTTTTTCCAAACTTTATTTTCGATAAAAAAATTAATAAAAATCCAAAAAAATTAATAAAATCATAAAAATAAAAAATATTTTGTGTTTCTTGTTTGAGTCTTGAGTCAATCTTTAAGTTTGGTGTCAATTGCATGCTTTAAAAAATTTTCTTGCATTTTTCGAGAAATTCATGCATTCATAGTGTTCTTTATGATCTTCAAGTTGTTCTTGGTAAGTCCTCTTGTTTGATCTTGATGTTTTCTTGTTTTGTGTTGTCTGTTGTTTTTCATATGCATTTTTCGTTTGTTAGAGTCCATGCATTAAAGATTTCTAAGTTTGATGTCTTGCATGTTTTCTTTGCATCAAAAATTTTTCAAAAATATGTTCTTGATGTTCATCATGATCTTCAAAGTGTTCTTGATGTTCATCTTAACATTCATAGTGTTCTTGCATGCATCATGTGTTTTGATCCAAAATTCTTAAAGTTTTGGGTCATAATTGTGTTTTTCTCCCTCATAAAAAAAATTTCAAAAATCAAAAAATATCTTTTCCTTTTTTCTCTCAAAAATTTTGAAAATTTGAGTTGACTTAGTCAAAAATTTTCAAAATTAGTTGTTTCTTACAAGTCAAGTCAAATTTTCAATTTTAAAAATCTTATCTTTTCAAAATCTTTTTCAAAAATCATATCTTTTTCATTTTTTTCTATTTTTCGAAAATTTTTAAAATCTTTTTCAAAATAATTTCAAAATCTTTTTTTTTTATCTTTATATCAAATTTTCAAAAATTAGCTAACAATTAATGTGATTGATTCAAAAATTTGAAGTTTGTTACTTTCTTGTTAAGAAAGGTTCAATCTTTAAATTCTAGAATTATATCTTGTAGTTACTTGTTAGTTAAGTAATTAATTTTAATTTTAAAAATTAAATCTTTTTCAAACAAATCTTTTTATCACATCTTCTTATCTTATCTTTTTATCATATCTTTTTCAAAATTTTATCTTTTTCAAAAATCTGATTTTAAAATATCTTATCTAACTTCTTATCTTCTTATCTTTTCAAATTTGATTTTAATATCTTTTTCAACTAACTCTTTGACTTTGTGTTTGTTTCTTATCTTTTTCAAAACCACCTAACTACTTTTCCCTCTCTAATTTTCGAAAATATCTCATCTCTTTTTCAAAAAAACTCTTTTTGTTTTAAATTTTAATTTTAATCTTATCTTATCTTTAATTTTCGAAAATACTAACCTCTTTTTCAAAATTATTTTCAAAATTCTCCCTCTCTTTTCTTATTCTATTTAATTATTTATTTACTAACACTTCTCTTCACCTCTCTTCATCTAAAAATCCGAACCCATTCTTCTTCACTCTTCCCCCCTTTTCTTCTTCTACTAATGTAAAGGAATCTCTATACTGTGACATACTGGATTCCTCTTCTTTTCTTGTTTTCTTCTCTTTCATATGAGCAGGAATAAGAAAAAAGGCACTCTTGTTGAAATTGATCCCGAACCTGAAAGGACTCTGAAGAGGAAACTAAGAGAAGCTAAATTACAACAATCTAAAGGTAACCTTTCAGAAATATTAGAACAAGAGAAGGAGATGGCAGCCGAACCCAACAACAATAATGCAAGGAAGAATGCTTGGTGACTTCACAAAACCAACGTCCAAATTTGATGGAAGAAGCATCTCCATTCCTGCCATTGGAGCCAACAATTTTGAGCTTAAACCTCAACTAGTTGCTTTAATGCAACAGAACTGCAAGTTTTATGGACTTCCATCTGAAGATCCTTACCAGTTTTTAACTGAGTTCTTGCAGATTTGTGAGATTGTTAAGACAAATGGAGTAGATCCTGAAGTCTACAGGCTCATGCTTTTCCCTTTTGCTGTAAGAGACAGAGCTAGAATATGGTTGGACTCACAACCTAAAGATAGCCTGGACTCCTGGGATAAGCTGGTCACGACTTTCTTGGATAAATTCTTTCCTCCTCAAAAGCTGAGCAAGCTTAGAGTGGATGTTCAGACCTTCAAGCAAAAAGATGGTGAATCCCTCTATGAAGCTTGGGAAAGATACAAGTAGCTGACCAAAAGGTGTCCATCTGACATGTTTTCAGAATGGACCATATTAGATATATTCTATTATGGTCTATCTGAGTTTTCGAAAATGTCATTGGACCATTCTGCAGGTGGATCCATTCACCTAAAGAAAACACCTGCAGAAGCTCAAGAACTCATTGACATGGTTGCAAATAACCAATTCATGTACACTTCTGAGAGGAATTCCGTGAATAATGGGACACCTCAGAGGAAGGGAGTTCTTGAAATTGATGCTCTGAATACAATATTGGCTCAGAACAAAGTGTTGACTCAGCAAGTCAACATGATCTCTCAAAGTCTGAATTGATGGCAAAATGCATCCAACAGTACTAAAGAGGCAGCTTCTGAAGAAGCTTATGATCCTGAGAACCCTGCAATGGCAGAGGTTAATTACATGGGTGAACCTTATGGAAACACCTATAATTCATCATCGAGAAATCATCCAAATTTCTCATGGAAGGATCAACAAAAACCTCAACAAGGCTTTAACAATGGTGGACGCAATAGGCTGAGCAATAGCAAGCCTTTTCCATCATCTTCTCAACAACAGACAGAGAATTCTGAACAAAACACTTCTAATTTAGCCAATCTAGTCTCTGATCTGTCAAAGGCCACTTTCAGTTTCATGAGTGAAACAAGATCCTCCATCAGATATCTGGAGGCACAAGTGGGCCAGCTGAGTAAGAAAGTCATTGAAACTCCTCCCAGTATTCTCCCAAGCAATACAGAAGAGAGGAGAAGGACGAAAATCCTAGGGAGGAAGACCTCCTGGGATGTCTCTCAAGCAAGAAGGAGTTTCCTATTAAGGATCCAAAGGAATCTGAGGCTCATATAGAGACCATAGAGATTTCATTAAATCTCCTTCTGCCATTCATGAGCTCTGAAGACTATTCTTCCTCTGAAGAGGATGAAGATGTGACTAGAGAGTAAGTTGCTCAATATTTAGGAGCTATCATGAAGCTGAATGCCAAGTTGTTTGGTAATGAGACTTGGGAAAGTGAACCTCCCTTGCTCATTGGTGAACTAGACACCTGGATTCAGAAAATTTTACCTCAAAAGAGGCAAGATTTTGGCAAGTTCTTAATACCTTGTACCATAGGCACCATGACCTTTGAAAAAGCTCTATGTGATCTGGGGTCAGGGATAAATCTTATGCCACTCTCTGTAATGGAGAAGCTGGGGATCATTGAGGTACAACCTGCCTTGTTCTCATTACAATTGGCGGACAAGTCATTGAGACAAGCTTATGGAATAGTAGAGGACGTGTTAGTAAAGGTTGAAGGCCTTTACATCCCTGCTGATTTCATAATCTTAGACACTAGGAAGGAAGAGGATGAATGCATCATCCTTGGAAGACCTTTCCTAGCTACAGCAGGAGCTGTGATAGATGTCAACAGAGGTGAATTAGTCCTTCAATTGAATGGGGACTACCTTATGTTTAAGGCACATGGCCATCCCTCTGTGACAAAAGAGAGTAAGCATGAAGAGCTTCTCTCAGTTCAGAGTCAAGAAGAGCCCCCACAGTCAAACTCTAAGTTTGGTGTTAGGAGGCCACAACCAAACTTTAAGTTTGGTGTTAAGTTTGGTGTTGGGACTATACAACATTGACCTGATCACCTTGTGGCTCCATGAGAGTCCACTGTCAAGCTATTGACATTAAAGAAGCGCTTGTTGGGAGGCAACCCAATTTTATTTATCTAATTTTTTATTTTATTTTATTTTATTGTTATTTTGTGTTTTATTAGGTACATGATCATGTGGAGTCACGAAAAAAATATAAAAATTAAAAACAGAATCAAAAACAGCAGAAGAAAAATCACACCCTGGAGGAAGGACAGACTGGCGTTCAACGCCAGTAAGGAGAATCTGGCTGGCGTTCAATGCCAGAACAGAGCATGACTCTGGCACTGAATGCCAGAAACAAGCAACATTCTGGCGTTTGAATGCCAGGAATGTGCCTTGAGAAAAGCTGGCGCTGAACACCAGTAACAAACATGGAACTGGCGTTCAACGCCAAAAACATGCTACACATGGGCGTTGAACACCCAGAACATGCCACGCATGGGCGTTGAACGCCCAGAACGTGCATCACCTCGGCGTTTAAACGCCAGAATGGTATGCAAAGGCATTGGTGCACGAAATTGTGATCATCAATGGCGCCATTAATATGGTACGCTCAATTGCAATCTCAACTCTTTATCACAACTTCGCACAACTAACCAGCAAGTGCACTGGGTCGTCCAAGTAATAAACCTTACGCGAGTAAGGGTCGATCCCACGGAGATTGTTGGTATGAAGCAAGCTATGGTCACCTTGTAAATCTTAGTCAGGCAGATTCAAATGGTTATAGATGATTTATGAATAAAGCATAAAACAAGGATAGAGATACTTATGTAATTCATTGGTGAGAATTTCAGATAAGCGTATGGAGATGCTTTGTCCCTTCCGTCTCTCTGCTTTCCTACTGTCTTCATCCAATCCGTCTTACTCCTTTCCATGGCAAGCTGTATGTTGGGCATCACCGTTGTCAGTGGCTACAGTCCCGTCCTCTCAGTGAAAATGTTCAACGCACCCTGTCACGGCACGGCTAATCATCTGTCGGTTCTCAATCAGGTTGGAATAGAATCCATTGATTCTTTTGCGTCTGTCACTAACGCCCAACCTTCAAGAGTTTGAAGCTCGTCACAGTCATTCAATCATTGAATCCTACTCAGAATACCACAGACAAGGTTTAGACCTTCCGGATTCTCTTGAATGCCGCCATCAATTCTAGCTTATACCACGAAGATTCCGATTAAGGAATCCAAGAGATAAACATTCAAGCCTTGTTTGCTTGTAGAACGGGAGTGGTTGTCAGGCACGCCTTCATAAGTGAGAATGATGATGAGCGTCACATAATCATCACATTCATCAAGTTCTTGAGTGCAAATGAATATCTTGGAATAAGAACAAGCTGAATTGAATAGAAGAACAACAGTAATTGCATTAATACTCGAGGTACAGCAGAGCTCCACACCTTAATCTATGGTGTGTAGAAACTCCACCGTTGAAAATACATAAGAACAAGGTCTAGGCATGGCCGAATGGCCAGTGATGAGCGGATAATTTGTACGCTTTTTGGCATTATTTTTAGTATGTTTCTAGTAGGATTTAGTTAGTTTTTAGTATATTTTTATTAGTTTTTAGTTAAAATTCACTTTTCTGGACTTTACTATGAGTTTGTGTGTTTTTCTGTGATTTCAGGTATTTTCTGGCTGAAATTGAGGGACCTGAGCAAAAATCTGATTCAGAGACTGAAAAGGACTGCAGATGCTGTTGGATTCTGACCTCCCTGCACTCGAAGTGGATTTTCTGGAGCTACAGAAGCCCAATTGGCGCGCTCTCAACGGCGTTGGAAATTAGACATCCTGGGCTTTCCAGCAATATATGATAGTTCATACTTTGCCCAAGATTTGATGGCCCAAACCGGCGTTCAAAGTCACCTTCAGATTTCCCAGCGTTAAACGCCGGAACTGGCACCAAAGTAGGAGTTAAACGCCCAAACTAGCACAGAAGCTGGCGTTTAACTCCAAGAAGAGTCTCTACACAAAAATGCTTCATTGCTCGGCCCAAGCACACACCAAGTGGGCCCAGAAGTGGATTTTTATGTTATTTACTCATCTTTGTAATTCTTAAGCTACTAGTTCCCTATAAATAGGACCTTTTGCTATTGTATTTTTCATCTTTTGATCACTTTAGATCTTAGATCATTGGGAGGCTGGCCTCACGGCCATGCCTAGACCTTGTTCTTATGTATTTTCAACGGTGGAGTTTCTACACACCATAGATTAAGGTGTGGAGCTCTGTTGTACCTCGAGTATTAATGCAATTACTATTGTTCTTCTATTCAATTCCGCTTGTTCTTGTTCCAAGATATCACTTGTTCTTCAACTTGATGAATGAGATGATCCGTGACACTCATCATCATTCTCACCTATGAACGTGTGCCTGACAACCACCTCCGTTCTACCCTAGATTGGGTGAATATCTCTTGGATTCCTGATACACGACGCATGGTTGATCGCATGACAACCGAGCGCTCGCCTGACAACTGAGCCAGCCATTCTGTGAGATCAGAGTCTTCGTGGTATAGGCAAGAACTGATGGCGGCATTCAAGAGAATCTGGAAGGTCTAAACCTTGTCTGTGGTATTCTGAGTAGGATTCAATGATTGAATGACTGTGACGTGCTTCAAACTCCTGAGGGCGGGGCGTTAGTGACAGACGCAAAAGAATCACTGGATTCTATTACGGCCTGATTGAGAACCGACAGATGGATAGCCGTGCCGTGACAGGGTGCGTTGAACATTTCCACTGAGAGGATGGGAGGTAGCCACTGACAACGGTAAAACCCTTGCATAAGCTTGCCATGGAAAGGAGTAACAAGGATTGGATGAAGACAGTAGGAAAGCAGAGAGACGGAAGGGACAAAGCATCTTCATACGCTTATCTGAAATTCTCACCAATGAATTGTATAAGTATCTCTATCTTTATCTTTATGTTTCATTCATCATTTATACCCATTTGAGTCTGCCTGACTAAGATTTACAAGGTGACCATAGCTTGCTTCATACCAACAATCTCTGTGGGATCGACCCTTACTCGCGTAAGGTTTATTACTTGGACGACCCAGTACACTTGCTGGTTAGTTGTGCGAAGTTGTAGTGATCACAATTTCGTGCACCAAGTTTTTGGCGCCGTTGCCGGGGATTGTTTCGTGTATGGACAACTGATGGTTCATCTTGTTGCTTAGATTAGGTATTTTTCAGAGTTCTTAAGAATGAATTCTAGTGTTTCAAGGTGATGTTCTTATCATCACCAAAGCTGATTGATTCTCATCAATTTAGCTCTTGAATGCAATGTCCTGCTGAAGCTTGGCTATCCATGTATAATTCCTTTAGACTAAAGCTTTAGACTAACATTGCATGATTCCTGGAATTCTCATTAAGAATTTTGATACCTTTATTTTCTTTTTCACTTAATTTTCAAAAAATCAAAAAAATTACAAAATCATAAAAACCAAAAATATTTTATGTTTCTTGTTGAGTCTAGTGTCTCATTTTAAGTTTGGTGTCTTGCATGCATTGTTTATATGATCTTGGTTCTATTTTCAAGTCAATAGTACAGGGAACTGAAGATTCAGAACATGCAGCAGAGGAATTACACAGAAAAAGCTGGGCGTTCAAAACGCCCAGTGAAGAAGGACAGACTGGCGTTTAAACGCCAGCCAGGGTGCCTGGTTGGGCGTTTAAAAAGGTAGTGCATTGGGCGTTAAACGCCAAAATGTGCACCATTCTGGGCGTTTAACGCCAGGATGGCACAAGGGGGAGGATTTTGTTTTCAAATCAATTTTTTTTTTCAAGTTTTCAAAGTTTTTCAAAATCAAATCTTTTTCAAATCAAATCCTTTCAATCAAATGTTTTCAAAATCAATTTCTTTCTTTTTTTCAAAGATACTTGCTAACAATTAATGATTTGATTGAACAATTCAAGTATGTTGCCTTTTCTGTTGAGAAAGGTTTAATGTTTGAATCATATCTTTTCTTGTTAGGCAAGTCATTAATTTTTAAAATCAAATCTTTTTAAATTGTCTTTCAAATCATATCTTCTCAATCACATCTTTTTCAAAAAAGTTTTCAATCATATCTTCTTCAAAATCTTTTTCAAAATGTTTTCAAAATCTTTTACTTAATTTTCGAAAATTTCTTCCTCTCTTCTTGCATCCTTCTATTTATGGAGTACCACTCCTCCTCAATGCACAATTCGAACTCTATCTGACTAAGTTCGAATTCTTCTACCTCTTCCTTCTAATTTTCTTTTCCTCTGACACCTCAAGGAATCTCTATACTGTGACATAGAGGATTCCATATTTTCTTGTTCTCTTCTCTTTCATATGAGCAGGAACAAAGACAAAGGCATTCTTGTTGAAGCTGAACCTGAACCTGAAAGGACCTTGAAGCAAAAGCTAAGAGAAGCTAAGGCACAACTCTCTGTAGAGGACCTAACAGAAATCTTCAAAGAAGAAGAACCCATGGCAGCCGAAAACAACAACAATGCAAGGAAGGTGCTGGGTGACTTTACTGCACCTACTCCCGACTTCTATGGGAGAAGCATCTCTATCCCTGCCATTGGAGCAAACAACTTTGAGCTTAAGCCTCAATTAGTTTCTCTAATGCAACAGAATTGCAAGTTCCATGGACTTCCATTGGAAGATCCTCATCAGTTCTTAGCTGAATTCTTGCAAATCTGTGACACTGTCAAGACTAATAGGGTTGACCCTGAGGTCTACAGACTTATGCTATTCCCTTTTGCTGTAAGAGATAGAGCTAGAATATGGTTGGACTTACAACCTAAAGACAGCCTGAACTCTTGGGAAAAGCTAGTCAATGCCTTCTTGGCAAAGTTCTTTCCACCTCAAAAATTGAGTAAGCTTAGAGTGGAAGTCCAAACCTTCAGACAGAAGGAAGGTGAATCCCTCTATGAAGCTTGGGAAAGATACAAACAATTGATCAGAAAATGTCCTTCTGACATGCTTTCTGAATGGAGCATCATAGGTATTTTCTATGATGGTCTGTCTGAACTATCCAAGATGTCTTTGGATAGCTCTGCTAGAGGATCTCTTCATCTGAAGAAGACGCCTGCAGAAGCTCAAGAACTAATTGAAATGGTTGCAAATAACCAATTCATGTACACTTCTGAAAGGAATCCTGTGAACAATGGGACTAATCAGAAGAAATGAGTTCTTGAGATTGATACTCTGAATGCCATTCTGGCTCAGAACAAAATATTGACTCAGCAAGTCAACTTGATTTCTCAAAGTCTGTCTGGAATGCAAAATGCACCAAGCAGTACTAAGGATGCTTCATTTGAAGAAGAAGCTTATGATCCTGAGAACCCTTCAATGGAAGAGGTGAATTACATGGGAGAACCCTATGGAAACACCTATAATTCTTCATGGAGAAATCACCCAAATCTCTCATGGAAGGATCAACAGAGACCTCAACAAGGTTTCAACAACTATAATGGTGGAAGAAACAGGTTAGCAATGGCAAGCCTTTTCCATCATCTTCTCAGCAACAGACAGAGAATTCTAAGCAGAACCACTCTGACTTAGCAACCATGGTCTCTGATCTAATCAAAACCACTCAAAGTTTCATGAATGAAACAAGATCCTCCATTAGAAATTTGGAGGCACAAGTGGGACAGCTGAGCAAGAAAGTTACTGAACTCCCTCCTAGTACTCTTCCAAGCAATACAGAAGAAAATCCAAAAGGAGAGTTGGTGCACGAAATCGTGATCACTACAACTCCGCACAACTAACCAGCAAGTGCACTGGGTCGTCCAAGTAATAAACCTTACGCGAGTAAGGGTCGATCCCACGGAGATTGTTGGTATGAAGCAAGCTATGGTCACCTTGTAAATCTCAGTCAGGCAGACTCAAATGGGTATAGATGATGAATAAATAAAACATAAAGATAAAGATAGAGATACTTATGTATATCATTGGTGAGAGCTTCAGATAAGTGTATGAAGATGCTTTCCCTTCCGTCTCTCTGCTTTCCTACTGTCTTCATCCAATCCTTCTTACTCCTTTCCATGGCAAGCTTATGCAAGGGTTTCACCGTTGTCAGTGGCTACCTCCCATCCTCTCAGTGGAAATGTTCAACGCACCCTGTCACGGCACAGCTATCCAGCTGTCGGTTCTCGATCAGGCCGGAATAGAATCCAGTGATTCTTTTGCGTCTGTCACTAACGCCCCGCCTGCTAGGAGTTTGAAGCACGTCACAGTCATTCAATCATTGAATCCTACTCAGAATACCACAGACAAGGTTAGACCTTCCGGATTCTCTTGAATGCCGCCATCAGTTCTTGCCTATACCACGAAGACTCTGATCTCACGGAATGGCTGGCTCGGTTGTCAGGCGAGCACTCGGTTGTCAGGCGATCAACCATGCATCGTGCATCAGGAATCTAAGAGATAAACACTAGAGCCTCGTATGCTTGTAGAACAAGAGTGGTTGTCAGTCACTTTGTTATTGAGTGAGAATGATGATGAGTGTCACGGATCATCACATTCATCAAGTTAAAGAGCAAGTGATAGCTTGGACTAAGAACAAGCGGAATTGAATAGAAGAACAATAGTAATTGCATTAATACTCGAGGTACAGCAGAGCTCCACACCTTAATCTATGGTGTGTAGAAACTCCACCGTTGAAAATACATAAGAACAAGGTCTAGGCATGGCCGAATGGCCAGCCTCCCAAAGTGAGTTCAATCATAAAAACATGATCAAAAGCTCTGTAATACAATAGTAAAATGTCCTATATATAGAGAACTAGTAGCCTAGGGTGTACAGAGATGAGTAAATGACATAAAAATCCACTTCTGGGCCCACTTGGTGTGTGCTTGGGCTGAGCAATGAAGCATTTTTGTGTAGAGACTCTTCTTGGAGTTAAACGCCAGCTTTTGTGCCAGTTTTGGCGTTTAACTCCCATTTTGGTGCCAGTTCCGGCGTTTAACGCTGGGAATTCTGAGGGTGACTTTGAACGCCGGTTTGGGCTATCAAATCTTGGGCAAAGTATGGACTATCATATATTTCTGGAAAGCCCAGGATGTCTACTTTCCAAAGCCGTTGAGAGCGCGCCAATTGGGTATCTGTAGCTCCAGAAAATCCACTTCGAGTGCAGGGAGGTCAGAATCCAACAGCATCTGCAGTCCTTTTCAGTCTCTGAATCAGATTTTTGCTCAGGTCCCTCAATTTCAGCCAGAAAATACCTGAAATCACAGAAAAACACACAAACTCAAAGTAAAGTCCAGAAAAGTGAATTTTAACTAAAAACTAATAAAAATATACTAAAAACTCAACTCAAACTACTAAAAACATACTAAAAACAATGCCAAAAAGCGTATAAATTATCCGCTCATCAAGAGTGCAAGGCCATCAACATGGCTGAATTTGGAGAGGAAGGAGAGGAAGTGAACGCCACTGAGGAAGACCTCAATGGGCATGCACTAGTGATACGTAAAAATTAAGATTTCACGTATAACCGGCAAGTATACCGGGTCGTATCAAGTAGTAAAACTCACTTAGAGTGAGGTCGATCCCACGAGGATTGGTAGATTAAGCAACTTTAGTTAAATGGTAAATTTAGTCAAGCAAACATGGTTTTGGTTTTATGAGCATTGTGACTTTTGAACATAATTGCAGGAATTTAAATGGCAAGGAATTCAAAGAATGGGAATATAGAAATAAAATGAAAGTAAATAACTGAAACTTAAAATGCAAGAAACTTAAATGGCATCAAAGATAAATTGCAAGGAATTAAAGGTTGCAGAAATTTAAAGAGCATAAGAGCAAGAGCAAGAAATAAAGAGACAGAATGTAGATGACAAGAAAAATAAATTGCACGTATGTAAAAGGGAGATGGGGTGATGGGTGTTCAAACAACTAAGAGCAAAAGAAATAAGAATTAATGATGGAGAGGATTGGTGGACGAAATTGTGATCCTTTTTCCTTGTAATTGGATTTTAGAAATTGGCACTAATGAACACAACTCCGTTCAACTAACCAGCAAGTGTACTGGGTCGTCCAAGTAATACCTTACGTGAGTAAGGGTCGAATCCACAGAGATTATTGGTTTGAAGCAATCAATATTTATTTTATTAATCTTAGTCAGGATGTCAACAAGGATTAATTGGATTAAAAGTGAAATTACTAGATTTGATTATAAAAATAAAAGAGGGAACAATGTTACTTGAGCAATAGAGTTATTTGTTTGTAAAGGATTGTGGAATATGTTGGAGTTCTGGAGATGCTTTGTCCTTTGATTTCAACTCTTCCTTGAATTCCTCTTCTCACACGCAGGTTCCTTCCATGGCAAGCTCTATGTAGGGTGTCACCGTTGTCAGTGGCTACTTCCCATCCTCGCAGTGAAAACTATGCTCACGCACTCTGTCACAGTACGGCTAATCACCGGTTGGTTCCCGCTCCTACTGGAATAGAATCCCTCTTTTGCGTCTGTCACTAACGCCCAGCAGGTTAAAGTTTGAAGCACGTCACAGTCATTCAATCCCGGAATCCTACTCGGAATACCACAGACAAGGTTTAGACTTTCCGGATTCTCATGAATGCTGCCATCAATCCGGCTTATACCACGAAGATTCTGTTGGGGAATCTAAGAGATATTCATTCAATCTGTTGTAGAACGGAGGTGGTTGTCAGGCACACGTTCATGGGTTGAGGAAGGTGATGAGTGTCACGGATCATCACCTTCTCCACAATTAAGCGCGAATAAACATCTTAGATAAGAACAAGCGTGTTTGAATGGAAAACAAAGGAATTGTATTAAATCATCAGGACACTGCAGAGCTCCTCACCCCCAACAATGGAGTTTAGAGACTCATGCCGTCACAAAGTATGTAATTCAGATCTGAAAGTGTCATGAGGTCCAAGATAAGTCTGTAAAAGTTGTTTAAATAGTAAACTAGTAACCTAGGTTTACAGAAAATGAATAACTAAGATAATTGGTGCAGAAATCCACTTCTGGGGCCCACTTGGTGTGTGCTGGGGCTGAGACTAATGCTTTCCACGTGTGGAGGCCTTTCCTGGCGTCAAACTCCAGGTTATGACGTGTTTTGGGCGTTTAACTCCGGATCATGACGTTTTTCTGGCGTTTAACTCCAGACAGCAGCATGAACTTGGCGTTTAACGCCAAGTTACGTCGTCTATCCTTGCGCAAAGTATGGACTATTATATATTGCTGGAAAGCCCTGGATGTCTACTTTCCAACGCCGTTGAGAGCGCGCCAATTGGACTCCTGTAGCTCCAGAAAATCCATTTCGAGTGCAGGGAGGTCAGGATCCAACAGCATCAGCAGTCCTTTTTCAGCCTAAGTCAGATTTTTGCTCAACTCCCTCAATTTCAGCCAGAAAATACCTGAAATCACAGAAAAACACACAAACTCATAGTAAAGTCTAGAAATATGATTTTTGCCTAAAAACTAATATTATTTTACTAAAAACTAACTGAAACATGCTAAAATCTACATGAAATTACCCCCAAAAAGCGTACAAAATATCCGCTCATCACAACACCAAACTTAAACTGTTGCTTGTCCTCAAGCAACTAGATGAATAAAATAGGATCTAACAGAAATAAAGAAGTAATAATATTTTAGAATTTTAAATGAAGCTCAGATTCTTATTAGATGAGCGGGGCTTGTAGCTTTTTGTTTCTGAACAGTTTTGGCATCTCCCTGTATCTTTTAATTTTCAGAATGATTGGCATCCTTAGGAACTCAGATTTCAGATAGTATTATTGACTCTCCTAGTGTAGCATGTTGATTCTTGAACACAGTCATTTTATGAGTCTTGGCTGTGGCCCTAAGCACTTTGCTTTCCAGTATTACCACCAGATGCATAAATGCCACAGACACATAACTGGGTGAACCTTTTCAGATTATGACTCAGCTTTGCTAAAGTCCCCAGTTAGTGGTGTCCAGAGCTCTTAAGCACACTCTTTTGCTTTGGATCACGACTTTAACCACTCAGTCTCAAGTTAGTAACTTGAACCTGCATGCCACAAGCACATGGTTAGGGACAGCTTGGTTTAGCCGCTTAGGCCTGGATTTTATTTCCTAGGGCCCTCCTATCCATTGATGCTCAAAGCCTTGGATCCTTTTTACTCTTGGCTAGTGCCCATGACTTGTGAATAAAATTTTTTTTTTGACTGCTTTTTCTTGCTTCAAGAATCAATTTCATGATCTTTCAGATCACCAACAATATTTTTCGTGTTCCTCATTCTTTCAGGAGCCAATATTCATCAAATTCAAAATACAATTTATGCACTGTTCAAGCATTCATTCAGAAAACAAAAAGTATTGCCACCACATATAATTAATTATAAATTTTATTATTAAGAACTCGAAAAAAAAATATAGATTACTTCTTTATTCTAAAAATCTACTACTTTATTCATGCCTGATGATGATGAGAAAAATAAACTATAGCTTAATTGGAAATAAAATCAAAATAGACATACTAATTACTACTAAATATCTCCTAAGGTGAAATTAAAAAAAAAACGCTATCACTAAGTTAAAGCAGGGAAAATTGGAACTCAGCAACCTGTTGTTTTGAGGAGTAGATGCTCCTCTAATTATTCTGGGTGTGGTTCAAGGATTAATTTTTGGCGCTTCAGCTCCCTTAGATCACGCCCTTGCTCCTCCTGTTCCTTGAGCAGTTTGCAAATCATGCTACCTTGATTATTCTGTTCTTCCTTTATTTGATCCATAGCTTCTTGCAATCTGGAAATAGAAGCCTCAAGATGTTCCCAATATTCGAATTGGGGCAGTTCTGGGAGGGCCTCTTGTGCTCTCCTCTTGGTTGAATCATCTTGTTGCTGTTGTCTGACCATTGATATTCCAGTAATGGGCTTTTCAATTAGGATATATTCAGTTATTCCCATCTTTACTCCAGCATCTTTGCAAGGCATAGAAATTAGGCTTGGATAAGCCAATTTGGCGTCCTTAGAATTCTTGTTTGCAATTTTATATAGCTCACATGAGATCAGCTGATGGACTTCCACTTCTTTTCCCAGCATGATGCAGTGAATCATGACAGCTCTTTTGATGGTAACTTCAGAACGGTTGCTGGTGGGCAATATGGAACGACTAATAAATCCAGCCAGCCTCTAGCTACTGGTTTTAGATCTTCTCTTTTGAGTTGAACTGGGGTGCCAGTTGTACTGGTAGTCCACTTGGCTCCAGGAACGCATATATCTTCCAAGATCTTGTCCAATCCTTTATTGACCCTCATCATTCTCCTATTAAAGGAGTCTGGGTCATCCTTTAGTTGAGGGATCTTGAATATCTCCCTGATCTTGTCAGCATTGGTATGAATGATCTTTCCTCTGACTACTGTCTTATGGTCAAAAAGAGCCGCTCCAATGATTCTTTGCCTTTCTGTCTGCCATAGATTAGCATAGAATTCCTGAACCATGTTCCTTCCCACTTTCGTTTCAGGATTGGCCAGAATTTCCCAATTCCTGTTTCGAATCTGCTCTTGGATCTCCGGATATTCATCTTCTTTCAGATCAAATCTGACTTCCGGGATCACTGATCTGTGACTCATTATCTTGTAGTAATGGTCTGAATGTTCTTTAGTTAAGAACTTCCCTTGATTCCAGAGGGGCTTTGGATTGCTCTTTTCCTTGCCCTTTTGGGTGGTTTGCTTTCCTCTAGGGGCCATGATCAAGAGACACAATAGTTTTTGTGATCACGGGTAAAACACACCCAACTTAGAGCTTTGCTTGTCCTCAAGCAAAAGAGAAGAAAGAAGAGGCAATGAAGGAGAGCAGGTGGTGGATGGTGTTGAGGAGGAAGTCGCCGAACACAAGATATAGGGGGTGTGGGTAAAATTCGAAAAATAAGAAAGAGATAGATAGAAGATATGATTTGAAAAAGATATAATTTTAAAAAAAGGAAATATGAAAAATAATTTTAAAAGATAGAATTGAAATTTTTAATTTTGAAAAAGATTTTAAAAGATAGTAGATGTTTGGAAACAAATTTGAAAAGATGATGGATTGAATTGGAAAGCCATTTGTTCTTTTGGGTTAAGATAAATCAATCATTGGAATTTTAGAAATTAGGATAAACTTTTTTGGAATTGAAAGTGATAATTTAAAATATGTTTATGCAAGAAATCATGAATTGAAACATAAAAATTTTGAAAAAATGTAAAGAAAAACGAAATTGTACCTCCTCCCACCATCCTGGCGTTAAACGCCCAACTGTTGCATGGTTTGGGCATTTAACGCCCAAATGTTGCTTCTCCTGGGCGTTCAACGCCCATGTGATGCTTCTTTCTGGCGTTAAACGCCCAGAATGCTAGCAGATTGGCGTTAAACGCCCAGAAGGTGCATCCTTCTGGCGTTAAACGCCCAGTAGGAGCTTCTTTTGGGCGTTTAACGCCCAAAAGTATTTCTCACTGGCTTTTTCACGCCAGTGAGCTTCCAAATTTTCCTGTAACTCTGTGACTTCAACCAATTGCTAATTCACCTTTGAAGATACTTGGACTTAAAACCTGTAAAGAAAAGAAAATTTATCTAATTAGTAACTAAACTTTGTAAATGGCTGGGTTGCCTCCCAGCAAGCGCTTCTTTAATGTCCTTAGCTGGACTATCACTGATCTTCAATGTAATCTCAGTCTTGAGCATTCTTGCTCAAAATTATCTTCAAGATAGTGTTTAACTCTTTGTCCATTGACAATGAACTTTTTGTTAGAGTCATTATCTTGAAGCTCTATGTAGCCATATGGTGATACACTTGTAATTACATATGGACCTCTCCACCGGGATTTTAATTTCCCGGGGAATAATTTGAGCCTTGAATTAAATAGCAGAACTTTCTGCCCCGGTTTAAAGACTCTGGATGACAATTTCTTATCATGCCATTTTTTTGCTTTTTCCTTGTAAATTTTTGCATTTTCAAAAGCATTGAGTCTAAACTCTTCTAGCTCATTTAACTGGAGCAATCGTTTTTCTCCAGCTAATTTGGCATCAAGATTCAGGAATCTGGTTGCCCAGTAGGCCTTATGTTCCAGTTCCACTGGCAAGTGACATGCCTTTCCATACACAAGCTGGTATGGAGAGGTCCCTATAGGGGTCTTAAATGCTGTTCTGTATGCCCACAGAGCATCATCCAAGCTTCTTGTCCAATCCTTTCTACGGTTAATTACAGTCCGTTCCAGGATTCTTTTAAGTTCTCTATTTGAGACTTCTGCCTGCCCATTAGTCTGTGGGTGATATGGAGTAGCCACCTTGTGGTTGACTCCATAACGTACTAGAGCAGAGTAGAGCTGCTTATTACAGAAATGAGTACCCCCATCACTGATTAACACTCTGGGGATACCAATCTGCTGAAGATATTTCTGGAGGAATTTTAACACTGTTTTAGTGTCATTAGTGGGTGTTGCATAGCCTCCACCCATTTGGATACATAATCCACTGCCACCAAATATAGGTGTTTGAGTATGATGGTGGGAAAGGTCCCATGAAGTCAATGCCCATACATCAAACAACTCAATTTCCAAGATTCCTGTTGAGGCATAGCATAACTGTGGGCAGGTTGCCTGATCTCTGGCAACTATCACAGTTAAGCACAAATGCTCGGGAATCTTTATAGAGAGTAGGCCAGTAGAACCACCTCTGGACTCTTGTGGCTGTTCGTTCACTTCCAAAATGTCCTCCATACTGTGATCCATGGCAATGCCAAGAATCTTCTGTGCTTCTTCTTTAGGCACACATCTACGGATTACTCCGTCTGCACATCTCTTAAAGAGATATGGTTCATCCCAAAGATAGTATTTTGCATCTGTGATTAATTTCTTTGATTGCACCTTACTGTACTCTTTGGGTATGAATCTCACTGCCTTGTAGTTTGCAATGTCTGCAAACCATGGCACTTCCTGGACGGCTAGTAATTGCTCATCGGAAAGGTTTCAGAAATTTCAGTGAGAGGGAGGGACGCCCCTTCCACTGTTTCTATTCGGGACAGTGACTGCTACTTGATTTTCTGTCCCTTTTGTCTCTTATTTCTATATCAAACTCTTGCAGAAGCAGCACCCACCTAATAAGTCTGGGTTGTTGAATCCTGCTTTGTGAAGTCTGGGTTTTGAATCCTGCTTTGTGAGTAGATATTTAAGAGCACATGATCATGTACACAATCACTTTTGATCCTACTAAGTAGATCTGAATTTGTCAATAGCGTAAACCACTGCAAGTAGCTCTTTTTCTGTGGTTGTGTAATTCTTCTGTGCATCATTTAACCGCGGCTGGCATAGTAAATGACATGCAGAAGCTTGTCATGCCTTTGTCCCCAACACTGCACCAATGGCATGGTCACTGGCATCACACATTAACTCAAATGGTAATGTCCAGTCTGGTGCAGAGATGATTGGTGCTGTAACCAATTTAGCTTTCAGAGTTTCAAATGCTTGCAGACACTCCTTGTCAAAGATAAATGGCGTGTCTGCAGCTAGCAGGTTGCTCAGAGGTTTGGCAATTTTTGAGAAATCCTTTATAAACCTCCTATAGAACCCTGCATGTCCCAGAAAGCTTCTGATTGCCTTAACATTAGCAGGTGGTGGTAATTTTTCAATTACTTCTACCTTAGCTTGGTCCACCTCTATCCCCTTGTTCGAAATTTTGTGCCCAAGGACAATTCCTTCAGTCACCATAAAGTGACATTTTTCCCAGTTTAAAACCAGGTTAGTCTCTTGGCATCTTTTCAGAACAAGTGCTAAATGGTTAAGGCAGGAGCTGAATGAGTCTCCAAATACTGAGAAGTCATCCATAAGACTTCCAGAATTTTCCACCATATCAGAGAAAATTGAGAGCATGCACCTTTGAAAGGTTGCAGGTGCATTGCACAGGCCAAATGGCATCCTTCTGTATGCAAATACTCCAGATGGGCATGTGAACGCCGTTTCCTCCTGATCTTGGGGATCTACTGCAATTTGATAACCTGATATCCATCCAAGAACAGTAGTATCATGACCTGCTAGTCTTTCTAGCATCTGGTCTATGAATGGTAAAGGAAAATGATCCTTTCTGGTGGCTGTATTAAGTCTTCTGTAATCAATGTACATACGCCACCCTGTAACTGTCCTTGTAGGAACCAGTTCATTTTTTTCATTATGAACCACTGTCATGCCACCCAAATAGGATAAATAATCCCAGCCTCTAGTAATTTAGTGACCTCTTTCTGCACCACTTCTTTCATAGCTGGATTCAGCCGCCTTTGTGGTTGAACCACTGGCTTGGCGTCATCTTCCAACAAGATTTTGTGCATGCACCTGGCTGGGCTAATGCCCTTAAGATCACTAATGGACCACCCAAGAGCTGTCTTGTGCGTCCTTAGCACTTGAATTAGTGCTTCCTCTTCCTGTGGCTCTAAGGTAGAGCTTATAATTACAGGAAAGGTTTCACCTTCTCCCAGAAATGCATATTTCAGGGATGGTGGTAATGGTTTGAGCTCGGGTTTTGGAGGTTTCTCCTCTTCCTGAGGGATTTTCAGAGGTTCTATTATCTTCTCTGACTCCTCCAAATCATGCTGAACATCTTTAAAGATGTCCTCTAGCCTGATTCGAGACTCTCAGCCATATTGACCTCTCTTACCAGAGAATCAATCATGTCAACACTCATGCAGTCATTTGGGGTGTCTGGATGTTGCAGGCTTTGACCACATTCAACTTAAATTCCTCCTCATTGACTCTCAAGGTTACTTCCCCTTTTTGGACATCAATAGGGTTCGGCCAGTTGCTAGGAAAGGTCTTTCTAGAATGAGAGTTGCACTCTGTGCTCCTCCATTTCCAGCCCACAAAGTCAGTAGGAAAGGCAAATGGCCCAACCTTGACAATCATGTCTTCAATCACGCTGATGGGTATTTAATGGAGCCATCAGCAAGTTGAAGACATATCCTGGTTGGTTTGATTTCTTCAGTTAACCAAGCTTTCTGATAGTAGATGCAGGTATTAGGTGATACTTGCCCCAAGGTCACATAAAGCTTGCTTGTGTGCAATTACCTTCTAATGTGCATGGTATCATAAAGCTCCCAGGATCTTAAGCTTCTCAGGTAAGCTTTTCAGAATGACTGCACTGTATTCTTCAGTGAGGTAAACCTTTTCAGTCTCCCTCCAAATCCTTCTTATGACTTAAGATCTCTTTCATGAACTTAGCATAAGAGGGTATTTGCTCAAGTGCTTCTGCAACGGAATCTTTATTTCAAGAGTCCTGAGATAGTCTGCAAAGCGGGCAAATTGCTTATCCTGTTCCGCTTGGCGGGAGTTTTTGAGGATAAGGCATTTTGGCTCTGTATCCTCAACCTTAGTTGCTGCAGGTTTATTACCTACAGAAGTGGGTTGGGGGCCTTGTTATCAGCACTTGTATGTGGACTGATTCCCTACTGGCATTTGAATGCCAGAGGTAGGATCTGGAGTGGCGTTAGACCCACTTTCTTGCTTGTTACTGGCGTTTGAACGCCAGAACCATGCTCCTTTTGGGCGTTCAACGCCAGATTCAAGCTTGTTTCTGGCGTTGAACGCCAGGAATCAGCATGGTCTGGGCGTTCAGTGCCAGCTTTATCCCTTTCTGGGCTCTGCTTGTCCTCAGAGGGATTTTGATTAGCTATTCGTTCATTTCCTTGTTTCTTGCTTGCTTTGAAGTGAGGTATTTAATGTTTCCCACTTCTTAATTGAACTGCTTGGCATTCTTCTGCTATTTGTTTTGACAGTTATTTTTCTGTTTGCTTTAATTGCACTTCCATGTTCCTGTTTGCCATTCTTGTTTCCTGTAATATCTCCTTGAATTTGGCCAGCTGCTGAGTTAGAAAGTCTAATTGCTGATTAAATTCATTAGCCTGATCCACCGGACTGAGTTCTGCAGTTACTGTTTTAGCTTCTCCTTTCATGGAAGATTCACTGCTTAGATACAGATGCTGATTTCTGGCAACTGTATCAATAAGCTCTTGAGCTTCTTCAATTGTTTTTCTCATGTGTATAGATCCACCAGCTGAGTGGTCTAGAGAAATCTGAGCTTTTTCTGTAAGCCCATAGTAGAAGATGTCTAATTGCACCCATTCTGAAAACATTTCAGAGGGGCATTTTCTTAGCATCTCTCTGTATCTCTCCCAGGCATCATAAAGGGATTCATTATCTCCTTGTTTGAAGCCTTGGATGTTTAGCCTTAGCTGTGTCATCCGTTTAGGAGGGAAGTAGTGATTCAGGAATTTTTCTGACAGCTGTTTCCATTTTTTATGTGTTCCTAGGTGGTTATTTAACCACCTCTTAGCTTGATCTTTTACAGCAAATGGAAACAGTAGCAATCTGTAGACATCCTGATCCACTTCCTTATCATGTACTGTATCAGCAATTTGCAGAAATTGTGCCAGAAACTCTGTAGGTTCTTCATGTGGAAGACCAGAATACTGGCAGTTTTGCTGCACCATGATAATGAGCTGAGGATTCAGCTCAAAGCTACTAACTCCAATGGAGGGTATACAAATACTACTCCCATATGAAGCAGTAGTGGGGTTGGCATATGACCCCAGAGTCCTCTTGGACTGTTCATTCAAACTTACTTCCATAATGGAATACAAGTTGAGAATTTATAGTTATGGAATAAATAAAAGTGGAATATATAAAAATATTTTTTGAAAATATTTTGTGAAAATATTTTTTTTTTAAAAATAAAATAAAAACGAAATAAATAAAAGAAAGTAGAAATATTTTGAAATTGAAAATTGAATTTTTAATGTAAAATTTTCGAAAAAGTAGTTTTAAAAATAGTTAGAAAATAAATTTTTTTTGAATTTTGAATTTTCTGATGAAAGAGAGAAAACACACAAAAACACAACTTAAATTTTTAGATCTAATGCTCCTTATTTTTCGAAAATTTTTTGGAGGGAAAACACCAAGGAACACCAAACTTAAAAATTTTAAGATCAAGACACAAGAAAAACTCAAGAACACTTTGAAGATTCACAAGAACACCAAGAACACAAGTGTTCATACCCTGACCGAGCTCTCCAAACTCGGTAAAGCTGATAGAAGGCCCGACCTCGACCTAAGGCCCACGTTCGAGGTCGGACCTCGGACAAACAGGCCAAAGAAAGGCCCATCAGAAGGAACTAAGCCCAAAACCTAAAGGCCGAAAGGGCCTGGGAAAGGCGGTTCCGCAAAGATAGAGATGAATCTCCCAAAAGATAAGATAAGATAAGAATATCTTATCCAGGGATGATCGCAGCCAACTACTATAAATACACTGGAGCACCCAGGTATAACTCATACTCTAATTCTACTTGATATCTGCTTGGACCCATGCTAACTTAAGCATCGGAGTGTCATTGCAGGTACAACCCCCCGCCGTTCAGCACAACCAGCTCGGGTCTCAGACCCACCACCTCGGGCCTTGCCGAAGACGAGCTGCACGTTTCAGGTAACCCTCGGAACATTGGCGCCGTTGCCGGGGACCTGGAAGTCATCCCTTTACCATGGCGGACGACCCTCCCAACAATAACCACGCTACATCAGAACAAGAAGAGGAAGTTGACACCGGAGAACGGCCGGACAGCCCTCTATCACCACGCACTCCAGGAGGAAACAAACAGAATCGCCCAAACATCACCCCCAGACAAAGATCCACAAAATCCCGAAGAGAAAAGAACGGCCGGACAGCCCTCTATCACCACGCACTCCAGGAAACAACAGAATCGCCCAAGACATCACCCCCAGACAAAGATCCACAAAATCCCGAAAGAGAAAAAGTTCGAGATTCTGGAAACAGTTCGGGCACAACAAAGCCGGCTGAACAACTCGAAGAGGACGTAAAGAAGCAGAAGGAAACTGAACAGGATCTGAGAAGGGAAGCTCGCAAACGCAGAGAATTGGAAGAAAACTGCAGAAGATAGAGGCCAACCTGAAAGATCGACGGAACACGGCACCACTCCCGAAAGCAACCATGATCCCTTCACACAAGAGATCATGAAAGAGAAGGTACCCGCGAAACTTCAAACCACCAGATATGACCTCTACTACGGCACCACCGATCCAAGTCACCTCATCAATTTCAGAAGCAGAATGTACTTAGTCGACGCCTCCGACGCGATTCGATGCAAAGCCTTCCCCACCACTCTCACTAAGTCACCATGAAGTGGTTCGACAACCTGCCACCAGGATCAATCTCCAGCTTTGAAGACCTGACCAAAAAATTCTTAACAAGGTTTCTATTCAAAAGGACAAGGCAACATGCCCCCAGCCTACTCGGGATCAAACAAGGCAACCAAGAAACTCTCAGAGAGTACATGGAGCGATTCAACAAGGCCTGCCTGGACATACAACACTTGCCCACGGAACAGCCATCATGGGACTAGCAAACGCCTAAAAAGGACCGTTTAGCCAATCCCTATCCAAAGATACCCGACCTCCCACCCCGAGAAGATCCCACCACCCAAACCTCTGAAGCACAAGAGAGCAGAGAGATCGGCCCGAGTACTGCGAATATCACAGACTCTACGGCCACTCTACTAACGACTGCCACGACTTAAAGAATGTTATAGAAAAGCTAGCCAGAGGGAAAACTCGACAGACATAGCTGAGAAAGGAGAAGAAACCAGAAAGAGAAGACGGGGAGATAACGAAGATCGGGCCGAGCAAACACGAACCCCGCGAACTCCTGAAAGGCACATACACATGATAAACGGAGGTTTCGCAGGGGAGGGACATCCAAATCCTCACGGAAGAGACACCTCAAAGAAGTCTACCATGTCCGAAAGACAGCCCCTTACCCGAGTTACCTACTATCTCATTTACCCGAGAAGATGCTCTTGGAATATACCCGGACACGACGACCCTATGGTATCACCATCATAGCAACGCCAACTTACTCGAACCCTGATCGACCAAGGAAGCCCAGCAATATCCTGTTCAAAGCAGCCTTCGACAAGCTCGGACTCGAAGAAAAAGAGCTAAAAGCCTATCCCACTGACCTGTTTGGACTAGGAGATACCCCGATCCGCCCTTGGGATATCTCATTACCACTACCTTTGGAAAGGCGAGCAAACCAAAACACTAAGCTCGACTACATTGTAGTCGACGTCACTTCAGCATACAATGCCCTCATCGGACGACCAACCCTAAATAGACTAGCGGCTATAGTCTCGACCCCACACCTCTGTATGAAGTTCCCTACCAAAGGGAATCGCTACCCTAAAGCCCAAAACTAGCACGACGATGCTACAACGAAGCTGAGCCTAAAAGGGAAAGAGGTCAACACATAGAACTCGGGCGAGTCCAAGCCCGAAGATCTTCGCCACAACTAGAAGGAGAGACCGAAAAGATCCAGATCGGGAACACACCCGAAAAGTAACAAACATAGGGGCAAACCTCGAAGCAGGCCTAAAGGAGGAACTCACAACCCTCTTAAGGAGAATTCCGACCTCTTCGCCTGGAAAGCCTCCGATATACCAGGCATAAGCCCCGACCTGATGTGCCATAAGCTATCAGTATACCCGGGATCCCGACCTGTCCAACAAAGACGCAGGAAGCTCGGGCCCGAACGCATGCAAGCAATAGAAGAACAAGTGCAAGCACTACTAGATGCAGGGTTCATTAGGAAGTAAAGTACCCCCTATGGCTCGCAAACGTGGTCCTAGTGAGAAGCCCAATGTAAAATGGAGGATGTGCGTCGACTACACGGATCTCAACAAAGCCTGCCCCAAAGATCCATATCCACTACCGAACATCGACGCCTTAGTCGATGCCGCTTCGGGCTACAGATACCTCTCCTTCATGGATGCATACTCGGGATACAATCAAATCCCGATGTATGGACCCGACCAAGAAAAGACCTCGTTCATAACCCCAAGGGCAAACTACTGCTACGTAGTAATGCCCTTCGGGCTGAAGAACGCAGGGGCAACCTACCAGAGGCTAATGAACAAAATGTTCTCAGAACACATCGGGCTACAGCTAGGTGTACTCGACGACATGCTAGTAAAGACACAAAGACAGAAACTTGGTCGCCACCTCACAGTATCTTCGACACCCTCCGGAAACACAACATGAGACTTAACCCGACAAAGTGCACCTTCGCCGCAGAAGCCGGGAAGTTCTTAGGCTTCATGCTGACTCAGAGAGGCATCGAAGCAAACCCGACAAATGCCAAGCAATACTCAATATGAAAGCCCGACGTGTCAAAGAAGTACAACAACTAAATGGGAGACTAGCCGCCCTATCAAGATTCTTGGCAGGATCAGCGATAAGATCACTCCCTCTCTACTCACTCCTAAAGAAGGGAAACCCTTCTCTTGGACCCCGGAATGCGAAAAGGCCTTCCAAGAATTCAAGGAATTCCTCGGGCAGCCACCAATCTTAACCCGACCCTCTAAAGGGGAAGAGCTCGTACTACCTGTCGGTCGGACATCGGGCAGTCGCCTCGGCACTAATACGAGAAAATGAGGAGGGGCAACACCCCATATACTTCGTAAGCAAAGCACTACAAGGGGCCGAATTAAACTATCAGAAAATAGAGAAATTCGCCTATGCACTAGTGTTCACAGCTCGGACTCCGCCCCTACTTTCAAGCCCACACCATCAAAGTCCGACAAACCAACCCATGAGACACATCCTACAAAAGACAGACATGGCAGGACGAATCCTACAATGGGCGGTGGAATTGTCCGAGTTCGACCTCCACTATGAAGCCCGGACTGCCATAAAATCTCAATACTAGCCTTCGTCGCAGAATACACTGAGACCCCGGAACCCCACTCTCATGGAATCTGTATGTCGACGGATCCTCAAACAAAACAGGAAGCGGGCCGGTGTTATACTCGAAAGCGATCAAGGAACACGGATTGAGCTATCCCTAAAATTCGAGTTCCAGGCCTCAAATAACCAAGCCGAATACGAAGCCCTACTAGCGGGACTAAAACTAGCCGAAGAGGTCAGAGCAAAGAGGATCACGATCTTCAGCTACTCCCAGGTCGTCACATCACAAGTAAATGGAAGCTACCAGGCCAAAGACCCTACTATGAAAACATACCTAGACCAAACACAGGCGCAATTACGACACTTCCCGAACAAATCCAGCACATACCCCGGAGCAAAATGCCCGGCAGACGCCCTCTCAAAACTTGCTAGCACCAAGCCCGGAGGGAACAACAGAAGTCTCCTCCAAGAAACTCTACAATCCCCTCCGTGTTAAGGGAGGAAGAATACTAAATATATCCGGCAACAACAAGGATGATAACCCCCCATACTCAACTACTGAAATCGGGAACTCTCCCCGCCGAAAGAAAAGAAGCTAAAAGGCTTACAAAGACGCCCAGAACTACACGTTAATCCACGACGTATTATACAGAAGAGGATTCTCAAACCCCTCCTGAGTGCGTCCCGACCACAGAAACAAACGTCCTCGACGAAGTCCACAAGGCATGTGTGGGAACCATCTCGGAGCCCGGGCCTGTCCAAGAAAATAGTCAGAGCCGGTCTACTGTCCGACCTTGCAAAGAGACGCGGCAGAGTTTGTGAAAATATGCCCCCCCTGCCAAAACACGCCAATTTTCAAAGCACCGCCCGAAGACCTCATAAGCATCACCGCACCATGGCCCTTCGCAAAGTGGGGACTCGACCTACTCGGCCCATTCCCACAAGGACCGGGCAAGTCAGTACCTCATAGTAGGGGTCGACTACTTCACAAAGTGGATCGAGGCTGAACCCTTAGCCACTATTACGGCTCAGAAAAGCCGTAAATTCCTATACAAAAACATTGTCACGAGGTTCGGAGTCCCCTACTCCATCACAACAGACAATGGAACACAGTTCACAGACACAAGTTTTCAGAACTTGGTGGCCGCTAAAATCAAACAGCAGTCACATCGGTCGAACACCCGCAAGCCAATGGACAAGCAGAGGCCGCAAATAAAGTCATCTGGCCGGGTTAAAACGAAGACTCCAAGAGGCCAAAGGGGCATGGGCCGATGAACTCCCCCAGGTATTATGGGCATATCGGAACCCCGCACTCTACAACAGGAGATCCCATTCCGACTAGCCTACGGATGGAGCATGATTCCCGTCGAAATAGACGAAGGATCACCCAGAACCATCTTCTACACGAAGGAGGCAACCCTCAGGCACAAAGGGAAGAACTCGACCTCCTACCCGAGGTCCGAGAAAGAGCCCGAATCGAAGAAGTCTTAAAACGACGAACGCCCTCAGATATAACCGAAAGGTGATAAAACGAAGCTTCTCCACTCACGACCTGATTTTAATCCGAAACGACATCGGAACACAAAAATCGGGAAGGAAAGCTAGCCGCAAATTGGAAGGGGCCCTACAAAGTAACAGAATTTTTTAGGGACAGGCTACTACAAGATATCCGACCTAGAAGGCAATGAGCTGCCCAGAACCTGGCACGCCTGTACCTAAGACGATACTACACTAGAAAAACTTAACCCGAGGTGTACTCTTTTTCCCCACGAGGGTTTTTTAATGAGACACCCGGTTAAGTAGGACACCCGGCCTAGTCAAAAGGGTAAACACTTTGTACATATTCTTCTTTTTAGTACTAATCAAATTTCTATTTTCTCTTTCTCGTTATAAAGCATATCCTAAAAAGTACCCCACCAAGGCGCATTAATTTATGCTCGCAAAACGCAAAAAATCATTTGCCAAAGGCCATACGAGGTCGGCAAAGATGAAGCGACGAGGTTCAAATTAATGTGAGAAGTTATAAAAGTAACTCTAAAATGGCTCAAAAGCCAAATAGAAAAGAAGTTACAAAAATAACTTAAAAAAGGCCGACCAAACAACGAAGTCGGACCTGACCAAAGGGGTACTCAAGGATCCCGATGTCCGAGAGTAAACTCGGACCCAAGAAAGAAGCTGGCAAAGAACCAGGACTTCGAGAAACGCTAGCTAAAAGTTGTTACCCAAAAACAACTAAAAGCAAAAAGCGAGAAAGTCAAGGCGCTAGCTAAAAAGTTGTTACCCAAAAACAACTAAAAAGCAAAAAGCGAGAAGTCAAGGCGCTAGCTAAAAGTTGTTACCCAAAAACAACTAAAGCAAAAAGCGAGAAAGTCAGGCGCTAGCTAAAAATTGTTACCCAAAACAACTAAAAAGCAAAAAGCGAGAAAGTCAAGGCGCTAGCTAAAAGGTTGTTACCCAAAAACAACTAAAAGCAAAAAGCGAGAAAGTCAGGCACTAGCTAAAAAGTTGTTACCCAAAACAACTAAAAAGCAAAAGCGAGAAGTCAAACGCTAGCTAAAAAGTTGTTACCCAGAAACAACTAAAAAGCATAAAAGCGGAACGAGACAATCGAAACAAAGCATGGCATAATAAAGCTACAAGATAGCTAAAATAGCAGAACAGGTGTCCAAATGTTTGCAGAAAACATCCAAAAACAAAAGCCCACAGGTCGGGCAAAAGCACAAAAAGTACAAAAAATTACAGAGGATCAAGGCCCTTTCCAGACTCCGCATCAACACCTGGCTGAAACATGGATATCGGGACTGCAGGAACAGCACCATCGCTTGGAACCTCCATACCAACTCTATCCTCGGCCAAAGGTGAAGTCGGTTCACGACCGGAGCCTCGGGGTCGGACACCGAGCCTTGGGGTCAGACATCGGAACCTCATCCTCAACAGGGGCAGGAACAATCTTCCCCTCCACAACCATGTTATCCGTACTGAACAAACTGAGATCCAATTCGGGAGCAAGAACCCGGACCTGATCCCTCAAATTCACAAACATAGCATCCATACCCTTGGCCACATTATCTTCCAGCTCATAAAAGTCATCCCGAGCAGATTGCAGCTTCTCCTTCGTCTCCACAAGCTCAGCATACAGCTTGGTATAGTTCTCCGTCGCCACCCTCGCCATCTCCTCAGACGTCTTCGCCACCGCCACAGCCGCCGCGGTAGCCCTAGTCTTCTCTTCCTCCAAAGACTCCTCCAGCTCGGCAATCCTAGCATCCTTCAGCTGACTACCTTATCAAGCTCGGACCGGGCCTTCTCAAGTCGGGAGCTGGTCGCCCCAAGGGAGCTTTCTTAAACTCCCGAGCAATGGCGGCATGAAGGCTAGCCATCCGAACACAACTCCGCGCCATATACTGAAAGTGATGCTCCATGGACGCATCATCAGTAGAAATAAAAGTCTGAGGAAGAATGTGCTGCTCACCCAACCGAGAGCATCGAAATCCTTGTCATTGAAACCAGCAGGCTCTCGGGAAGTCTTCTGTTTCTTGGGGGGAGGACCCGAGGTCGAGTCGGGGAAAGCTGACCGGGTCCGGAGGTCGGAGGATCCTGAGTTATAGCTCGGAACTGAGGGACCGGAATGGTCTTCGACCGAGTCTGAACACCAATTGTAGTCTTCTGCAGAGAAGGTCGGGGAGAAGCTTCAGCCTCGATATTCCGAGATGCCGCAGATTTCTTCGCTCGACGGAGAACTTCATAGAATCAGCCTGAGAAGACATCTCTGCAGAAACGAAACAAAGAGGTTATCAAACAGAAAGATCAAACAAAGTCAAAATATGAAAATGAAATCTCAAAAAGAGGTCGGGAACTACCTAACTCGGAACGGAGAAGGCTTGGATCTCCCAACATTTTCTTCGTATCCAAGTGAGGTGCCCGACCCCATAGACTGCTCAACACACCAACGAAAGCCTGTTCCACCTCATCTAGACTCTCGAAAGTGTACTTAACCGACACCACACTCTCTTGCCAACAAAGAGGAAACGAAGGCTCCCCACTCTCATCTAAGAAAAAGGTCGGACATCTCCAACAGCCCGACTTTGAAGTAATAGTTTTTGAAATCGTGAAACGACTCATCATACAAGTGCAAATTTCCTACCCTGGTTAGCCCTAAACGAAACCCAGGACACCTTCCCAGCACCCCCCCCGGCTTCGTCAGTACAAACAGATAAGAAAAAGAGAAACAAGGAGACGCCTAAATCTGACACAAAGTTGGAAAAGCTTTAAAACGCCCAAGAGTTCGGATGGAGTTGTGTAGGGGCAAGGTTACAAGACCAAAGGACCTCGGATTCCAGGTCGGTGAAAGGAAGACGGACACCTAGCTTGGAGAAGAAACATCATAAGCATAGAAGAAAAGTTTCTCGGAACTCTCTAACGGCAAAACACCCCCCCTCCTCGGACTCCGGGGCTGCTAACTCGTAATCCCGCTCAGACTCCCTGTTCTCACAATACTACACTCCCTACGGAACCTAATCAGATACTCAGAATCTACAACAGACGGGACCCTTAAAGGAGCAGGATCTACCCAACCTAGACCACTCGGAATCTTGGTCGACATTGCTTGAAACACCTTTCGAGACATAAAAAAATCTTGCCTACAAAGAAAGAATAAACAAGACAAAAATCACACAAAGGCAGAAAAACCAAATTCAACAAAAACAAAAGAAAGCAAACAAGAAGGCAGCAACTCGAATAACAAAAATGGATCGGAAAAAGAGTCCCCCCACACACACTACAAAGCAATAGCGGCGCCTCTTTTCGGGGCAACCCGGCATAGAAGATATCAGAAAAAAGAAGCGTACGAAGAATAAAAGCGAAAAAGCAAACCTGGAAAAGAAAAGCGACGAGCTCCGACGAAAGGAAAAACGGCGGCGCAGAAAAGACTCTGAAAACGCACAAAAAATGGAAGACGAAGAACAGAAGAGAAGAGAAGATCTCGAAAAGAAGTGATGAATAAACAAAGAAAAATGAAGAAAGGGCAAATAAATAAAGCCTCCACAGAGCGCCGCACGGAAATCGAGGAAGAAACGGTAACAAGCAATAAATGCTGAAACGACCGTTTTCAAATTTTGAAAAACTACTATGCCCGAGCTCGACCTTCCGAAAAAAGACGAACTCGGGCAGGGCACTGTTCATACCCTGACCGAGCTCTCCAAACTCGGTAAAGCTGATAGAAGGCCCGACCTCGACCTAAGGCCCACTTCGAGGTCGGACCTCGGACAAACAGGCCAAAGAAGGCCCATCAGAAGGAACTAAGCCCAAAACCTAAAGGCCGAAAGGGCCTGGGAAAGGCGGTTCCGCAAAGATAGAGATGAATCTCCCAAAAGATAAGATAAGATAAGAATATCTTATCCAGGGATGATCGCAGCCAACTACTATAAATACACTGGAGCACCCAGGTATAACTCATACTCTAATTCTACTTGATATCTGCTTGGACCCATGCTAACTTAAGCATCGGAGTGTCATTGCAGGTATAACCCCCCGCCGTTCAGCACAACCAGCTCGGGTCTCAGACCCACCACCTCGGGCCTTGCCGGAAGACCGAGCTGCACGTTTCAGGTAACCCTCGGAACAACAAGAAAGAACACCAAACTTAAAATTTTTAGAAAATCAACACAAGTTTTCGAAAAATAAAGAAAAATTAACAAGAAAACACCAAACTTAAAGTTTGGCACAAGATTAAATGGAGAAAAATTGTTTTTGAAAAAGGTTCCAAAGCGTAAACCCAATTGGATTAAATATAACACTTGTTCTAAATATTCCAATTAATGCTTTAGAAAGAACAAAAGTGAAAAAAGACACAAAACAAGAAAATTCAAGATCTAACAAGAAAAATAAACAAGAACAACTTGAAGATCAATGAAGAACCAAGAGCAAAAACACGAAAATTTTAGAGAAATATAAAATATGCAATTAACACCAACTTAGAACAAGACACTAAACTCACGAAAATTAGCAATTAATTAAAAGAAAATAATAAATTTTGAAAAGAAATTTTTGAAAGAAATCCTATCAATATTGATTTAATGACTCTATAAAAATAAGAACAAATAAAAATAAATTATTCCTAATCTAAGAAATAAAATAAGCCTTCAATTGTCCAACTCATAATCCCCGGCAACGCGCCAAAAACTTGGTGGACGAAATTGTGATCCTTTTTCCTTGTAATTGGATTTTAGAAATTGGCACTAATGAACACAACTCCGTTCAACAAACCAGCAGTGTACTGGGTCGTCCAAGTAATACCTTACGTGAGTAAGGGTCGAATCCACAGATTATTGGTTTGAAGCAATCAATATTTATTTTATTAATCTTAGTCAGGATGTCAACAAGGATTAATTGGATTAAAAGTGAAATTACTAGATTTGATATAAAAATAAAAGAGGAACAATGTTACTTGAGCAATAGAGTTTTTGTTTGTAAAGGATTGTGGAATATGTTGGAGTTCTGGAGATGCTTGTCCTTTGATTTCAACTCTTCCTTGAATTCCTCTTCTCACACGCAGGTTCCTTCCATGGCAAGCTCTATGTAGGTGTCACCGTTGTCAGTGGCTACTTCCCATCCTCGCAGTGAAAACTATGCTCACGCACTCTGTCACAGTACGGCTAATCACCGGTTGGTTCCCGCTCCTACTGGAATAGAATCCCTCTTTTGCGTCTGTCACTAACGCCCAGCAGGTTAAAGTTTTGAAGCACGTCACAGTCATTCAATCCCGGAATCCTACTCGGAATACCACAGACAAGGTTTAGACTTTCCGGATTCTCATGAATGCTGCCATCAATCCGCTTATACCACGAAGATTCTGTTGGGAATCTAGAGAAATTCATTCAATCTGCTGTAGAACGGAGGTGGTTGTCAGGCACACGTTCATGGGTTGAGGAAGGTGATGATGTCACGGATCATCACCTTCTCCACAATTAAGCGCGAATAAACATCTTAGATAAGAACAAGCGTGTTTGAATGGAAAACAAAGGAATTGTATTAAATCATCAGGACACTGCAGAGCTCCTCACCCCCAACAATGGAGTTTTAGAGACTCATGCCGTCACAAAGTTAATTCAGATCTGAAAGTGTCATGAGGTCCAAGATAAGTCTGTAAAAGTTGTTTAAATAGTAACTAGTAACCTAGGTTTACAGAAAATGAATAACTAAGATAATTGGTGCAGAAATCCACTTCTGGCCCACTTGGTGTGTGCTGGGGCTGAGACTAATGCTTTCCACGTGGGGCCTTTCCTGGCGTCAAACCCAGGTTATGACGTGTTTTGGGCGTTCAACTCCGGATCATGACGTTTTTCTGGCGTTTAACTCCAGACAGCAGCATGAACTTGGCGTTTAACGCCAAGTTACGTCGTCTATCCTTGCGCAAAGTATGGACTATTATATATTGCTGGAAAGCCCTGGATGTCTACTTTCCAACGCCGTTGAGAGCGCGCCAATTGGACTCCTGTAGCTCCAGAAAATCCATTTCGAGTGCAGGAGGTCAGGATCCAATAGCATCAGCAGTCCTTTTCAGCCTAAGTCAGATTTTTGCTCAACTCCCTCAATTTCAGCCAGAAAATACCTGAAATCACAGAAAACACACAAACTCATAGTAAAGTCCAGAAATATGATTTTGCCTAAAACTAATATTATTTTACTAAAAACTAACTGAAACATGCTAAAATCTACATGAAATTACCCCCAAAAAGCGTACAAAATATCCGCTCATCAAGGATCATTAGGGATCAGAGATGCAAATTCTCATGAATTGATGTTGATCAATTCCTTCTCAATCATGGGTATAGATCCATGGCAAGTGGGTAATTGAATCCCAATCTCTTGGTGATTCAATTTCTCTCAACATAACCAATTGCCACTCTCGTGATCTAGTTGTTCATGAGAAGAGATGAAGCTCAATCCTAATCCAGCCACACAACTCCCATAATTTCAACCAAGGAAAGTTACATCTCACATACTAACCAAGGTATATTGATTAAGGAAATCATGAAAGGATGAACTCTAAACTGAATTATGTGGCTCATTCCTCAAATTCACCACACAATTCTCATAGATTAACCCCTCTCTCGATGGTGGTTGAATCTTTGAAGAACAAGAGTTTCCTCTTTGGATTAACCACTTGAATTGAGGAGGAAAAGAGGAGTTCATTAATGCATTCAAACAAGCAGAGCTCTTCCCCCTAATGAAAGTGGTTTAGTGAATCATAGCTCCAATTGAAAACTAAATTGCATGAAACTAAAGTGTATGAAAATAAAGAGTGACACTTCAAAACAGAAATTGAGAAATCAAGAATTCATAATGAAAACTACAAATTAACTACCTACTACTAAGGAAGAAGAGAAGGGGAAGTGAAGAAGAGTGTATGAAGGGGGGGTCCGAAGACCCACTCTCAATGGAGTGTGCCAATTCACAGAATTTCAAATTGGTCTCCTCCGTATCCCTTCCAATCCAACCCTCTAATGCTATGAGACTATGGCCTTTATATAGGCTTTTCTAAATTACAAATTGAAATGAAATTAAAAAAAATTACAAACAAAATGAAAATTAACTATTCTAGATGATTCTTGTGGCCTTGATTGGTTGAGATTTATGGCTTTGCTTGCTTGATTTGGATTAGCTTCATGAAGGAATTCTTGTCAAACAGAGGAAGAAGAGCTCATTCACATTGCTTCTGGCCCAATGGCCTGGCGTTATTGGCAAACACGCCAGTTCAAAGGACGTTGGCAACGTGCCAATACACTTCCTGGGCTGGTAGCTTGGTGCTTGGGCGTTACTAGCCCAAGTTGTTGCTAACAACTTGCTTTTCTTCTTCTTGACTTTACTTTCATGCTTAATGTTGCCCAGAATTTGAGTGTCAATCCTTTGCCTAAATATGAACTATGATATATCATTGGAAAGCTCTTGATGTCTACTTTCCAATGCCACTGAAATCACTTCATTTGGACTTTCCTAGCTCAAGTTATGCTCCATTGAAGAGGGCAAGGTCAGGCTGCCCTGGTTGGGCGTTTTTGTCAAACACGCCACCAATAACGTGCTCAACAACGCCCCTAGCCCAAATTTCTTGGCCTGGGCGTTGTTGCTGGAGTTGCCAAGGAACACGCCAGTTCATTTTGGCCCTGGCAACGTGTTCGACCCCATTCCTTGGCCCATTCATGCTTCCTTGAATGTCAACCTCATTTTCTTGTTTTTGGGGCCTAAAGATGACTCTGATTCGAGCTTCCATTTCATGCTCCACTATAGACTATTATATATGGTTGGAAAGCTCGGAATGTCAGCTTTCCAACGCAACTGGAAGCACTCAATTTGGATCTCTGTAACTCAAGTTATGCGCGTTTGAAGGAGACAGGGTCAGGCTGCCAAGGTTGCCGGCGTTTTTGACAAACACGCCTTCACATTCTCAAGTTGGCAACGTGGGCTATCTTCTAAGGCTGCTGAGCTTCGCAGGCGTTGCTAGCAAACACGCTTTCACCTTCCCCAAGTTGGCAACGTGGGTTATGCCTCCCAGGGAGCCAAATTTTAGCAAGGGCGTTGCCAACTTAGATTCCACGTTGGCAACGTGCTCCTTTCTGAGGCTCCAAATGAAGCCAGTTTTTGAAGCTTCAAACTAATGTCAAACCCATACTATGATATATGGTTGGAAAGCTCTGGATGTCTACTTTTAAATGCCGTTGGAAGTGCATCATTTGAAGCTCTAGAACTCAAGATATACTCCATGGAAGAGAGTAAGGTCCGGCTGCCAGGGTTGCCAGCGTTTTTGGCAAACACTCCTTCTTCTCAGCACGTTGGCAACGTGCCAGCCCCTGCCCCCTTGCTCCATGCTTGCTTCCTGGCGTTGGCAACGTGGTTGGCAGCTCTTCCTGGCATTGGCAACGTGGTTGGCACCAAGACTTGGCGTTGGCAACTTGATTGGCACCAAGACTTGGCGTTGGCAACTTGGTTGGTGCCTTGATTGGCGTTGGCAACTTGGTGCCTTGATTGGCGTTGGCAACGTGGTTGGTGCCTTGATTGGCGTTGGCAACTTGGTTGGCACCCAAGACTTGGTGCCTAGCCAAGCAACCATTCCTGGCGTTGCCTTAGAAACGCCCATGGTTTCTAGCTCAACAACGTGCTCGAGCTCCCCTTTGGTGCCAAAGTTACTTGCCTCTTGACGTTATTGCCAAGCACTCAATAGAAGTGCAAGTTGGCAACGTGCAAACTCCTCTAGGATCACTCTCCAGGGCTGCTAGCGTTATCATCAAACACGCCAGTGGTAGCCCAAGTTAGCAACGTGCTCTTCATTCCCAGGTTGCCTAGCTTGCTTGTATGATGCGCACATTGGCGTTAGCAACGCCTTTCTAGAGTTGGAAACGCCCTTGGTGACTTCCTTCTTGCTCCAGGGCTCTTTGCTTCACCTATCATCAACCAAACACATGCATCAAAGCCTTGCTAAATCACAAGATTTTGCATCATTCATAACATCAAACAATTCTTGCATAAATCTCATGAAAATGCACATATTTAACAATGTTTGATTGAATCAAGGCATGCATACAATTCTCATCCAAATACTTGCTTATTGCCTAAGAAAATGCATGAAACCAACCTAAAGCATACAAAAAATGGCTAGTAAAACTAGCAAGGATGCCCTGGCATCAACTAGCCTCCACTGAGTTCCCCAATGAGGAACCATGGAAATCTGAGGCTCAAAATGAGACCATAGAGATTCCATTGGACTTACTTCTGCCTTTCATGAGCTCTGATGAGTATTCTTCCTCTGAAGAGGATGAGTATGTCAGTGAAGAGCAAGTTGCTAAATACCTTGGAGCAATCATGAAGCTAAATGACAAGTTATTTGGTAATGAGGCTTGGGAGAATGAACCTCCTTTGCTCACCAAAGAACTGGATGACTTGTCTAGGCAGAAATTACCTCAAATGAGACAAGATCCTGGGAAGTTTTCAATACCTTGTACCATAGGCACCATGACCTTCAAGAAGGCTCTGTGTGACCTAGGGTCAAGTGTAAACCTCATGCCTCTCTCTGTAATGGAGAAGATAGGGATCTCTGAGGTACAAGCTGCAAGAATCTCACTAGAGATGGCAGACAATTCAAAGAAACAAGCCTATGGACTTGTAGAGGATGTTCTTGTAAAAGTTGAAGACCATTACATCCCTGCTGATTTCATAGTCCTAGAGACTGGAAAGTGCATGGATGAATCCATCATCCTTGGCAGACCCTTCCTAGCCACAGCTAAGGCTGTGATTGATGTTGATAGAGGTGAACTGATCATTCAAGTGAATGAAGAATCCTTTGTGTTTAAGGATCAAGGATACCCCTCTGTCACCATGGAGAGGAAGCATGAAGAGCTTCTCTCAAAGCAGAATCAAATAGAGCCCCCACAGTCAAACTCTAAGTTTGGTGTTGGGAGGCCACAACCAAACTCTAAGTTTGGTGTTGAACCCCCACATCCAAACTCTAAGTTTGGTGTTGGGAGGTTCCAACATTGCTCTGAGCATTTGTGAGGCTCCATGAGAGCCCTCTGTCAAGCTACTGACATTAAAGAAGCGCTTGTTGGGAGGCAACCCAATGTTATATCTTATCTATTCTCCTTTGTTATTTTATGTTTTCTGTAGGTTGATGATCATGAGAAGTCACAAAATCAATTGAAAAAGCAAAAACAGAATGAAAAACAGGAAGAAAAACAGCACACCCTGGAGGAAGAACCTACTGGCGTTTAAACGCCAGTAAGGCTAGCAGATGGGCGTTTAACGCCCAGTCTGGCACCATTCTGGGCGTTTAAACGCCAGAAAGGGGCACCAGACTGGCGTTAAACGCCAGGAAAGGGCAAGAACCTGGCGTTAAACGCCAGAAATGGGCACCAGCCCGGCGTTTAACGCCAGAATTGGCTCAAAATGCATTTTTGCATGCCATTTGGTGCAGGGATGACTTTTCCTTGACACCTCAGGATCTGTGGACCCCACAGGATCCCCATCAACCCCACCACCCTCTTTCTTCTTCACCCATTCACTAATCACCTCAATACCTCTTCCCCAAAAACCCTTCACCTATCAAATCCCATCTTTTTCTTCACCACTCACATCCATCCTTCATAAAATCCCACCTACCTCACCATTCAAAATTAAAACCACTTTCCCTCCCAAACCCACCCATAATGGCCGAACCCTACCCCTCCCCTCACCCCTATATAAACCCATCTTCACTCCTTCATTTTCACACACCCTAAACACTACTTCTTCCCCCTCTGGCCGAACCACATAGCCCCCTCCATCTCCTCCATTTTCTTCTTTTTCTCCTCTATTCTTTCTTCTTTTGCTCGAGGACGAGCAAACCTTTTAAGTTTGGTGTGGTAAAAGCGTTGCTTTTTGTTTTTCCATAAACATTTATGGCATCCAAGGCCGGAGAAACCTCTAGAAAGAGGAAAGGGAAGGCAAAAGCTTCCACCTCCGAGTCATGGGAGATGGAGAGATTCATCTCAAGGGTGCATCAAGACCACTTCTATGAAGTAGTGGCCTTGAAGAAGGTGATCCCCGAGGTCCCTTTCAAACTCAAAAGAGTGATATCCGGAGATCCGACATGAGATTCGAAGAGAGGTTGGGAAGTCACCAACCCCATTCAACAAGTCGGAATCTTAATGGTTCAAGAGTTCTACGCCAATGCATGGATCACCAAGAGCCATGATCAAAGTGTGAACCCGAACCCAAAGAATTGGCTTACAATGGTTCGGGGGAAATACTTAGATTTTAGTCCGGAAAATGTGAGGTTGGCATTCAACTTGCCCATGATGCAAGGAGATGAACATCCTTACACAAGAAGGGTCAACTTTGATTAAAGGGTTGGACCAAGTCCTCACTGACATTTGTGAAGAGGGCGCCCAATGGAAGAGAGATTCAAAGAGGGAAGCCGGTTCAATTGAGAAGGCATGACCTCAAGCCCGTGGCTAGAGGATGGTTGGAGTTTATTCAACGCTCAATCATTCCCACTAGCAACCGGTCTGAAGTTACTCTAGACCGAGCCATCATGACCCATAGCATCATGATTGGAGAAGAAGTAGAAGTTCATGAGGTTATAGCCCAAGAACTTTATAAGGTGGCAGACAAGTCCTCTACCTTGGCAAGGTTAGCCTTTCCTCATCTTATTTGTCACCTCTGTTATTCAGTTGGAGTGGACATAGAAGGAGACATCCTCATTGATGAGGATAAGCCCATCACTAAGAAAAGGATGGAGCAAACAAGAGACCCCTCTCATCATGAGATCCCTGAGATACCTCAAGGGATGCACTTTCCTCCACAAAACTATTGGGAGCAAATCAACACCTCCCTGGGAGAATTGAGTTCCAACATGGGACAACTAAGGGTGGAGCACCAAGAATATTCCATTCTCCTCCATGAAATTAGAGAAGATCAAAGAATCATGAGAGAAGAGCAACAAAGACAAGGAAGAGACATTGAGGAGCTCAAGCACTCCATAAGACCTTCAAGAGGAAGAACAAGCCGCCATCACTGAGGTGGACCCATTCTTTAATCTCCTTGTTCTTTATTTTCTTGTTTTTTGAATTTTTATGCTTATGTTTGTCCATGTTTGTGTCTTATGATCATTAGTGTCTTAGTGTCTATGCCTTAAAGTTATGAATGTCCTATGAATCCATCATCTTTCTTAAATGAAAACTATTTTTAATCACAAAAGAACAAGAAGTACAGGATTTCGAATTCATCTTTAAAACTAGCTTAATTAGTTTGATGTGGTGACAATACTTTTTGTTTTCTGAATGTATGCTTGAACAGTGCATATGTCTTTGAATTTGTTGTTCATGAATGTTAAAATTGTTGGCTCTTGAAAGAATGATGAAAAAGGAGACATGTTACTGAGGATCTGAAAAATCATAAAAATGATTCTTGAAGCAAGAAAAAGCAGTGAATACAAAAAAAAAGAAAAAAAAAAACGAAAAAAAAGGAAGAAAAAGAAAAAAAAGAAAGAAAAAGAAAGAAATAAAGTTGTGATCCAAGGCAAAAAGAGTGTGCTTAAGACCCTGGACACCTCTAATTGGGGACTCTAGCAAAGCTGAGTCACATCTGAAAAGGTTCACCCAGTTATGTTTTGTGGCATGAATGTATCCGTGGTAATATTGGAAGACAGAGTGCTTTGGGCCACGGCCAAGACTCATAAAGTAGCTGTGTTCAAGAATCATCATACTTAACTAGGAGAATCAATAACACTATCTGGACTCTGAGTTCCTAGAGAAGCCAATCATTCTGAATTTCAAAGGATAAAGTGAGATGCCAAAACTGTCAGAGGCAAAAGCTACTAGTCCCGCTCATCTAATTGGAGCTAAGTTTCATTGATAATTTAGAGTCTATAGTATATTCTCTTCTTTTTATCTTATTTGATTTTCAGTTACTTGGGGACAAGCAACAATTTAAGTTTGGTGTTGTGATGAGCGGATAATTTGTACGCTTTTTGGCATTGTTTTTAGTATGTTTCTAGTAGGATTTAGTTAGTTTTTAGTATATTTTTATTAGTTTTTAGTTAAAATTCACTTTTCTAGACTTTACTATGAGTTTGTGTTTTTCTGTGATTTCAGGTATTTTCTGGCTGAAATTGAGGGGCCTGAGCAAAAATCTGATTCAGAGACTGAAAAGGACTGCAGATGCTGTTGGATTCTGACCTCCCTGCACTGGAAGTGGATTTTCTGGAGCTACAGAAGCCCAATTGGCGCGCTCTCAACGGCGTTGAAAAGTAGACATCCTGGGCTTTCCAGCAATATATGATAGTCCATACTTTGCACAAGATTTGATGGCCCAAACCGGCGTTCAAAGTCACCTTCAGATTTTCCAGCGTTAAACGCCGGAACTGGCACCAAAGAAGGAGTTAAACGCCCAAACTGGCACAGAAGCTGGCGTTTAACTCCAAGAAGAGTCTCTACACGAAAATGCTTCATTGCTCACCCCAAGCACACACCAAGTAGGCCCGGAAGTGGATTTTTATGTTATTTACTCATCTTTGTAATTCTTAAGCTACTAGTTCCCTATAAATAGGACCTTTTGCTATTGTATTTTTCATCTTTTGATCACTTTAGATCTTAGATCATTGGGAGGCTGGCCTCACGGCCATGCCTAGACCTTGTTCTTATGTATTTTCAACGGTGGAGTTTTTACACACCATAGATTAAGGTGTGGAGCTCTGCTGTACCTCGAGTATTAATGCAATTACTATTGTTCTTCTATTCAATTCTGCTTGTTCTTGTTCCAAGATATCACTTGTTCTTCAACTTGATGAATGAGATGATCCGTGACACTCATCATCATTCTCACCTATGAACGTGTGCCTGACAACCACCTCTGTTCTACCTTAGATTGGGTGAATATCTCTTAGATTCCTGATACACGACGCATGGTTGATCGCATGACAACCGAGCGCTCGCCTGACAACCGAGCCAGCCATTCCGTGAGATCAGAGTCTTCGTGGTATAGTCAAGAACTGATGGCGGCATTCAAGAGAATCCGGAAGGTCTAAACCTTGTCTGTGGTATTCTGAGTAGGATTCAATGATTGAATGACTGTGACGTGCTTCAAACTCCTGAGGGCGGGGCGTTAGTGACAGACGCAAAAGAATCACTGGATTCTATTCCGGCCTGATTGAGAACCGACAGATGGATAGCCGTGCCGTGTGACAGGGTGCGTTGAACATTTCCACTGAGAGGATGGGAGGTAGCCACTGACAACGGTGTGAAACCCTTGCATAAGCTTGCCATGGAAAGGAGTAAGAAGGATTGGATGAAGACAGTAGGAAAGCAGAGAGACGGAAGGGACAAAGCATCTTCATACGCTTATCTGAAATTCTCACCAATGAATTGCATAAGTATCTCTATCTTTATCTTTATGTTTCATTCATCATCTATACCCATTTGAGTCTGCCTGACTAAGATTTACAAGGTGACCATAGCTTGCTTCATACCAACAATCTCTGTGGGATCGACCCTTACTCGCGTAAGGTTTATTACTTGGACGACCCAGTACACTTGCTGGTTAGTTGTGCGAAGTTGTAGTGATCACAATTTCGTGCACCAGCCAGCCCCCATGATCTAAGAACTAGATGTCCAAAGATGATCCAAAGATCGAAAATGATCAAAAGATTTTGTGCTTGGGCTGAGCATTGAAGCATTTTCGTGTAGAGACTTCTCTTGGAGTTAAACGCCAGCTTTTGTGCCAGTTTGGGCGTTTAACTCTCATTCTTGTGCAAGTTCTGGCGTTTAACGCCGGGCATTCTTGAGCTGATTTGGAACGCCGGTTTGGGCCATTAAATCTCGGGCAAAGTATGGACGATTATACATTGCTGGAAAGCCCAGGATGTCTACTTTCCAACGCCGTTGAGAGCTCGCCAATTGGGCTTCTGTAGCTCCAGAAAATCCACTTCGAGTGCAAGGAGGTCAGAATCCAACAGCATCTGCAGTCCTTTTCTGTCTCTGAATCAGATTTTTGCTCAGGTCCCTCAATTTCAGCCAGAAAATACCTGAAATCACAGAAAAACACACAAACTCATAGTAAAGTCCAGAAAAGTAAATTTTAACTAAAAACTAATAAAAATATACTAAAAACTAACTAAAACATACTAAAAATATACTAAAAACAATGCCAAAAAGCGTATAAATTATCCGCTCATCAGGCATTTTGCATGCCTATTTAGTGCAGGGATGTAATTCCTTGACACCTCAGGATCTGTGGACCCCACAGGATCATCTCAGGATCTGTGGACCCCACAGGATCCCCACCTAACATATTCCCACCTTACCTCCTAATCCTATAACACTCTTCCCCATATCACACTTCCCAACAACTTCAATCTCTCTTCCCAATTACCCCCCTCACCACTCACATCCATCCACTCTTCCCCATAAACCCCACCTACCTTCAAAATTCAAAACCACTTTCCCACCCAAACCCACCCTAAATGACCGAAACTACACCCTCTCCCCTCCCTATATATACCCTTCCATTCTACTTCATTTTCACACACCACAACCCCCTCTTCTATACCTTGGCCGAAACCTACACTCTCCCTTCTCCTCCATATTTTCTTCTTCTTCTTCTTCTTCTCTTCTTTCTTCTCTTGCTCGAGGGCGAGCAATATTTTAAGTTTGGTGTGGTAAAAGCATAAGCTTTTTGTTTTTCCATTACCATCAATGGCACCTAAGGCCGGAGAATCCTCTAGAAAAGAAAAAGGAAAGACAAAAGCTTCCACCTCCGAGTCATGGGAGATGGAAAGATTCATCTCCAAAAGCCATCAAGACCACTTCTATGATGTTGTGGCAAAGAAAAAGGTGATCCCTGAGGTCCCTTTCAAGCTCAAGAAAAATGAGTATCCAGAGATCCGACATGAGATCCGAAGAAGAGGTTGGGAAGTCCTAAGCAACCCCATGCAACAAGTCAGAATCTTAATGGTTCAAAAGTTCTATGCCAATGCATGGATCACTAGGAACCATGATCAAAGTATGAACCCGAGTCCAAAGAATTATCTCACAATGGTTCGGGGAAAATACTTAGATTTTAGTCCGGAGAATGTGAGGTTGGCGTTCCACTTGCCCATGATGCAAGAAGATGTATGCCCCTACACTAGAAGGGTCAACTTTAATCAAAGGTTGGACCAAGTCCTAATGGACATATGTGTGGAAGGAGCTCAATGGAAAAGAGACTCCAAAGGCAAGCCAGTTCAACTAAGAAGACTGGACCTCAAGCCTGTGGCTAGAGGATGGTTGGAGTTCATTCAACGCTCCATCATTCCCACTAGCAACCGATCTGAAGTTACTGTGGATCGGGCCATCATGATTCATAGCATCATGATTGGAGAGGAAGTAGAAGTTCATGAAGTCATCTCCAATGAAATCTACAAAATAGCCGAAAAGCCCTCCACCATGGCAAGGCTAGCTTTTCCTCACCTTATTTGCCATCTATGTTACTCAGCTGGAGTTATCATAGAAGGAGACATCTCCATTGAAGAGGATAAGCCCATCACCAAGAAGAGGATGGAGCAAGCAAGAGAGACCCTCCACGGATCTCAAGAGATGCATGAGGAAGCTCATCATCAAGAAATCCCTGAGATGCCTCAAGGGATGAACTTTCCTCCCAACAACTATTGGGAACAACTCAACACTTCCTTAGAAGATTTGAGCTACAATGTGGAACAATTAAGGGTGGAACATCATGAGCACTCCATCATTCTCCATGAAATAAGAGAAGATCAAAGAGTAATGAGGGAGGAGCAACAAAGGCAAGGAAGGGACATAGAGGAGCTTAAGGACATTGTTGGTCCTTCAAGAAGGAGACGCCACTAAAGTGGATTCATTCCTTGTTCTTATTTCTTTATGCTTTTCGGTTTTTATGTTGTGTTCATTTATGTTTTGTGTCTCTACTTCATGATCATTAGTGTTTAGTAACTGTTCATACCCTGACCGGGCTCCTCCAAACTCGGCAAAATTCATAAAGGGTCCGACCTCATCCTAAAGCTCACGCCTAAAGGTCGGACCTCGGACAAAAAGCAAGGAAGGCCCATCAAAAGGAACGCAGCCCAAACCTAAAGGCCGAAAAAGGCCTAGAAGAGGCGGTTCCGCAAAGATAGAGATAAACTCCCAAAAGATAAGATAAGATAAGAATATCTTATCCAGGGAAGATCATTGCCAAACTACTATAAGTACACTGGAGCACCCAGGTATGGCATTCATTCCACATTCTACGCATATCTGCTTGGACCCATGCTAACTTAAGCATCGGAGTGTCATTGCAGGTACAACCACCAACCACTCTGCATATCAAGCTCGGGTCCCTGAACCCCCACCTCGGGCCTCCCCAGACGACCGAGCTACACGTTTCAGGTAACCCTCGGAACATTGGCGCCGTTGCCGGGGACCTGGAAGTCATCCCTCTATCATGGCGGATGATGAGCGGATAATTTGTATGCTTTTTGGCATTGTTTTTAGTATGTTTTTAGTATCTTTTAGTTAGTTTTTAGTATATTTTTATTAGTTTTTAGTTAAAATTCACTTTTCTGGACTTTACTATGAGTTTGTGTGTTTTTCTGTGATTTCAGGTATTTTCTGACTGAAATTGAGGGTCCTGAGCAGAAATCTGATCCAGAGACTGAAAAGGACTGCAGATGCTGTTGGATTCTGACCTCCCTGCACTCGAAGTAAATTTTCTGGAGCTACAGAAACCCAATTGGCGCGCTCTCAACGGCATTGGAAAGTAGACATCCTGGGCTTTCCATCAATATATAATAGTCCATACTTTGCCCAAGATTTGATGGCCCAAACCGGCGCTCAAAGTCACCTACAGAAATTCCAGCGTTAAACGCCGGAACTGGAATAAAATTTGGAGTTAAACGCCCAAACTGGCATGGAAGCTGGCGTTTAACTCCAGAAAAGGTCTCTACACGAAATTCCTTCATTGCTCAGCCCAAGCACACACCAAGTGGGCCCGGAAGTGGATTTTTCTGTCATTTACTCATTTCTGTAAACCTTAGGACACTAGTTTACTACTTATAGGATCTTTTGACATTGTATCCGTACCTTATGACCTCATAACATTTTGTACACATTTCTTTCCACAGTATGAGCCTCTAAACCCCATGGTTGGGGGTGAGGAGCTCTGCTGTGTCCTGATGGATTAATGCAATTACTACTGTTTCTTATTCAATCATGCTTGCTTCCATTCTAAGATAACACTTGTTCTTAATCCGGATGAATGTGATGATCCGTGACAATCATCATCATTCTCACTTATGAACATGTGCCTGACAACCACCTCTGTTCTATCTTAGATTGAGTAGTTATCTCTTGGGTTCTTTAATCGGAATCTTCGTGGTATAGGCAAGACCTGATGGCAGCATTCAAGAGAATCCGGAAGGTCTAAACCTTGTCTGTGGTATTCTGAGTAGGATTCAATGATTGAATGATTGTGACGTGCTTCAAACCTGTAACCTACTGGGCGTTAATGACAGACGCAAAAGAGGGATTCTATTCCGGTAGGGGAGGGAACCAAACCGGTGATTGGCAGTACTGTGACAGAGTGCGTGCATTAGCTTTCACTGCGAGGATGGGAGGTAGCCATTGACAACGGTGAAACCCTATACGAGCTTGCCATGGAAGGAGACTTGCGTGTTTGATGAAGAAGACAGTAGGAAAGCAGAGATTCAGAAGATGGAGCATCTCCAAACCCCAACCTATTCTCCATTACTGCAAAACAAGTAACCATTTCATGTTCTTTTGCTTTTCACAATCAATCCTGATAATTTCTGTTATCCTGACTAAGATTTACAAGATAACCATAGCTTGCTTCAAGCTGACAATCTCCGTGGGATCGACCCTTGCTCACGCAAGGTATTACTTGGACGACCCAGTGCACTTGCTGGTTAGTTGTGCGGAGTTGCAAAAGTGTGATTGCAATTTCGTGCACCAAGTTTTTGGCGCCGTTGCCGGGGATTGTTCGAGTTTGGACAACTGACGGCTTATCTTGTTACTTAGATTAGGACTGTTTTCTTTTTGTTGGTTTAGAGTCTTTTAGTTGAGTCTAGTTTTATATTCTAAGTTTGGTGTCAATTGCATGCTTTTGTTTTTTTTTTCTTTTAAAATTTTCGTTTTTATATAATCTTAGTCCCTTTTTGATTCATAAAAATTCTAAGTTTGGTGTCCTCTTTGTGTTTTTCTCTTAAAATTTTCGAAAATTTAGTGTTTGATTCTCTAAAAATTTTAAGTTTGGTGTCTTTTTGTGTTTTTCTCTTTCCTCTTTTTAAAAATCAAATCTTTTTTCATAAAAATTTTTCAATCATATCTTTTTAATTGCTGTTTTCAAAATCTTTTTTTTTACTAATTGATTCAGTTCTCAATTTGCTTTGATCTTATTTTATTTTTAATTTTCGAATTTTATTTTATTTTCTTTTTATTTTATTCTATTGTATTTTGTTTTTTTTCGGTTATTTCAAAAAAAAAAAAAAATAAGCAAATTTTATCTCTTTGCAATTATTATCATTTCCCTTTTGTCCATCATGGACTTAAGTGGAATTAATTAGTCCAAAAGGACTCTGGGGTCATATGCTAACCCCATTACAGCTGCATATGGGAGTAGCATCTGTATACCTCCCATCAAAGCAAGCAGCTTTGAGCTAAATCCTCAACTCATTATCATAGTGCAGCAAAATTGCCAGTATTCCGGTCTTCCACAGGAAGAACCTACTGAGTTTCTGGCACAGTTCTTACAAATTGCTGACATAGTACATGATAAAGAGGTAGATCAGGATGTCTACAGACTACTACTGTTTCCATTTGCTGTAAAAGATCAAGCTAAAAGGTGGTTAAATAACCAACCTACAGCAAGCATAAAGACATGGAAACAGTTGTCAGACAAATTCCTGAATCATTTTTACCCTCCAAAGAGGATGACACAGCTAAGGCTGGACATCCAAGGCTTTAAACAAGAGGATAATGAATCCCTTTATGATGCCTGGGAGAGGTATAGAGGTATGCTAAGAAAATGTCCCTCTGAAATGTTTTCAGAGTGGGTCCAGTTAGACATTTTCTACTATGGGCTTACAGAAAAAGCTCAGATGTCTTTAGACCACTCAGCTGGTGGATCTATACACATGAGGAAGACAATTGAAGAAGCTCAATAGCTCATAGACACTGTTGCTAGAAACCAATACTTGTATTCTAGCAATGAGCACGTCCCAAAGGAGGAAGTCATGGCATTAGTCACTGATCCTAATCCTCAAGAACAGATGAATGAGCTTAATCAACAACTGCTCCTGATGACAGAACAGTTAGCAGAATTTAAAGAGATGCTCCATGAAACTAAAGTTGCTAATAAAAGCATAGAACTACAGTTGAATCAAGCAAAACAGCAAATATCTAAACAGATAACAGAGGAGTGCCAAGCAGTTCAATTGAGGAGTGGAAAGACCTTGAATAACACTGTTCAAAAGAGCAAAAAGCCAAATAAGGAACAAATGACAGAGGACAACCAACCCACTGTTCAAAATCCCTCTGAGGACAGTAAGAGCCCAGAGAGGAATATTGGCGTTCAAACGCCAGAAAGGGAAGGAAAGCTGGCGTTAAACGCCCATTCCTTGCCCAGTTCTGGCGTTCAAACGCCAGAAAAGGGGGAAAAGTTGGCGTTAAACGCCCATTTTCCACCCAATTCTGGCGTCCAAACGCCAAGGGAAAATCAGACACCTGAGAGTGCTGACAGTAATCCCTCTAACAAGGCTTCTTCAACCACTTCTGTAAGGAATAAACCTGCAGCATCTAAGGTTGAAGAATATCAAGCCAAGATGCCTTATCCTCAGAAACTCCGCAAGGCGGAACAGGATAAGCAATTTGCCCGCTTTGCAGATTATTTAAGGACTCTTGAAATAAAGATTCCATTTGCAGAGGCACTTGAGCAAATACCTTCTTATGCTAAGTTCATGAAAGAGATCTTAAGTCATAAGAAGGACTGGAGAGAAACTGAAAAAGTGTTTCTCACTGAAGAATACAGTGCAGTCATTTTAAAAAGCTTACCAGAAAAGCTTCAAGATCCTGGAAGCTTTCTGATACCATGCACATTGGAAGGCAATTACACCAAGATAGCCTTATGTGATCTTGGAGCAAGTATCAATTTAATACCTGCATCCACTATTAGAAAGCTTGGGTTGATTGGAGAAGTCAAGCCAACCAGGATATGCCTCCAACTTGCTGATGGCTCCATTAAACACCCATCAGGCATAATAGAGGACATGATTGTCAAGGTTGGGCCATTTGCCTTTCCAACTGACTTTGTGGTGCTGGAAATGGAGGAGCACAAAAGTGCAACTCTCATTCTAGGAAGACCTTTCCTAGCAACTGGACGAACTCTCATTGATGTACAAAAGGGGGAAGTAACCTTGAGAGTCAATGAGGATGAGTTCAAGTTGAATGCTGTAAAAGCTATGCAACATCCAGACACACCAGAGGACTGCATGGACGCTGACATTATTGACTCTCTGGTAGAAGAGATCAATATGGCTGAAAGCCTAGAATCAGAGCTTGAGGACATCTTCAAAGATGCTCAAACTGATCAGGAAGAGCCAGAGGAGGCAAAGGAATTTTCGAAAATTCCTCAGGAGGAGGATAAGCCTCCTAAGCCTGAACTCAAACCACTACCATCATCCCTGAAATATGCATTTCTGGGAGAGGGTGACACTTTTCCAGTGATTATAAGCTCTGCTTTAAATCCACAGGAAGAGGAAGCACTGATTAAAGTGCTAAGGACACACAAGACAGCTCTTGGGTGGTCCATAAGTGATCTCAAGGGTATTAGCCCAGCTAGATGCATGCACAAGATCCTGTTGGAGGGTAATGCCAAACCAGTGGTCCAACCATAGAGGAGGCTAAATCCTGCCATGAAGGAGGTGGTGCAGAAAGAGGTCACTAAATTACTGGAGGCTGGGATTATTTATCCTATTTCTGATAGCCCCTGGGTGAGCCCTGTCCAAGTTGTTCCCAAAAAGGGAGGCATGACAGTGGTTCATAATGAAAAAAATGAACTGGTTCCTACAAGGACAGTCACAGGGTGGCGCATGTGTATTGACTACAGAAGACTCAATACAGCCACCAGAAAGGATCATTTTCCTTTACCATTCATAGACCAAATGCTAGAAAGACTAGCTGGTCATGATTATTACTGCTTTTTGGATGGCTACTCAGGCTACAACCAAATTGCAGTAGATCCTCAAGACCAAGAGAAGACAGCATTTACTTGCCCTTCTGGCGTGTTTGCCTATAGGAGGATGCCTTTTGGTCTGTGCAATGCACCTGCAACCTTTCAAAGGTGCATGCTCTCTATCTTCTCAGATATGGTAGAGAAATTTCTGGAAGTCTTCATGGATGACTTTTCAGTATATGGAGACTCATTTAGCTCCTGTCTTAACCACCTATCACTTGTCCTGAAAAGATGCCAAGAGACTAACCTGGTTTTAAACTGGGAGAAATGTCACTTTATGGTGACTGAAGGAATTGTCCTTGGGCACAAAATTTCAAGCAGGGGGATAGAGGTGGATAAGGCAAAGGTAGAAGTAATTGAAAAATTACCACCACCTGCCAATGTTAAGCAATCAGAAGCTTTCTGGGCATGCAGGATTCTATAGAAGGTTTATCAAGGATTTTTCGAAAATTGCTAAACCTTTGAGTAACCTGTTAGCTGCTGACACGCCATTTGTGTTTGACACACAGTGTTTGCAGGCATTTGAGACCCTGAAAGCTAAACTGGTCACAGCACCAGTCATCTCTGCACCAGATTGGGCATTACCATTTGAATTAATGTGTGATGCCAGTGATCATGCCATTGGTGCAGTGTTGGGACAGAGGCATAACAAACTTCTGCATGTCATTTATTATGCTAGCCATGTTCTAAATGATGCACAGAAGAATTACACAACCACAGAAAAAGAATTACTTGCAGTGGTCTATGCCATTGACAAGTTTAGATCCTACTTAGTGGGATCAAAGGTGATTGTGTACACAGACCATGCTGCTCTTAAATACTTACTCACAAAGCAGGATTCAAAACCCAGGCTCATAAGATGGGTGTTGCTTCTGCAAGAGTTTGATATAGAAATAAGAGACAGAAAAGGGACAGAGAACCAAGTGGCTGATCATCTGTCCCGGATAGAACCAGTAGCTGGGGCGTCCCTCCCTTCTACTGAGATCTCTGAGACTTTCCCAGATGAGCAACTCTTTGCCATCCAGGAAGCTCCATGGTTTGCAGACATTGCAAATTATAAAGCTGTAAGGTTCATACCCAAGGAGTACAGCAGTGTGCAAAGAAGGAAATTAATTTCAGATGCCAAGTATTACCTTTGGGATGAACCATATCTCTTTAAGAGATGTGCTGACGGAGTGATCCGCAGGTGTGTACCCAGAGAAGAAGCACGAAGGATCCTATGGCACTGCCATGGATCACAGTATGGAGGACATTTTGGAAGTGAGCGAACAGCCACTAAAGTTCTCCAGTGCGGTTTCTACTGGCCTACTCTCTATAAAGATTCCCGAGAGTTTGTGCGTAACTGTGACAGTTGCCAAAGAGCTGGTAACCTGCCTCACGGATATGCCATGCCTCAACAAAGAATATTAGAGATAGAACTATTTGATGTATGGGGAATTGATTTCATGGGGCCATTCCCACCATCATACTCAAACACTTACATTCTGGTGGCAGTGGACTATGTATCTAAGTGGGTAGAAGCAATTGCTACACCCACTAATGATACCAAGACCGTGCTGAAATTCCTCCAGAAAAATATTTTCAGCAGGTTTGGCGTCCCCAGAGTGCTAATCAGTGATGGGGGCACTCATTTCTGCAATAAACAGCTATACTCTGCTATGGTTAGATATGGAATCAGCCATAAAGTGGCAACTCCGTATCATCCACAGACAAATGGGCAAGCTGAAGTCTCTAACAGAGAGCTAAAAAGAATCCTGGAACGGACTGTAATGGCCTGAAGAAAGGATTGGGCAAAGAGCTTGGATGATGCTCTGTGGGCATACAGAACAGCATTCAAGACTCCTATAGGCACCTCTCCATACCAACTGGTGTATGGGAAGGCCTGTCATTTGCCTGTGGAACTGGAACATAAAGCCTACTGGGCAACCAGATTCCTAAACATGGATGCACAGTTAGCTGGTGAGAAAAGACTGCTCCAGCTAAATGAGCTAGAGGAGTTCAGACTCAATGCCTTTGAAAATGCAAAAATTTATAAGGAAAAGGCAAAGAAATGGCATGACAAGAGATTGTCAACCAGAGTCTTTGAGCCAGGACAGAAAGTCCTACTCTTCAACTCCAGGCTCAAACTGTTTCCAGGAAAACTCAAATCCCGGTGGAGGGGTCCGTATGTGATTACAGGAGTATCACCATATGGATATGTTGAGCTTCAGGATATTGATTCTGACAAGAAGTTCATTGTTAATGGACAGAGAATCAAGCACTATCTTGAAGGAAATTTGAGCAGGAATGCTCAAAACTGAGACTTGAGTGATTCTCAGTGAAAGTCCAGCTAAAGACAGTAAGAAGCGCTTGCTGGGAGGCAACCCAGTCATTAGGAAAGTTGTATGATTAGTTCTTACAGAGGCAAGTATCAAAAATGAAGGAATTCACAGAGTTACAGAAGGATTCAGCTCAAAAAGCAGAGAAAATGAGCTTACTGGCGAAAAAACGCCAGTAAGGGGCATTTTGGGCGTTAAACGCCAGAATGGGTACCATTCTGGGCGTTTAACGCCAGGAATGGTGCCATTTTGGGCGTTAAACGCCAGAATGGGCACCATTCTGGGCGTTTAACGCCAGGTGTGCAGCATCCTGGGCGTTTTAGAAAAACGCCCAGTGAGGAAGAATTTCTGGCGTTTAACGCCAGCCAGGGTACCTGGCTGGGCGTTAAACGCCCAAATGGGGCAACAAATGGGCGTTAAACGCCAGAATGGGTGCCATTCTGGGCGTTTAACGCCAGCTTGGTGGGGGGGACCACAATTTTGTTTTCAAATCAGATTTTTTCAAACTTTCCTTTTCTCACCCATACTTTTCTACAAAATCACACTTCAATCATTCATCATTCACTTTCAAATCTTCACAAATCAAAACCTTTTTTTTCAAATTTATTTCAAATCAATTACAAACATTGTTCAAAAATTTCACCCTTTTCTTAATTTCTTCTCATATCTTCTCAAGTCTCCTTTCAAACTCCTTTTTTTTTCGAAAACTCCCCTCCCCACCTTATAAATACACGTTTGTTCCCCTCTTCCAACCACACCATTCGAATTTTCTCTTCCTCCCCCTCTCTTCTCTCTTCTCTTTTGCTTGAGGACAAGCAAACCTCTAAGTTTGGTGTGCTTTCCGTGATCACTAAGCCAAGATTCATCAATATCATGGCTCCTAAGGGAAAACAACCAATTTAAGAGGCAAGAAAGAGAATAATCCAAAGAATCTTTGGAATGAAGAGAAGTTCTTAACCAAAGAACATGAAGACCATTATCATAAAATAATGGGTCTGAGATCAGTGATCCCGGAAGTTAAATTTGATCTGAAAGAAGATGAATATCCGGGGATCCAAGAGCAAATTCGAAACAGAGGATGGGAAGTTCTAACCAATCCTGAGACAAAGGTTGGAAGGAACATGGTTCAGGAATTCTACTCAAATCTGTGGCTAACAGATAAGCAGAGAATGACTGGAATTGCTTACCATACCTATAGAACCATGGTCAGAGGGAAAGTTATATACTTCCATCTGGACAAAATAAGAGAAATCTTCAAGTTGCCTCAACTGCAAGATGATCCTGATTCCTTTAATAGGAGGATGGTGAGAGTAGATAAGGGGTTGGATCAAGTTCTAGAGGACATATGCCTCCCTGGAACTAAGTGGATAACCAATTCTAAGGGTGTCCCAAACCAACTCAAGAGGGGAGACCTCAAGCCAACTGCAAGAGGTTGGCTAGACTTCATTGGGCGTTCCATATTGCCCACTAGCAACCGTTCTGAGGTCACCATCAAGAGAGCAGTGATGATTCATTGCATTATGCTTGGAAAAGAAGTGGAGGCGCATTATGTGATTGCTTGTGAGATCTACACAATTGCAAATAAGAATTCCACTGAAGCCAAATTAGCTTATCCAAGCTTGATTTCCTTGCTCTGTAAAGAGGCTGGGGTGAAGATGGGAGTAGATGAGTTCATACCCATTGAACACCCAATCACCAAGAAGTCAATGGAAGGACAAGTGCAAGACAACTCCATCAAGAGGAGGGCGCAGGAATTCCTCCCTGAATTCCCAAGAATTGACTACTGGTCCAACCTAGAAGCATCTATTAACAAGTTGCAAGAGACTATGGAGCAACTGAAGGAAGAACAGCAGAATCAAAACTGCATGCTCTGCAAATTGCTGAAGAAACAAGAGAAGCAGGGGCGTGAAATTCAAGAGATGAAACGCCAAAAGCTCTCCTCTCAAGCTGAGGGAGCATCCACTTCTCAAAATCAAGGTTGTTGAGTCCTAACTCTGTGAAAACCTCTATCATTAGGAGCCTATGTTTGCGTTTTTTTTTATTTTCTATTTAGTTTCATCTTATATCTATATTTGAGTCTTGTTCTTAGTTCATAATTAATAAAATTTAAGTTTATGCCTTAAAGCTATGAATGTCCTATGAATCCATCACCTCTCTTAAAAGAAAAATGCTTTAATCACAAAAGAACAAGAAGTACAGGGTTTCGAAATTTATCTCTGAAACTAGCTGAATTAGCTTGATGTGGTGACAATACTTTTTGTTTTCTGAATGAATGCTTGAACAGTGCATATGTCTTTTGAATTTGTTGTTTTAAGAATGTTAAATTTGTTGGCTCTTGAAAGAATGAGGAGAAAGAGAACTGTTATTGAGGATCTGAAAAATCATCAAATTGATTCTTGAAGCAAGAAAAATGCAGTGAAAAAAAAAAGAAAAAGAAAAAGAAAAGAAAAAAAAAAGAGAAGGAAATAAAGTTGTGATCCAAGGCAACAAGAGTGTGCTTAAGAACCCTGGACACCTCTAATTGGGGACTTTAGCAAAGCTGAGTCACAATCTAAGAAGGTTCACCCAATTATGTGTCTGTGGCATGTATGTATCCGGTGGTAATACTGGAAGACAGAGTGCTTTGGGCCACAGCCAAGACTCATACACTGGCTATGTTCAAGAATCAAAATACTTAACTAGGAGAATCAATAACACTATCTGAGTTCTGAATTCTTATAGATGCCAATCATTCTGAACTTCAAAGGATAAGGTGAGATGCCAAAACTGTTCGGAGGCAAAAAGCAACTAGTCCCGCTCATCTAATTGGAGCTATGTTTCTTTGATATTTTGGAGTCTATAGTATATTCTCTTCTTTTTATCCTATTTTGATTTTCAGTTGCTTGGGGACAAGCAACAATTTAAGTTTGGTGTTGTGATGAGCGGATAATTTGTATGCTTTTTGGCATTGTTTTTAGTATGTTTTTAGTATCTTTTAGTTAGTTTTTAGTATATTTTTATTAGTTTTTAGTTAAAATTCACTTTTCTGGACTTTACTATGATTTTGTGTGTTTTTCTGTGATTTCAGGTATTTTCTGACTGAAATTGAGGGTCCTGAGCAGAAATCTGATCCAGAGACTGAAAAGGACTGCAGATGCTGTTGGATTCTGACCTCCCTGCACTCGAAGTGGATTTTCTGGAGCTACAGAAGCCCAATTTGCGCGCTCTCAACGGCATTGGAAAGTAGACATCCTGGGCTTTCCAGCAATATATAATAGTCCATACTTTGCCCAAGATTTGATGGCCCAAACCGGCGCTCAAAGTCACCTACAGAAATTCCAGCGTTAAACGCCGGAACTGGAATAAAATTTGGAGTTAAACGCCCAAACTGGCATGGAAGCTGGCGTTTAACTCCAGAAAAGGTCTCTACATGAAATTCCTTCATTGCTCAGCCCAAGCACACACCAAGTGGGCCCGGAAGTGGATTTTTCTGTCATTTACTCATTTCTGTAAACCTTAGGACACTAGTTTACTACTTATAGGATCTTTTGACATTGTATCCGTACCTTATGACCTCATAACATTTTGTACACGTTTCTTTCCACAGTATGAGCCTCTAAACCCCATGGTTGGGGGTGAGGAGCTCTGCTGTGTCCTGATGGATTAATGCAATTACTACTGTTTCTTATTCAATCATGCTTGCTTCCATTCTAAGATAACACTTGTTCTTAATCCGGATGAATGTGATGATCCGTGACAATCATCATCATTCTCACTTATGAACATGTGCCTGACAACCACCTCTGTTCTATCTTAGATTGAGTAGTTATCTCTTGGGTTCTTTAATCGGAATCTTCGTGGTATAGGCAGGACCTGATGGCAGCATTCAAGAGAATCCGGAAGGTCTAAACCTTGTCTGTGGTATTCTGAGTAGGATTCAATGATTGAATGATTGTGACGTGCTTCAAACCTGTAACCTACTGGGCGTTAGTGACAGACGCAAAAGAGGGATTCTATTCCGGTAGGGGAGGGAACCAAACCGGTGATTGGCAGTACTGTGACAGAGTGCGTGCATTAGCTTTCACTGCGAGGATGGGAGGTAGCCATTGACAACGGTGAAACCCTATACGAGCTTGCCATGGAAGGAGACTTGCGTGTTTGATGAAGAAGACAGTAGGAAAGCAGAGATTCAGAAGATGGAGCATCTCCAAACCCCAACCTATTCTCCATTACTGCAAAACAAGTAACCATTTCATGTTCTTTTGCTTTTCACAATCAATCCTGATAATTTCTGTTATCCTGACTAAGATTTACAAGATAACCATAGCTTGCTTCAAGCCGACAATCTCCGTGGGATCGACCCTTGCTCACGCAAGGTATTACTTGGACGACCCAGTGCACTTGCTGGTTAGTTGTGCGGAGTTGCAAAAGTGTGATTGCAATTTCGTGCACCAGCGGACGACCCTCTCAACAATGACCACGCTGCATCTGAACAAGAGGACGAAATTGACACCGGAGAACGACCGGACAGCCCTCTATCACCACGCACTCCAGGAGGAAACAAACAGAATCGCCCAAAGACATCACTCCCAAACAAAGATCCACAACATTCCGAAAATGAGAAGAACTCGGAGATTCTAGAAACAGTCCAGGCACAACAAGACCGACTGAAACAACTCGAAGAGGACATAAAGAAGCAGAAAGAAACTGAACAAGATCTGAGAAGGGAGACTCGAAAGCGCAGAGAATTAGAAGAAAAACTGCGGAAAATAGAGGCCAACCTGAAAGACCGAACAGAACGCGGCACCACCCCCGAAAGCAACCATGATCCCTTCACGCGAGAGATCATGAAGGAGAAGGTACCGCGAAACTTCAAACCACCCGATATGGATCTCTACGACGGCACCACCGATCCAAGTCACCACCTCAGCAACTTCAGAAGCAGAATGTACCTAGTCGACGCCTCCGACGCAATTCGGTGCAAAGCCTTCCCCACCACTCTCACCAAGTCAGCCATGAAGTGGTTCGACAATCTGCCACCAAGATCAATCACCAGCTTCGAAGACCTGACCAAAAAATTCCTAACAAGGTTCTCTATTCAAAAGGACAAGACAAAACATGCCCCCAGTCTACTCGGGATCAAGCAAGGTAACCAAGAAACTCTCCGAGAATACATGGAGCGATTCAACAAAGCCTGCCTGGACATACAACACTTGCCCACTGAAGCAGCCATCATGGGACTAGCAAACGGCCTAAAAGAAGGACCGTTTAGCCAATCCCTATCCAAACGATACCCGACCTCCCTATACGAGGTGCAGGAGCGGGCAGAAAAATATATCAACATGGAGGAAACCTCCCAGCTAAGAGACTCTTCTAGGAAGGAATCAACCTACCCACTCCGAGATCGGGATCGGGAACAGAAGAAGAAAGAAGACCCCAACTCGGACAAGCCACGGAAGTACCACAACTACACCCCCCTCCGAGTCTCCCTGGTAGACGTCTACAGAGAAGTATGCCACACCGAAAAGATCCCACCGCCCCGACCGCTAAAACACAAGAGAGCGGGAAGAGATCGGTCCGAATACTGTGAATATCACAAGCTCTACGGTCATTCTACTAACGACTGCTACGACCTAAAAAATGTTATAGAAAAGCTAGCCAGAGAAGGAAAACTCGACAGATACATAGCAGAGAAAGGAGAAGAGACCAGAAAGAGAAGGCGGGGAGACAACGAAGATCGGGCCGAACAAACCTCGCGAACCCCTGAAAGACATGTTCACATGATAAATGGAGGTTTTGCAGGCGGAGGAACATCCAAATCCTCGCGAAAAAGACACCTCAAAGAAGTCTATCACGTCCGAGAAGACAGTCCCCATCCCGAATTACCTACTATCTCATTTACCCGAGAAGATGCTCAAGGGATAATTCCCGGGCACGACGATCCAATGGTAGTCACCATTATCCTAGCAAACGCCAACTTACATCGAACCCTGATTGACCAGGGAAGCTCAGCAGATATCCTGTTCAAAACGGCCTTCGACAAGCTTGGACTTGAAGAAAAAGAACTAAAGGCCTATCCCACCGACCTATTTGGACTAGGGGATACCCCGATCCATCCCTTAGGATACATCTCGCTACACACTACCTTTGGAAGAGGCGAGCAATCCAAAACATTAAGCATCGACTACATCATAGTCGACGTCACTTCAGCATACAATGCCCTCATTGGGCGACCAACCCTAAACAGGCTGGCAGCTATAGTCTCGACCCCACACCTCTGTATGAAGTTCCCTACCGCAAAAGGAATCGCTACCCTTAAAGGCGACCAAAAACTAGCGCGGCGATGCTACAACGAAAGCCTAAGCCTAAAAGGGAAAGAGGTCAACACAATCGAACTCGGACGAGTTCAAGCCCGAGAAGATCTTCGACCACAACCAGAGGGAGAAACCGAAAAAGTCCAGATTGGGAACACACCTGAAAAAATAACAAACATAGGAGCAAACCTCGAGGCAGGCCTAAAAGAGGAACTCATAACCCTCTTAAAGGAGAATTCCGACCTCTTCGCCTGGAAAGCCTCCGACATGCCAGGCATAAGCCCCGACCTGATGTGCCATAAGCTATCAGTGTACCCGGGATCGCGACCCGTCCAACAAAGACGCCGGAAGCTCGGACCCGAGCGCATGCAAGCAATAGAAGAACAAGTACAAGCACTGCTAGATGCAGGGTTCATTAGGGAAGTAAAATACCCCATATGGCTCGCAAACGTGGTCCTGGTAAAAAAGCCCAACGGAAAATGGAGGATGTGCGTCGATTACACGGATCTCAACAAAGCCTGCCCCAAAGACCCATATCCACTACCAAACATCGACGCCTTAGTAGACGCAGCCTCAGGCTATAGATATCTCTCCTTCATGGACGCATACTCGGGATACAATCAAATCCCGATGTACGGACCCGACCAAGAAAAGACCTCGTTCATAACCCCAAGGGCAAACTACTGCTACGTAGTAATGCCCTTCAGGCTGAAGAACGCAGGGGCAACCTACCAGAGGCTAATGAACAAAGTGTTCTCAAAGCACATCGGATTACAGCTGGAGGTGTATGTCGACGACATGCTGGTAAAGACACAAGAAGACAAAAACTTGCTGGACGACCTCACCAGTATCTTCGGTACCCTCAGAAAACACAACATGAGACTTAACCCGACAAAGTGCACCTTCGCCGCAGAAGCCGGAAAGTTCTTAGGCTTCATGCTTACTCAAAGAGGCATCGAAGCAAACCCGGACAAATGCCAAGCGATACTCAATATGAAGAGCCCAACGTGTGTCAAAGAAGTACAACAACTGAATGGAAGGCTAGCCGCCCTATCAAGATTCTTGGCAGTATCAGCAATAAAGTCACTACCTCTCTACTCACTCCTAAAGAAAGGGAAACCCTTCTCATGGACCCCGGAGTGCGAAAAAGCCTTTCAAGAATTCAAGGAATTCCTCGGGCAGCCACCAATCCTAACCCGACCTTTAAAAGGAGAAGAGCTCGTACTATACCTCTCGGTTGGACATCGAGCAGTCGCTTCAGCATTAATACGAGAAAATGACCAAGGACAACACCCCATATACTTTGTAAGCAAGGCACTACAAGGGGCCGAATTAAACTACCAGAAGATAGAAAAATTCGCCTACGCCCTAGTGTTCACAGCTCGGAGGCTCCGTCCCTACTTCCAAGCCCACACCATCAAAGTCCGGACAAACCAACCCATGAGGCACATCCTCCAAAAAACAGACCTGGCAGGACGAATACTGCAATGGGCGGTGGAACTGTCCGAGTTCGACCTCCACTATGAAACCCGAACTGCCATAAAATCTCAGTATCTAGCCGACTTCATCGCAGAATACACTGAGACCCCTGGAACCCCCCTCTCATGGAACCTGTATGTCGACGGGTCCTCAAACAAAACTGGAAGCGGAGCCGGGGTTATACTCGAAAGCGACCAAGGAACGCGGATAGAACTATCCCTAAAATTCGAGTCCCAGTCTTCGAACAACCAAGCCGAATACGAGGCCCTACTAGCAGGTCTAAAGCTAGCCGAAGAGGTCGGAGCCCAGAAAATCACGATCTTCAGCGACTCCCAGGTCGTCACATCACAAGTAAATGGAAGCTACCAGGCCAAAGACCCCACCATGAAAAAATACCTGGACCAAACACAGGCACAACTACGCCACTTTTCAGAGATACAGATTCAGCACATACCTCGGGAACAAAATGCCCGGGCAGACGCCCTCTCAAAGCTTGCCAGCACCAAGCCCGGAGGCAACAACAGAAGCCTCCTCCAGGAAACCTTACAATCTCCCTCCGTGCTAAGAGAGGAAGAAACACTAAATATATCCAACCAACAGCAAGGATGGATGACCCCCATACTCAACTATCTGAAGTCAAGAACTCTCCCCGCCGAAAGAAAGGAAGCTAAAAGACTCACGAAAGACGCCCAGAATTATACACTAATTCACGACGTATTATACAGAAGAGGATTCTCAAACCCCCTCCTCAGGTGCGTCCCGACCTCAGAGACAAAGAGCGTCCTCGAAGAAATCCACGGAGGTATGTGTGGGAACCACCTCGGAGCTCGGGCATTATCCAAGAAAGTAGTCCGAGCCGGGTTCTACTGGCCGACTCTGTAAAGAGACGCAACGGAATTTGTGAAAATATGCCCCCCTGCCAAAAACACGCCAATTTTCACAAAGCACCACCCGAAGACCTTATCAGCGTCACCGCACCATGGCCCTTCGCAAAATGGGGACTTGACCTACTCGGCCCGTTCCCCCAAGGACCGGGGCAAGTCAAATACCTCATAGTAGGGGTCGACTACTTCACAAAGTGGATCGAAGCTGAACCCTTAGCTACCATTACGGCTCAGAAAAGTCACAAATTCCTATACAAAAACATCGTCACAAGGTTCGGAGTCCCCTACTCCATCACCACAGACAATGGAACACAGTTCACAGACGCAAGTTTTCGGAACTTGGTGGCCGAGCTAAAAATCAAACAGCAATTCACCTCAGTCGAGCACCCACAAACCAATGGACAAGCAGAGGCCGCAAATAAAGTCATCTTGGCCGGGTTAAAACGAAGACTCCAAGAGGCCAAAGGGGCATGGGCCGAGGAGCTCCCCCAGGTACTATGGGCATATCGGACAACTCCACACTCTACAACGGGAGAATCGCCATTCCGACTAGCTTACGGGATGGAGGCAATGATTCCTATCGAAATAGATGAAGGGTCACCCAGAGTCATCTTCTACAACGAAGAAGGTAACCCGCAGGCACAAAAGGAAGAACTCGACCTCCTCCCCGAGGTCCGAGAAAGAGCTCGGATCCAAGAAGAAGCCTTAAAACGGCGAACGGTCCTCAGATACAATCAGAAAGTAATAAAACAAAGCTTCTCCATTCACGACCTGATTCTAATCCGAAATGACATCGGAACACAAAAGTCGGGAGAAGGGAAGCTAGCTGCAAATTGGAAGGGACCCTACAAGGTAACGGAAGTCTTAGGAACAGGCTATTACAAAATATCCGACCTAGAAGGCAATGAGTTACCCAGGGCCTGGCACGCCTGTAATTTAAGACGATACTACAGCTAGAAAAACTTGACCCGAGGTGTACTCTTTTTCCCTACAAGGGTTTTTTAATGAGACACCCGGACAAGAAAAACACCCGACCTAGCCAAGGGTAAACACTCTGTAAATATTCTTTTCTTTTTTAATACTAATCGAATTTTTCTTTTTCTTTTCTTTTTCCCTTCTCATGATAAAACAAATCCTGAAAAGTATCCCGCCAAGGCGCATTAATTTATGCTCGGCAAAACGCAAAAAATCATTTGCCAAGAGACCACACAAGGTCGGCAAAGATAAAAGCGACGAGGTTCAAATTAATGTGAGAAGTTATAAAGCAACTCTGAAAAGGCTCAAAAGCCAAAATAAAAGAAGTTGCAAAAATAACTTAAAGAGCCGACCAATAACAAGGTCGGACCCAACAAAGGGAATACACCGAGGTCCGAGTAAAAGCCCGGATACAAGAAGAAGCCTTAAAACGGCGAAAAGGCCAAAGAAAACAAGGATTTCGAAAAACGCTTACTAAAAGGTTGCTATACAAAAACAACTAAAAAGTACAAGCGAAAAAACGAAATCAATTGGTAAAACAAAGTTTCAAAAAGCGCTAGCTAAAAGGTTGTTATCCAAAAAAACAACTAAAAAGCATAAAGCGGAACTACAAGCCAAAACGCAAACAAAACACCACATAATAAGCTAAAAAGTTACTACAAGTAGCTAATAGCAAAAAGGTGTTCAAAGTATTTAAACCATCCAAAAAGAGCCCACGGGCTGGGCACAAAACCAAAGACAAAGGATTACAGAGAATCAAGATCCTTTCCGGACTCCACATCAGTAGGAGGCTGCGGAGGAAGAACCATAGAAATCGGGACAGCCTTGACAGCACCGTCATCTCGGTTTAAAACCTCCACACCAGACTCCTCCCTGGTCGGAGGTGAGGTCGGGTTCGCAACCGGAACTTCAGGGTCAGACACCGGAACCTCATCCTCATTGGGAGCAGGAACAATCCTTCCCTCCACGACAACATTATCCATACTGAATAAACTCAGATCCAGGTCAGGGGCAAGAACCCGGACCTGAGCCTTCAAATTTTCATACATAGCATCCATACCCCTAGCCACATGCCCTTCTAGCTCATAAAAATCATCCTGAGCGGATTGCAACTTCTCCTTTGCCTCCACAAGCTCGGCAAATGTTCGAGTATAACTCTCCTTCGCCGCCTTCGCCATCTCCTCAGATGCATTCGCTGCCGCCACAGCCGCAGTAGCTTTAGCTTTCTCCTTCTCCAAAGATGCCTCCAGCTCAGTAATCCTAGCAGCCTTCAGCTTACTAAACCTCTCGAGCTCAGACTGAGCCTTCTCAAGTCGGGAACTGGTCGCACCAATGGGGGATTTCTTGAACTCCCGGGCAATAGCGGCATGAAGACTAGCCATCCGGACACAGCTCCGCGCCATATACTGAAAATGGTGCTCCATAGACACATCATCAGTAGAAATAAAGGTCTGAGGGAGAATATGCTATTCAACCCAACCAAGAGCATCAAAATCCTTGTCATTAAAACCCGCAAGCTCTTGAGAGGTCTTCTGTTTCTTGGGAGGAGGACCCGAGGACGAAGGCGGGGAAGAGTGACCGGGTCCAGAGGTCGGAGGATCTTGATTTACAGGTCGGAACTGGGGAGTCGGAATAGTCTTCGACCGAGTAGTGACACCCACGGTAGTCTTCTTCGGAGAAGATCGGGCAGAAGCCTCCACAGCCTCAATATTTCGAGCGGCCACAGACTTCTTCGTCCGACGAAGGTACTTCATGGAATCCGCCTGAGAAGACATCTCTGCAGAAATAAAAGAAAAGGATTACCACAACAGAAAAATCCACCAAAACAAGCAAAGCCAAAATACTGAAAAAGATGAGTCTCGGAGAGGTCGGGAACTACCTAACTCGGAACGGAGAAGGCTTGGATCTCCCAACATTTTCTTCGTGTCCAAGTGAGGTGCCCGACCCCATAAACTGCTTACCACACCCACAAAGGCCTGTTCCACCTCATCTAGACTCTCAAAGGTATACTTAGTAGACACTACATTCTCCTACCAACAAAGAGGAAAAGAAGGCTCCCCACTCTCATCTAGAAAGAAAGGTCGGACGTCTCCAGTAGCCCGGACCTTGAAATAAAAGTTCTTAAAATCGTGAAAGGACTCATCATACAGGGTACAAAACTTCCTTCCCTGGTTAGCCCTAAAAGAGACCCAAGATACCTTTCCTCCACCCGACCCCGGCCTCGTCAACACAAACAAATAGGAAAAAAGAGAAATAGAGGGAGCAACGCCCAAAAACTGACACAAAAGTTGAAACAGCTTTAAAAATGCCCAAGAATTTGGATGGAGCTGCGTAGGAGCAAGATTACAAGACCATAACACCTCGGACTCCAGATCGGTAAAGGGAAGTCGGACATTCAGCTTAGAGAAAAAACAATCATAAGCATAAAAAAAGAGCTTCTCGGAACTATCTAGGGGCGGGAAGCACACTCTCTCCTCGGAATCCGGAGCTACTAGTTCATAATCCCTCTCAGACTCTCTATTCTCACATATGCTACAATGCCTACGGAACCTAACTAGATACTCAGAATCTACCACAGAAGGGACTCTTAGAGGAGAAGGGTCTACCCAATCAAGACCACATGGAATTTTAGTCGACATCGCTTGAAGAACCTTTCGAGACATAAAATTCTTACCTACAAAGAAGAATACAACAGCAAGCAAAAATCACATAAAGAAGACAGCGAAAACCCATTCAAGCAATGCAAGAAACAAAGAACCCCACGAAAGAAAATGCGGCAACCCGGAACTAAAAAAATACCAGAGAACAAAAAGAGCCCCCCCCATATACAAACAACAAGCAATGGCGGCGCCTCTTTTCGGGGCAACCCAGGCATAAAGAAAAAGAAACAAACAAGAGCCACACAAAGAACAGAAGCATATGTGCACAAGAAAAGAGAAACATGGAAACAAACCTGGGAAAAGGAAACGAAGACGACGAGCTCCGAAGCAAGGAGAACGAAACGACGGCATAGAGAAAAACCCCAGAAAGACACACGGAGAGATTCGGGGAAACAGAGCAAAGAGAAAGAAGAAGCAGTGCTCGAAAAAGGATAAAGAAAAACAAAACGCAGAAAAGGAGGAAAGGGGCAAATAAATAAAGCCTTCACAGGACCCGAACGGAAATCGAGGAAAAAATGGTAAAAATGCAATAAATGCAGGAACGGCCATTTTTTGAAATTTTAAAAAACTACTATGCCCGATCTCGACCTCCCAAAAAGGACGAACTCGGGCAGGGGCACTGTTCATACCCTGACCGGGCTCCTCCAAACTCGGCAAAATTCATAAAGGGTCCGACCTCGTCCTAAAGCTCACGCCTAAAGGTCGGACCTCGGACAAAAAGCAAGGAAGGCCCATCAAAAGGAACGCAGCCCAAACCTAAAGGCCGAAAAAGGCCTAGAAGAGGCGGTTCCGCAAAGATAGAGATAAACTCCCAAAAGATAAGATAAGATAAGAATATCTTATCCAGGGAAGATCATTGCCAAACTACTATAAGTACACTGGAGCACCCAGGTATGGCATTCATTCCACATTCTACGCATATCTGCTTGGACCCATGCTAACTTAAGCATCGGAGTGTCATTGCAGGTACAACCACCAACCACTCTGCATATCAAGCTCGGGTCCCTGAACCCCCACCTCGGGCCTCCCCAGACGACCGAGCTACACGTTTCAGGTAACCCTCGGAACAGTAACTATGTCTTAAAGTTATGAAAAATTCCATTAATCCTTCACCTTTCTTAAATGAAAAATGTTTTTAATTCAAAAGAACAAGAAGTACATAAATTTCGAAAATTGTCCTTGAATTTTAATTTAATTATATTGATGTGGTGACAATACTTTTTGTTTTCTGAATGAATGCTTAAACAGTGCATATTTTTGATCTTGTTGTTTATGAATGTTAAAATTACTGGCTCTTGAAAGAATGATGAACAAAGAGAAATGTTATTGATAATCTGAAAAATCATGAAATTGATTCTTGAAACAAGAAAAAGCAGTGAAAAACAAAAGCTTGCGGAAAAAAATGGCGAAAAAAATAGAAAGAAAAAAGAAAAAGCAAGCAGAAAAAGCCAATAGCCCTTAAAACCAAAAGGCAAAGGTAAAAAGGATCCAAGGCTTTGAGCATCAATGGATAGGAGGGCCCAAGGAAATAAAATCCAGGCCTAAGCGGCTAAATCAAGCTGTCCCTAACCATGTGCTTGTGTCATGAAGGTCCAAGTGTAAAGCTTGAGACTGAGTGGTTAAAGTTGTGATCCAAAGCAAAAGAGTGTGCTTAAAAGCTCTGGACACCTCTAACTGGGGACTCTAGCAAAGCTGAGTCACAATCTGAAAAGGTTCACCCAATCATGTGTCTGTGGCATTTATGTATCTGGTGGAAAACAAAATGCTTAGGGCCACGGCCAAGACTCATAAAAGTAGCTGTGTTCAAGAATCAACATACTTAACTAGGAGAATCAATAATACTATCCGAAATTCTAAGTTCCTAGAGAAGCCAATCATTCTAAACTTCAAAGAAAAAAGTGAGATGCAAAAACGGTTCAGAAGCAAAAAGCTACAAATCCCGCTCATCTAATTAGAATTAATATTCATTGATATTTTGGGATTTATAGTATATTCTCTTCTTTTTATCCTAATTGATTTTCAGTTGCTTGGGGACAAGCAACAATTTAAGTTTGGTGTTGTGATGAGCGGATAATTTATACGCTTTTTGGCATTGTTTTTAGGTAGTTTTTAGTAAGTTCAAGCTACTTTTAGGGATGTTTTCATTAGTTTTTATGTTAAATTCACATTTCTGGACTTTACTATGAGTTTGTGTGTTTTTCTGTAATTTCAGGTAATTTCTGGCTGAAATTGAGGGACTTGAGCAAAACTCTGAAAAAGGCTGACAAAAGGACTGCTGATGCTGTTGGAATCTGACCTCCCTGTACTCAAAATGAATTTTCTGGAGCTACAGAACTCTAACTGGCGCGCTCTCAACGGCGTTGGAAAGTAGACATCCAGAGCTTTCCAGAAATATATAATAGTCCATACTTTATTCGGGAATTGACGACGTAAAGTGGCGCTCAACACCAAGTACATGCTGCTGTCTGGAGACAAACGCCAGAAACACGTCACGACCCGGAGTTGAACGCCAGAAACATGCTATAACTCGGCGTTCAACTCCAAAGGAAGCCTCAGCTCGTGGATAGATCTAGCTCAGCCCAAACACACACCAAGTGGGCCCCAGAAGTGAATTTATGCATCAATTACTTACCTCTGTAAACCCTAGTAGCTAGTTTAGTATAAATAAGACTTTTTACTAGTGTATTAGTTGTCTTTTGAACATGTTTCATCTTTGGTTTCAGTTTTGTTTTATTCTTCATCTTAGGGGGCCATTGATCACGTTTTGGGGGCTGGCCATTCGGCCATGCCTGAACCTTTTACTTATGTATTTTCAACGGTGGAGTTTCTACACACCATAGATTAAGGGTGTGGAGCTCTGCTGTACCTCAAGTTTCAATACAATTACTATTATTTTCTATTCAATTCTCCTTATTCTTATTCCAAGATATACGTTACACTTCAACTTGATGAATGTGATGATCCGTGACACTCATCATCATTCTCACCTATGAACGCGCGTGACTGACAACCACTTCCGTTCTACCTTAGGCCGGGCGCATATCTCTTAGATTCCCCAATAGAATCTTCGTGGTATAAGCTAGATAGATGGCGGCATTCATGGGAATCTGAAAAGTCTAACCTTGTCTGTGGTATTCCGAGTAGGATTCCGGGAATCCGGAAAGTCTAACCTTGTCTGTGGTATTCCGAGTAGGATTCTGGGATTGAATGACTGTGACGAGCTTCAAACTCCTGAATGCTGGGCGTTAGTGATAGACGCAAAAGAATCAAGGGATTCTATTCCAACCTGATTGAGAACCGACAGATGATTAGTCGTGCTGTGACAGAGCATAGGACCATTTTCACTGAGAGGATGGGATGTAGCCATTGACAACAGTGATGCCCTACATACAGCTTGCCATGGAAAGGAGTAAGAAGGATTGGATGAATGTAATAAGAAAGTAGAGATTCGAGAAGAGCACAGCATCTACATATGCCTATCTAAAATTCCTACCATGGAATTATATGAGTAACTATTTACTATTTTATTTTCTGTTTATTATTTATTTTCGAACTTATCATAAACCATTTAATCTGCCTAACTGAGATTTACAAGGTGACCATAGCTTGCTTCATACCAACAATCTCTGTGGGATCGACCCTTACTCACGTAAGGTATTACTTGGATGACCCAGTACACTTGCTGGTTAAGTTGAACGGAGTTATGATCACACGTGCCATTACCAGGGATTATTAAGATCCCAATTCATCATACCATGATCTCTTTGGGGTATTTTTGATAGAGCCAATATTTAAATTTCATACAAGTACAAAGAGACCAACTTTGAGGATCACAATTTCGTCCACCACTTTCCCCTATTCATTCTTTTTGTCTCCTTGAGCTTAGAATGAGGACATGCTAATGTTTAGGTGTGGGGAGTTTGATAAACCACTATTTTATGGTTTACCTTGTGCTAATTTGGTTGGTTTTTATCAACTCTTTACTCACTTATTCATATGATTTGCATGATTTTACAATTCCTTCCCAATTTTATTCCATGGTTGAAAACTTGCTTCCTAGACATCTAAATTATATATTTTAATTTTCCTTGTACCATTCGATGACGTGATCTGTGTGTTAAGTGTTTTCAGGCTTTATAGGACAGGAATGGCTTATATGATGGAGAGGAAGCTTGCAAAAATGGAAGGAACACAAGAAACTAAGGAGCTGACCGGCGAGGAATGCCGCACGCACGTACCTGACGCGTGCGTGCGTAAAGCGAGTTTGCACAGCGACGCGTGTGCGTACCTGACGCATACGCGTGATACGCGAAGACGACCAGCGATGCGTACGCGTGACGTGCGACCTGCAAAAATCACAAAAAATGCTGGGGGCGACCTTGGGCCGAGTTTGGACCCAGTTTTCGGCCCATAAACACAGACAAGAGCCAGGGAACAGCAGAGACTCAACACACATTCTCATTACGCATAGTTTTAGTTTAGTTTTAGATCTGAGAGAGAATTCTACTACTTTCTCTAGGTTTTCTTCACATTCATAGTATTTAGAGTTTTATTGCTTTTGCTTTGGATATTGAGAAAAGTCATTACCTCCGTTGAAGCTTCATTATTCTAGTTTGTTTTCCTATTCCTTTACGCTCTTATTGCCCATTAATCCTATTTGGATAAGTATGTTTATGATTTCGGGATTTATTAATGCAAAAAACCATTTTTACTTTTAATTAATTTTCAGTTATTTTTTATCATGTCTCCCATTTATTCCCTTCTTAATTCTGTGAAAGTTATATACATGTTAATGGAGTAGTTTCCTAACTTGATTGGGAGTTGATTAAGAGGAGAACTTTTAGTTGGAATACTCAAGTGTTAATCTTAATTGGGAGTTGTTGGCTGACTCTCTAGTCTCTGACTCTAATCCTTTCTTAGGAAAGGATTAGGACGTGAGCGATAGGATTAGTTGGTTAGTTACTTGACTTTTCCTTATTATATAAGGGATGACCAAGGAGAACAACAGCCTTTTATTATTACACTTGGGAAAATTCAACAAGGATAGAACTTCCAATTAATCTCCTCCCGATCAATGCTTTTATTTGAATTATATAAATTCTCTCGTTAATTTATGTTGCTTAAATTCACTAGTATTTATTTTTCTATTTCTCAAACTCAAAAAAATTTCTTGGAAAACCTCTGACCAATAAGCTGCACTCTTTTGTCAACTCGTTGGGAGACGACCTGGGACTCATACTCACAGTATTTTTATTCAAAAATTGTGGTAACCCTTTTTTTAAATTGATAAGGGGATTTTAGTCGGTTAAGAACTGTACTTGCAACGCGGTTTTCTCTATAAACTCTTAATCGGCCAATTTCTGCCATGTCACACGGTCATCTAACCAAGTGTCTTAGTCAAAATAGCATCTGCAGAGGGGGGAACTCCACTTAAAGACTTTGGTTGGGTATTTCTTGCCCTCAAATGTTGAGTTGAATCTGCCAAATCCGCAATGACTTCCCATGCTTTTTTCGCAGTTTTGTGCTTTGTGAGAGATCCTCCACTTGAGGCATCAATGAGAAAGCTTATCTTGAGGGACTAGACCTTCGCAAAAGTAGCTAATAAGTACCAAATCATCTATCTGGTGGTGAGGACAAAGACTCCAACAACTTCTTAAACCTTTCCCAATACTCATAAAGTCTGTCTCCATCTCTTTGCATAATTCATGAAATTTCTTTCCTCAAACAATCCGTCTTTTGAGGTGGAAAGAACTTTTCAAGGAACTCTTTTCTCAACAATTCTCAATCAGTTATTACCTCATCCGGTTGGCTGTAAAACCATTCCATTGCTTTTCCCTCTAGAGAGAAAGGGAAAGCAAAGACCATTACGACTATCTCATCTGAGCCATGTCTCCTTGTGGTTGAGCATACCACTTGAAAGTCCTTCAAGTGCTTGAGAGAATCTTCACCCGGTAAACCATGATATTTTGGAAGCAAGTTGATCAACCCCGTCTTAAGTTCAAAGTTCGCATTTAGATCCGGGTAGCAAACTTGTAATAGTTTCTAGGTGATATCCGGAGCTCCCACTTCCTTAAGAGTGACTTTCTGAGGTGGTTCCGCCATGTTCTCGTCACCTAATTCACTCACAGAAATTTCAGTACTTCCAACAAAAGAATACAAGGTCCCCTCGTTAAATGGAGAATAAGAATCACGGTTAGAAAGTGATGGTGAATCGGGTTGCTCTTCAAGAAAATCCAATTCACTATGCACAAATGCTAACCAGCGCCGAGCTTGCCTAAGATGAGTTAAAGTCCTTTCTATCTCAGGATCAAAAGGGGCCAAGCTCGGGTCTAGAAGTGACCATGTTATTCAACTAGGGAATCATCAAAATCATGCAATTATCAAAACTAAACAAGAGTAAGGAAGCAACCAAAAGCAATCTAACAACTAACAATTACCAAAAACTATAAAGATGAAGAAACTAACTACAAATTAATGTCTAGTGAAAATCAAAAATCAAATATTCAGACTATTCACATATTCATAACAACAAAAAATGTGGCACTCAATTGCATAAACTCCCCCGACAACGGTGCCAAAAACTTGGTAGTTGCGAACCATCGGCTAGGAAGTTCTTAGGAATAAAACATTGCGTTGCTAGTATAGTCCTAAACCGACAGTTGACCCCGAACCAAAGTTTAGTGTAAGGAGTGTCACAATTCAATTTAATTAACTGGGAGTTTTACTTCCCCGGTCGTCTTCCCACGGGGTTAGTAATTACGAGTGCACAAGCTTGGTTGTGAAGTTGGGTTTCCAAGCATAAAGCAAAATTAAAGGAATTAAAGAATCAATAACTCAAACAATGAATTAATAGGAATCAAAATTGTCAAACAATCAAGAGAATGATAACAACTAAGTGATAATATTACAAATAATAAACCAATAATAAATCCAAGAACAATTAATGCTAAATAGGAGAGAATAAGTTCAAAACTAAAATGTGATTCAAAAATAAGGGAACCTTGGCTTGGGGTTGGGTGTAATGACCCAACTCCCAGTATGCCATGGTCATACAAGAAGCTAAGTGTTACTAACTTATCCTTCCTAATTATTAACTATTATTTAATATATGAGCCTGTTCCTTGTTAGAACGATGCCAAATTTTATGAGTAACTTTTTTTTATTCGTTGCGGAGAAGTAATAAAATAAACAAGCATACATTGAGAGTAAAAGGAAAGCAGCATAAAGAAACATAGAAATACAACTGATAATATACATCATATACACTATAACAAACATGTAGCGTTTACACAAGATCAAGTCAGTTTACATCCTCGTCATCCTACGTAGCTAATATATACACGACACTCCTAGGGCCTGGCCTATACAAAAAGCCGCTAAACTGGTGCCCAGGCTAGCCTAACCACTATATAGCTCCTAGCTCTCGGGTGTACTAACACAAGTGAGAGACTAACTAACAGATAATGTCAGACTAGAGTGTCATCAAAAGAATGCCCCTTCTGTTGTCAGACTATACCTACACGTGGCCATTCGGAAAATCGCCGTGAGGCTCGTCCATCTCCTCATCCTACTCTATCTCTATCTCTATCTCAGGATCCTCCTCCTCCTCATCGTCCGCAGCTACAGCTAAACCCTCAGATCCACCAGAAACACTGTTGTCACTATGTACAAAACCATTCGCGAGCACAGGTCCGTTTGCGTATATAGGGACTACCCCACCGTCTGGTAGTGCCGGCTCATCGGGCTGTGGAAAATCAGGGATCGGCTCAAGGGAAAAGTCCCACTCTAGTGGTATCACCGGTACGTAGTCACCAGCTAACTCGGGCTCATCAGGAATGATTTCAGGTTCTACCTCATTCAAAGGTTGAGCTGGTATAGGGTGCTCAGGATCATCAGGAAAAGGATGTACAGGTACATCATGATGTAACCAGGATAAGGGAATGTCGTAAGGAGCATCGGGGTCAAAATGCGGGCTAGACAGAGGATGTTGAAAAGCTCCATTAGGTCTAATACGAGGCTCTAGGCCCATGATAAAGTAACTTTGATGTACCGGGTTCTCGTAGACGTAAGGGTCCTCGAACTCATAGAATATCACACCCGTCTCCATCTGAGGGGGAGGAAGGGAGAGAAGGGGTAAGAACTGGGGAGTTCTTAGTAGGGTCGGGGTTGTTAGTTACATTCATTTATTCGATTTCGATTAGCAGATGGATATTAGAATACAGTAAAGTAGTAAACAGTAGTTATAAATAGATTGAAAAATGGAAAACAAAACACAAACAGAAGAACACAAGGAAATAAAGCACAGACATAGCACTCAAGCAGACAAACATAAAAAAATAGTTCACACACAAGAAAGAAAACAACAGAGAATGATGCGCAGACAAGAATGATGCATGTCTAGCCCTAGTGCAGGTAATGAGCTCATTTGTCGGTTACTAACCCGCTCCCGACGTTATCCAGCAACCTCTGTCTGGATAAGGCTTTCCTTTTGGCTATACCCCTGTGTACAGGAAATAACCCCTCTGCCACCACAGGGTCCACTGCACGCAGGAAATAAGACATCTGCCACTGCAGGGATGTATACCGACACACCTTCTGTATACAGGAAATAACCCCTCTGCCACTACAGAAATGGAACAGGTGGTCCCGGTACTTCTGTAGCAGGAAATAACCCCTCTACCTTACAGAAATAAAATATAGGTCTGTACCGCAGGAAAGCATTCTCAGTGGTCGCACCACCATCTATCTGACTGCCTCAATGCAGCAGATGATCATACAAGTATATCTGGAGTTGCCGTAACACAACAAATGAATAAACACATCTCTTGGGTTGCCTCAAGCAACAAATGACCTCTCAATAGGTCCTCTGCTCTTTATCATATTACTCTTATCTCTTCGTCTCTGTATTCTTCTCTGTTTATTCTTTTCTCTGCGCTTCTTTACTTTATTCTGTTTTCTCTGTTTAACGTTAGTATTTAAAGCTTATGTAAATTTCGGTATGAATAGTTAGCATGTCCCAAGTATAGGTTCATTAAGTCTATACTGAAACATTTTAACTTTTCATATTATACCTAACCCTAGTCGCAATTCAAGGACTAACTTGGTTGCCCTAGTTCATTCACTAATCTCTGTCTGTTTTTTCTGTTATTAAAACTTTACAGAATTTTCTTTAATTTTTATCTTTTCTTTAACTTTTTATCTTTCATTTATCTTTGCCTCACTAATATGTTCTTACCACTCCCTAAGTGTTTTATGAAGGTAATTATGAGATTCTGCTCTTAAAGTTGTCTTTCTAAAGCTTTTACAGAAAACTGCCTTTTCCGCATTATTTTATTATTTTATTAAAATATTATTTTTAATTAAATATTATTATTTAATATTTTATTATTATTTATTATTTTATTATTAAATTTTCGAAAATTAACCTTCCTTTACCTTTTTACCTTTAAAATTTACTTTTTACCCCGATAACTTTTAATATTTCTACTTTAACTACCCTAACTTTCAGAAATTACCAAATAACCCCCTAAACACCAAAAATTTTACTTCCTTGCCCTTTTAAGGATCTAAAACTTGTTCTTCATTGTTCTTCATCACACTCAAAGTGTTCTTCATGTTCTTCATAAATTCTTCAGATTCTTTCTCTGTTTTTATCCGTTTTTCAGTCTTTTCAGCAACCGATTTTTACCATAATTCAAAATAAATTGGCAGCCACTAAAACCCCATCTTTTCCACATGATTTTAACACAAATTGAACCTCAATTTAAGCCTATGGTTTCGTTTTTCCAGCTGCTCCAAGAACATAAACTCTAAGCTTGAATTTCATCAAATTCCATCAAAATTTCACCAAATTTTCACCAAGAATCAATCATATATGCAACCAATTTTTAGCACAGCCAAATCATACAACATTCACACAATTCAAACACAAAATATTCAAGATTAATGTCGTGACACCCTACCTGATTTTGCTGCTCCAAACTCAGTTAAACTTTCAGGTGGTCCTTTAGCACTTTTTCCTCCTAAATCACATCAAGAACAACTTTAAATCCAAAAACTCTCAACTAACCAAATCTCACTCAGAATGTTAGGAAGTGATTTCTAACCTTAGACATGCTGGAAAATCCCGTTTCTTGGCCCTCAAGTCAAGTTAAGCATTATTCCTAAGGAAGAACATCAAGAAAACACATGTTTAAGCATGTTTTCTTGAAACCGAATCAAAAGAGAGATGGTGCAGCCAACTCACCTTGATTCCAGCCTTGATAAGTCATATGATCATGTAGAGAAAGAAGAGAGGATCATTTTGGTTGGATTGGAATTTTGATTTGAGTTTTAGTTCAGCAGAAATCAAGCTTTGAAGATTTGGAACTAAGAACTTTTCTCTCTTTTTCTCCCTTGGAAATTTCGGCCACAAAGAGCAAATGAACCAACCTTGGGGGGTTTTGGGGGTGTAGGGTGAGTTGTGATTGGTTGGCATGGAGGTGGATTAAAATAATATTAAAATATCTCAGGTGTATAACTACTAAAACTAGATGTATCGGAACAGTTGTAAAAACATCTCTAAAAAATATTTTCTGAGCTACTAGCATAAAAGATACTAGTAACATATTTATTATGAGAGTAAAACATGTATAATGAGGTCTTAGCATTGCTAAAGTCATCAGAGAGTGTTGGTGCTAAGTTGCACCAGTAAACCGTGAACCCGGTTAAACCGATTTTCTATTTTTAACTAAAACTGACCAGGTTACCTTATAATATCATTCAAGAAGCTTCTAATACTCATATAATGATGATATTATCCTATTATTTTCTTCTCTCATGAATCGAGTCCGATTCGTCAAATTGAGACTATTTACGAAAAACCGGATCAAAACTCCTAACCGATACGGTTCAAAAACTATGTTCTTTGTGACTGCGTTATCGAGCTTGCCTCGGAAAAGATTCTAGCTTAAAGATGACATAATGACAATGAGGATTGAAATACTTGATGATATATCAGAGGTTCTCCCCTTACTGATCCTCCGGAGAAATCCGTACTTTCAGAAAAGATCTCACGTACTCGAAAATCAGGGTTGTTACATTCTACCCTCCTAAAAGAAAATTTTGCCCTCAAAATTTTAGTTACCTGAGAATAGATGCAGATAATCAACTTTCATCTTATCTTCCAATTCCCAGGTGTGCTCTTCTTCTCCTCTTTGTCCCCAAGCTATTTTGACTAGGCGAACAGTTTTGCCTCTTAGCTACTTATCACTTCTTTCTACGATCTGAACTGGTGATGCTTGATATGTTAAATCGTTTTGTAACTGTACTGTCTCTGGTTGTAAAATGCGACTTTCATAGGGAATATATTTCTTAAGTTGCGAGACATGAAAAACATCATGAAGGTTTGACAGATATGGAGGAAGGGCTATTTGATACGCTACTAGACCGACTCTTTTAAGTATTTGGAAAGATCCTATGTATCGAGGGTTAAGCTTTTTAGTCTTAAGGGCTCTACCTATTTCAGTAGTCGGGGTTACTTTTACAAAAACATGGTCTCCCTCACTAAACTCTAGGGTCTACGTCTATTATCAGCATAGCTCTTTTGACGGCTTTGTGCTGTCTGGATCTTCTGACAAATTCCCTTTATCTTCTCTGTAGTTTCTTGAATTAAGTCTGGACCCAAGATACTAGCTTCTCCGTCATCATTCCAACACAATGGTGTCTGATATTTTCTTTCCTAAAGAGCTTCATAAGGTGCCATCTCGATACTTTGTTGGTAGATGTTATTGTAGACGAATTCGATCAACGGCAAATATTTATCCCAACTACATTGGTTATCCATCACGCAAGATCTTAGCATGTCTTCTAATGTTTGGATTGTCCGTCTGTCTGAGGATGGTATGCTGTACTCATGTGCAATTCTGTTCCCAACGCTTTCTGGAAAGCTCCCCAGAATCTAGAAGTAAACCTCGAATCTTGATCTGAAACAATTGATGAAGGTATCCCGTGCAATCGTACGATTTCTTGAATATATATCCGTGCCAGCCTTTCTAATGTATAGTCAACTCGAATCGGAAGGATATGCGCCGATTTTGTCAACCTATCCACAATCACCTAGATAGAATTGTGTCCTATTGAGGTCCTTGGCAATCCCGTGACAAAATCCATAGTGATCTGCTCCCATTTCCATTGTGGTATTTCTAAGGGTTGCAGGGTTCCTGACGGCTTCTGATGTTCCACCTTCACCCTCTGGCAGGTTAAACATTTTGAGACATAGTCAGCTACCTCTTTCTTTATCATCATCCAAGAGATACTCAAATTCTTCCTGCTCAAGGCGTCTGCCACCACGTTCGCTTTCCCAGGGTGATAACTTAACTTAAAATCATAGTCCTTCAGAAACTCCACCCACCTTCGTTGTCGCATATTAAGATCTTTCTGATCAAAGATGTACTTTAAACTTTTGTGATCGAAGAAAACTTCTAGTTGAGCGCCATACAAATAGTGCCTCTAGATCTTCAGAGCAAACACTACTGCAGCCAACTCCAAGTCATGCGTCGGATAATTTCGTTCATGAGGTCTCAACTGCCGGGAAGCATAAGCCACCACATTCTTGTCTTGCATCAGCACACCCAAGTCCTTTATGAAAAGCGTCACAGTATACTTCAAAAGGTTTCTGCAGGTCAGGTAGTACTAATACAGGTGCAGTTGTTAGCTTTTCCTTAAGCATCTTGAAGCTTCTATCGCACTCAGCCGTCCAGATAAATGGAACTTCCTTCCGTGTAAGGTAAGTCAAAGGTAAGGCCATCTGTGAAAACCCTTTGATGAACCTCCGGTAATATCCAGCAAGTCCGAGAAAACTCCGAACTTCTGTAACGGTCGTAGGCGGTTCCCATTGCACTACTGCTTCAATTTTTGAAGGATCCACTGCAATTCCTCCCTGTGATATAACATGTCCCAAGAATGCCACCTTCTCTGTCCAAAATTCACACTTTGATAGTTTAGCATATAACTTCCGAGTCCTCAATATCTACAATACAGTCCTTAGATGTTCTTCATGCTCTCTTTCTGTCTTCGAATAGATGAGAATATCGTCTATGAAAACTACTACGAATTGATCAAGATACGGACGGAAAATACGATTCATGTAATCCATGAAAATCGCAGGAGCATTAGTTAGTCCAAACGACATAACCGTATACTCATAGTGACCATATCGAGTTCTAAATGCAGTCTTCGGTATATCTAACTCTTTCACTCGAATTTGGTGATAGCCCGATCGCAAATCAATCTTCGAGAACACAGTTGCACCTTTCAACTGATCCATCAAATCATCTATCCGTGGAAGTGGATACTTGTTCTTGATAGTGACTTTATTTAACTGTCGGTAATCTACGCAAGGTCTCATTCCACATCCTTCTTCTTTACTAGCAATACCGGAGCTCCCCAAGGTGATGCACTGGGACGAATAAATTTCTTTCCAAGTAGCTCATCCAACTGCTTCTTCAACTCTGCAAGTTCCAATGGTGATATCCGGTACGGTGCTATGGAAATCGGTCTGGTTCCAGGTACAAGTTCAATGCTGAATTCTATCTCTCGCTGAGGAGGAAACTCAGGTATGTCGTCCGGGAAAACATCAGGAAATTCCTTCACCACTCGGATTCGTTCTAAGCTTAATTCACTGTCATTCGAGCTAGCCGCTAACAGAACGTACCCCTCACAATCACTCCCATCTAAGGTAACTCTTACAGAATTCAGATATAAAGTATGAGACAGAAATGGTTTAATGTCTAAACTATCAGATGGAATAACAGCAGTTCTCTCATAGAAATCAAGGAAAACATGATACTTAGATAATGGTGCACGAAATTGTTGTTCATGTGTTAATATTCATTGCTTGTTCATTCCCTGGTAATGGCGCCAAAAACATGATGCCAACACCATGGTTTCTATATAATTTTTCCACAATTTCGCACAACTAACCAGCAAGTGCACTGGGTCGTCCAAATAATACCTTACGTGAGTAAAGGTCAATCCCACGGAGATTGTTGGTATGAAGCATACTATGGTGACCTTGTATTTGTCAGATAGGCAGATTAAATAGTTATGGGTTTCGAAAATTAATAATAAAATAATTGAAAAGGGATAGGAATACTCATGTAATTCAATAGTGGGAATTTCAGATAAGCGTATGAAGATGCTGTGCTCCTCTTGAATCTCTGCTTTCCTACTGCTTTCATCCAATCCTTCTTACTCCTTTCCATGGCAAGCTGTTTGTAGGGCATCACCATCATCAATGGCTACTTTTAATCCTCTCGGTGAAAAAGGTCCAAATGCTTTGTCACGGCACGGCTAATCATCTGTCGGTTCTCAATCAGGCTGGAGTAGAATCCATTGATTCTTTTGCGTTTGTCATCACGCCTAGCCTTCAGGAGTTTGAAGCTCGTCACAGTCATTCAATACCGGAATCCTACTCGGAATACCACATACAAGGTTAGACTTTCCGGATTCCCAGGATCCTACTCGGAATACCACAGACAAGGTTAGACTTTCCGGATCCCCATGAATGCCGCCATCCATCTAGCTTATACCACGAAGATTCTGTTGGGGAATCTAAGAGATATGCGCCCGGCCTAAAGTAGAACGGAAGTGGTTGTCAATCACGCGCGTTCATAGGTGAGAATGATGATGAGTGTCACGGATCATCACATTCACCAAAGTGAAGTGCAACGTATATCTTGGAATAAAAATGAAGATGATTTGGATGGAAAACAATAGTAATTGCATTAAAACTTGAGGTACAGCAGAGCTCCACACCCTTAATCTATGGTGTGCAGAAACTCCACTGTTGAAAATACATAAGTGAAAGGTTTAGGCATGGCCGAAAGGCCAGCCCCCAAAACGTGATCACAGGATTCAAAATACAATCCAGGATATGAATATGATAGTAAAAAGTTCTATTTATAATAAACTAGCTCCTCGGGTTTACATGGGTAAGTAATTGATGCATAAATCCACTTCCGGGGCCCACTTAGTGTATGCTTGGACTGAGCTTGATCTATCCACGAGCTGAGGCTTTTCTTGGAGTTGAACTCCAAGTTATAACGTGTTTTGGGCGTTCAACTCTGGATCATGACGTGTTTCTGGCGTTTAACTCCAGACAGCAGCATGTACTTGGCGTTCAACGCCAAGTTACGTCGTCAATTTCCGAATAAAGTATGGACTATTATATATTGCTGGAAAGCTCTGGATGTCTAATTTCGAAAGCCGTTGAGAGCGCACCATTTGGAGTTCTCTAGCTCCAGAAAATCCATTTTGAGTGCAGGGAGGTCAGAATCCAACAGCATCAGCAGTCCTTTTGTCAGCCTTTTTCAGAGTTTTGCTCAAGTCCCTCAATTTCAGCCAGAAATTACCTGAAATCACAGAAAAATACACAAACTCATAGTAAAGTCCAGAAATGTGAATTTAACATAAAAACTAATGAAAACATCCCTAAAAGTAGCTTAAACTTACTAAAAACTACCTAAAAACAATGCCAAAAAGCGTATAAATTATCCGCTCATCACAACACCAAACTTAAATTGTTGCTTGTCCCCAAGCAACTGAAAATCAATTAGGATAAAAAGAAGAGAATATACTATAAATTTCAAAATATCAATGAAATATTAATTCTAATTAGATGAGCGGGACTTGTAGCTTTTTGCTTCTGAACAGTTTTGGCATCTCACTTTTTCCTTTGAAGTTTAGAATGATTGGCTTCTCTAGGAACTTAGAATTTTGGATAGTGTTATTGATTTTCCTAGTTAAGCATGTTGATTCTTGAACACAGCTACTTATGAGTCTTGGCCATGGCCCTAAGCATTTTGTTTTCCAGTATTACCACCGGATACACAAATGCCACAGACA